>NW_027441491.1:0-337867 GCF_964195595.1 Calonectris borealis | reverse complement strand
ACCTTGGCTCTGTGTCTGTTCTCCCACTCTACCTCAGCCTAGCCCTGACTGTCATCCGAGCAAAGCTCCGAAGGGGTCACCCTCCATATAGAGCTTGGCACTGAGGTAGCCAGGAATAAACGTTGAGGCTGGCCGTTACCTTCCTTTCGGAACCCCACCAACACAGTGGCTCTGTGTCTCTGCTCGCATCTAACCGCAACCTATCCCTTACCCTCCTCAGAGCCAAGCTCCGAAGCGGCCAACCTCCACGTGGGCCTTGGCACTGAGGTAGCCAGGAATCAATGTTGATGGGGGCCATCACGATCTCTTGGCAGCCCCTTCTCACCCCACCAACATCCGGGCTGTGTGTCTAATCTTCCATCTAACCGCGGCCTATCGCTTACCCGCTTCAGAGCCAAGCTCCAGCGGCCGCCCTCCACATGCAGCTTGGCACTGAGCTAGACAGGAATCAAGCTTGATGCTGGTCTTCACGTTCCCTTGACTTCTCCTTACAGCCCCACCAACACTGGGAATCTGTGTCTCTGCTCGCACCTAACCTCAACCTATCCCTTACCCTCCTCAGAGCCAAGCATCGCAGCGGCCCTCCAACTCATGGGGATTGGCACGGAGGTAGCCAGGAATTTAAGGCTGATGCTGGCCCTCACCTTCCCTTCTCAGCCCCACCAACACCGGGGCTCTGTGTCTGTTCTCCCACCTAACCTCAACCTAGTCCTGACCCTCATCAGGGGAAAGCCCCGAAGCGGCCAACCTCCATGTGGGCCTTGTCACGGAGGTAGCCAGGAATCAAAGTTGATGCTGGCCTTCACGTTCCCTTGTCATATCCTTACAGCCCCACCAACACCGGAAATCTGTGTCTCTGCTCGCACCTAACCTCAACCTATCCCTTACCCTCCTCAGAGACAAGCACTGCAGCGGCCCTCCACCTCATGGGGCTTGGCACGAAAGTAGCCAAGAATCAAGGCTGATGCTGGCCCTCACCTTCCCTTGGCAGCCCCACCAACACTCGGGCTCTGTATCTGTTCTCCCACCCTACCTCAGCCTAGCCCTGACTGTCATCCGAGCCAAGCTCCGAAGCGGTCACCCTCCACATGGGGCTTGGCCCTGAGGTAGACAGGAATCAAGGTTGATGTTGGTCCTCACCTTCGTTTGGCAGCCCCACCAACACTTGGGCTCTGTGTCTCTACTCGCACCTAACAGTAACCCTCACCCTCATCGGAGCCAAGCTCCGAAGCGGCCACACTCCACATGGGCCTAGGCACTGAGGTAGCCAGGAATCAAAGTTGATGCTGGCCCTCACGATCTCTTGGCAGCCCCTTCTCAGCCCCACCAACACTGGGGCTCTGTGTCTGTTCTCCCGCCTAACCTCACCTTAGCCCTGACCCTCATCAGGGCCAAACTTCGGAGCAGCCACTCGCCACATGGGCCTAGGCACTGAGGTAGCCACGAATCAAGGTTGATACTGGCCCTCACCTTCCCTTGGCAGCCCCACCAACATCGGAGCTCTGTGTCTAATCTTCCACCTAACCTCGGCCTATCACTTACCCGCCTCAGAGCCAAGCTCCAGCGGTCACCCTCCACATTGGACATGGCCCTGAGGTACCCAGGAATCAAGGTTGATGCTGGCCCTCAACTTCCTTGGCAGCTCCACCAACACCGGGGCTCTGTTTCTGTTCTCCCATCTAACCTCAACCTAGCCCTGACCCTCATCAGGGGAAAGCTCCGAAGCAGCCACCTTCCACATGGTGCTTGGCACGGAGGTAGCCAGGAATCAAGGATGATGCTAGCCCACTCTTCCCTTGGCAGCCACACCAATACCTTGGCTCTGTGTCTGTTCTCCCACTCTACCTCAGCCTAGCCCTGACTGTCATCCGAGCAAAGCTCCGAAGGGGTCACCTTCCATATAGAGCTTGGCACTGAGGTAGCCAGGAATAAACGTTGAGGCTGGCCGTTACCTTCCTTTCGGAACCCCACCAACACAGTGGCTCTGTGTCTCTGCTCGCATCTAACCGCAACCTATCCCTTACCCTCCTCAGAGCCAAGCTCCGAAGCGGCCAACCTCCACGTGGGCCTTGGCACTGAGGTAGCCAGGAATCAAGGCTGATGCTGGCTATCACGATCTCTGGCAGCCCCTTCTCACCCCACCAACACTTGGTCTCTGTGTCTGTTCTCTCGCCTAACCTCACCTTAGCCCTGACCCTCATCAGGGCCAAACTTCGGAGCAGCCACTCGCCACATGGGCCTGGGCACTGATGTAGCCAGGAATCAAGGCTGATGCTAGCCCTCACCTTCCCTTGGCAGCCCCTTACAGCCCCACTAATACCAGGGACCTGTCTCTGTTCTCCCACCTAACCCAGCCTATCTCTCACCCTCTTCAGAGCCAAGCTCGGAAGCGGCGAACCTCCACGTGGCCCTTGGCACAGAGGTAGCCAGGAGTCAAAGTTGATGCTGGCCTTCACGATCCCTTGACATCTCCTTACAGTCCCACCAACACCGGGAATCTGTGTCTGTTCTCCCACCTAACCTCACCTTAGTCCTGAACCTCATCAGGGCCAAACTTTGGAGCAGACAGTCGCCACATGGGCCTAGGCACTGAGGTAGCCAGGAATCAAGGCTGATGCTGGCCATCACGATCTCTTGGCAGCCCCTTCTCAGCCCCACCAACATCGGGGCTCTGAGTCTTATCTTCCACCTAACCTCGGCCTATCACTTACCCGCCTCAGAGCCAAGCTCCAGCGGTCACCCTCCACATTGGACTTGGCCCTGAGGTAGCCAGGAATCAAGGCCGATGCTGGCCATCACGATCTCTTGGCAGCCCCTTCTCAGCCCCACCAACATCGGGGCTCTGTATCTAATCTTCCATCTAACCTCGGCCTATCGCTTACCCGCTTCAGAGCCAAGCTCCTGCGACCACCCTCCACATGGGCCTAGGCACTGAGGAAGCCAGGAATCAAGGCTGATGCTGGCCCTCACCTTCCCATGGCAGCCCCACCGCCACCGGGGCTCTGTGTCTGTTCTCCCACCCTTCCTCAGCCTAGCCCTGACTGTCATCCGAGCCAAGCTCCGAAGCGGTCACCCTCCACATGGGGCTTGGCCCTGAGGTAGACAGGAATCAAGGTTGATGTTGGTCCTCACCTTCGTTTGGCAGCCCCACCAACACTTGGGCTCTGTGTCTCTACTTGCACCTAA
Organism: Calonectris borealis; assembly: GCF_964195595.1. NCBI lineage: Eukaryota > Metazoa > Chordata > Aves > Procellariiformes > Procellariidae > Calonectris > Calonectris borealis. Next base: position 334,681 of record NW_027441491.1, on the reverse strand, counting down.
CAGTATCCCTCACCCTCATCGGAGTCAAGCTCCGAAGCGGCCACACTCCACATGGGCCTAGGCACTGAGGTAGCCAGGAATCAAAGTTGATGCTGGCCCTCACGATCTTTTGGCAGCCCCTTCTCAGCCCCAAGAACACTGGGGCTCTATGTCTGTTCTCCTGCCTAACCTCACCTTAGCCCTGACCCTCATCAGGGCCAAACTTCGGAGCAGCCACTCGCCACATGGGCCTAGGCACTGAGGTAGCCACGAATCAAGGTTGATGCTGGCCATCACCTTCCCTTGGCAGCCCCACCAACACCGAGCCTCTGTGTATGTTCTCCCATCTAACCTCAACCTCGATTACTTATCCTCATCAGGGCCAAACTTCGGAGCAGCCACATGGGCCTAGGCACTGACGTAGCCAGGAATCAAGGTTGATGCTGGCCCTCACCTTCCCATCTCAGCCCCACCAACATCGGAGCTCTGTGTCTAATCTTCCACCTAACCTCGGCCTATCACTTAGCCGCCTCAGAGACAAACTCCAGCGGTCACCCTCCACATTGGACATGGCCCTGAGGTACCCAGGAATCAAGGTTGATGCTGGCCCTCAACTTCCTTGGCAGCTCCACCAACACCGGCGCTCTGTTTCTGTTCTCCCATCTAACCTCAACCTAGCCCTGACCCTCATCAGGAGAAAGCTCTGAAGCAGCCGCCTTCCACATGGCGCTTGGCACGGAGGTAGCCAGGAATCAAGGATGATGCTAGCCCACTATTCCCTTGGCAGCCACACCAATACCTTGGCTCTGTGTCTGTTCTCCCACTCTACCTCAGCCTAGCCCTGACTGTCATCCGAGCAAAGCTCCGAAGGGGTCACCCTCCATATAGAGCTTGGCACTGAGGTAGCCAGGAATAAACGTTGAGGCTGGCCGTTACCTTCCTTTCGGAACCCCACCAACACAGTGGCTCTGTGTCTCTGCTCGCATCTAACCGCAACCTATCCCTTACCCTCCTCAGAGCCAAGCTCCGAAGCGGCCAACCTCCACGTGGGCCTTGGCACTGAGGTAGCCAGGAATCAATGTTGATGGGGGCCATCACGATCTCTTGGCAGCCCCTTCTCACCCCAACAACATCCGGGCTGTGTGTCTAATCTTCCATCTAACCGCGGCCTATCGCTTACCCGCTTCAGAGCCAAGCTCCAGCGGCCGCCCTCCACATGCAGCTTGGCACTGAGCTAGACAGGAATCAAGCTTGATGCTGGTCTTCACGTTCCCTTGACTTCTCCTTACAGCCCCACCAACACTGGGAATCTGTGTCTCTGCTCGCACCTAACCTCAACCTATCCCTTACCCTCCTCAGAGCCAAGCATCGCAGCGGCCCTCCAACTCATGGGGATTGGCCCTGAGGTACCCAGGAATCAAGGCTGATGCTGGCCCTCACCTTCCCTTCTCAGCCCCACCAACACCGGGGCTCTGTGTCTGTTCTCCCACCTAACCTCAACCTAGTCCTGACCCTCATCAGGGGAAAGCCCCGAAGCGGCCAACCTCCATGTGGGCCTTGTCACGGAGGTAGCCAGGAATCAAAGTTGATGCTGGCCTTCACGTTCCCTTGTCATATCCTTACAGCCCCACCAACACCGGAAATCTGTGTCTCTGCTCGCACCTAACCTCAACCTATCCCTTACCCTCCTCAGAGACAAGCACTGCAGCGGCCCTCCACCTCATGGGGCTTGGCACGAAAGTAGCCAAGAATCAAGGCTGATGCTGGCCCTCACCTTCCCTTGGCAGCCCCACCAACACTCGGGCTCTGTATCTGTTCTCCCACCCTACCTCAGCCTAGCCCTGACTGTCATCCGAGCCAAGCTCCGAAGCGGTCACCCTCCACATGGGGCTTGGCCCTGAGGTAGACAGGAATCAAGGTTGATGTTGGTCCTCACCTTCGTTTGGCAGCCCCACCAACACTTGGGCTCTGTGTCTCTACTCGCACCTAACAGTAACCCTCACCCTCATCGGAGCCAAGCTCCGAAGCGGCCACACTCCACATGGGCCTAGGCACTGAGGTAGCCAGGAATCAAAGTTGATGCTGGCCCTCACGATCTCTTGGCAGCCCCTTCTCAGCCCCACCAACACTGGGGCTCTGTGTCTGTTCTCCCGCCTAACCTCACCTTAGCCCTGACCCTCATCAGGGCCAAACTTCGGAGCAGCCACTCGCCACATGGGCCTAGGCACTGAGGTAGCCACGAATCAAGGTTGATACTGGCCCTCACCTTCCCTTGGCAGCCCCACCAACATCGGAGCTCTGTGTCTAATCTTCCACCTAACCTCGGCCTATCACTTACCCGCCTCAGAGCCAAGCTCCAGCGGTCACCCTCCACATTGGACATGGCCCTGAGGTACCCAGGAATCAAGGTTGATGCTGGCCCTCAACTTCCTTGGCAGCTCCACCAACACCGGGGCTCTGTTTCTGTTCTCCCATCTAACCTCAACCTAGCCCTGACCCTCATCAGGGGAAAGCTCCGAAGCAGCCACCTTCCACATGGTGCTTGGCACGGAGGTAGCCAGGAATCAAGGATGATGCTAGCCCACTCTTCCCTTGGCAGCCACACCAATACCTTGGCTCTGTGTCTGTTCTCCCACTCTACCTCAGCCTAGCCCTGACTGTCATCCGAGCAAAGCTCCGAAGGGGTCACCTTCCATATAGAGCTTGGCACTGAGGTAGCCAGGAATAAACGTTGAGGCTGGCCGTTACCTTCCTTTCGGAACCCCACCAACACAGTGGCTCTGTGTCTCTGCTCGCATCTAACCGCAACCTATCCCTTACCCTCCTCAGAGCCAAGCTCCGAAGCGGCCAACCTCCACGTGGGCCTTGGCACTGAGGTAGCCAGGAATCAAGGCTGATGCTGGCTATCACGATCTCTGGCAGCCCCTTCTCACCCCACCAACACTTGGTCTCTGTGTCTGTTCTCTCGCCTAACCTCACCTTAGCCCTGACCCTCATCAGGGCCAAACTTCGGAGCAGCCACTCGCCACATGGGCCTGGGCACTGATGTAGCCAGGAATCAAGGCTGATGCTAGCCCTCACCTTCCCTTGGCAGCCCCTTACAGCCCCACTAACACCAGGGACCTGTCTCTGTTCTCCCACCTAACCCAGCCTATCTCTCACCCTCTTCAGAGCCAAGCTCGGAAGCGGCGAACCTCCACGTGGGCCTTGGCACAGAGGTAGCCAGGAGTCAAAGTTGATGCTGGCCTTCACGATCCCTTGACATCTCCTTACAGTCCCACCAACACCGGGAATCTGTGTCTGTTCTCCCACCTAACCTCACCTTAGTCCTGAACCTCATCAGGGCCAAACTTTGGAGCAGACAGTCGCCACATGGGCCTAGGCACTGAGGTAGCCAGGAATCAAGGCTGATGCTGGCCATCACGATCTCTTGGCAGCCCCTTCTCAGCCCCACCAACATCGGGGCTCTGAGTCTTATCTTCCACCTAACCTCGGCCTATCACTTACCCGCCTCAGAGCCAAGCTCCAGCGGTCACCCTCCACATTGGACTTGGCCCTGAGGTAGCCAGGAATCAAGGCCGATGCTGGCCATCACGATCTCTTGGCAGCCCCTTCTCAGCCCCACCAACATCGGGGCTCTGTATCTAATCTTCCATCTAACCTCGGCCTATCGCTTACCCGCTTCAGAGCCAAGCTCCTGCGACCACCCTCCACATGGGCCTAGGCACTGAGGAAGCCAGGAATCAAGGCTGATGCTGGCCCTCACCTTCCCATGGCAGCCCCACCGCCACCGGGGCTCTGTGTCTGTTCTCCCACCCTTCCTCAGCCTAGCCCTGACTGTCATCCGAGCCAAGCTCCGAAGCGGTCACCCTCCACATGGGGCTTGGCCCTGAGGTAGACAGGAATCAAGGTTGATGTTGGTCCTCACCTTCGTTTGGCAGCCCCACCAACACTTGGGCTCTGTGTCTCTACTTGCACCTAACAGTATCCCTCACCCTCATCGGAGTCAAGCTCCGAAGCGGCCACACTCCACATGGGCCTAGGCACTGAGGTAGCCAGGAATCAAAGTTGATGCTGGCCCTCACGATCTTTTGGCAGCCCCTTCTCAGCCCCAAGAACACTGGGGCTCTATGTCTGTTCTCCTGCCTAACCTCACCTTAGCCCTGACCCTCATCAGGGCCAAACTTCGGAGCAGCCACTCGCCACATGGGCCTAGGCACTGAGGTAGCCACGAATCAAGGTTGATGCTGGCCATCACCTTCCCTTGGCAGCCCCACCAACACCGAGCCTCTGTGTATGTTCTCCCATCTAACCTCAACCTCGATTACTTATCCTCATCAGGGCCAAACTTCGGAGCAGCCACATGGGCCTAGGCACTGACGTAGCCAGGAATCAAGGTTGATGCTGGCCCTCACCTTCCCATCTCAGCCCCACCAACATCGGAGCTCTGTGTCTAATCTTCCACCTAACCTCGGCCTATCACTTAGCCGCCTCAGAGACAAACTCCAGCGGTCACCCTCCACATTGGACATGGCCCTGAGGTACCCAGGAATCAAGGTTGATGCTGGCCCTCAACTTCCTTGGCAGCTCCACCAACACCGGCGCTCTGTTTCTGTTCTCCCATCTAACCTCAACCTAGCCCTGACCCTCATCAGGAGAAAGCTCTGAAGCAGCCGCCTTCCACATGGCGCTTGGCACGGAGGTAGCCAGGAATCAAGGATGATGCTAGCCCACTCTTCCCTTGGCAGCCACACCAATACCTTGGCTCTGTGTCTGTTCTCCCACTCTACCTCAGCCTAGCCCTGACTGTCATCCGAGCAAAGCTCCGAAGGGGTCACCCTCCATATAGAGCTTGGCACTGAGGTAGCCAGGAATAAACGTTGAGGCTGGCCGTTACCTTCCTTTCGGAACCCCACCAACACAGTGGCTCTGTGTCTCTGCTCGCATCTAACCGCAACCTATCCCTTACCCTCCTCAGAGCCAAGCTCCGAAGCGGCCAACCTCCACGTGGGCCTTGGCACTGAGGTAGCCAGGAATCAATGTTGATGGGGGCCATCACGATCTCTTGGCAGCCCCTTCTCACCCCACCAACATCCGGGCTGTGTGTCTAATCTTCCATCTAACCGCGGCCTATCGCTTACCCGCTTCAGAGCCAAGCTCCAGCGGCCGCCCTCCACATGCAGCTTGGCACTGAGCTAGACAGGAATCAAGCTTGATGCTGGTCTTCACGTTCCCTTGACTTCTCCTTACAGCCCCACCAACACTGGGAATCTGTGTCTCTGCTCGCACCTAACCTCAACCTATCCCTTATCCTCCTCAGAGCCAAGCATCGCAGCGGCCCTCCAACTCATGGGGATTGGCACGGAGGTAGCCAGGAATTTAAGGCTGATGCTGGCCCTCACCTTCCCTTCTCAGCCCCACCAACACCGGGGCTCTGTGTCTGTTCTCCCACCTAACCTCAACCTAGTCCTGACCCTCATCAGGGGAAAGCCCCGAAGCGGCCAACCTCCATGTGGGCCTTGTCACGGAGGTAGCCAGGAATCAAAGTTGATGCTGGCCTTCACGTTCCCTTGTCATATCCTTACAGCCCCACCAACACCGGAAATCTGTGTCTCTGCTCGCACCTAACCTCAACCTATCCCTTACCCTCCTCAGAGACAAGCACTGCAGCGGCCCTCCACCTCATGGGGCTTGGCACGAAAGTAGCCAAGAATCAAGGCTGATGCTGGCCCTCACCTTCCCTTGGCAGCCCCACCAACACTCGGGCTCTGTATCTGTTCTCCCACCCTACCTCAGCCTAGCCCTGACTGTCATCCGAGCCAAGCTCCGAAGCGGTCACCCTCCACATGGGGCTTGGCCCTGAGGTAGACAGGAATCAAGGTTGATGTTGGTCCTCACCTTCGTTTGGCAGCCCCACCAACACTTGGGCTCTGTGTCTCTACTCGCACCTAACAGTAACCCTCACCCTCATCGGAGCCAAGCTCCGAAGCGGCCACACTCCACATGGGCCTAGGCACTGAGGTAGCCAGGAATCAAAGTTGATGCTGGCCCTCACGATCTCTTGGCAGCCCCTTCTCAGCCCCACCAACACTGGGGCTCTGTGTCTGTTCTCCCGCCTAACCTCACCTTAGCCCTGACCCTCATCAGGGCCAAACTTCGGAGCAGCCACTCGCCACATGGGCCTAGGCACTGAGGTAGCCACGAATCAAGGTTGATACTGGCCCTCACCTTCCCTTGGCAGCCCCACCAACATCGGAGCTCTGTGTCTAATCTTCCACCTAACCTCGGCCTATCACTTACCCGCCTCAGAGCCAAGCTCCAGCGGTCACCCTCCACATTGGACATGGCCCTGAGGTACCCAGGAATCAAGGTTGATGCTGGCCCTCAACTTCCTTGGCAGCTCCACCAACACCGGGGCTCTGTTTCTGTTCTCCCATCTAACCTCAACCTAGCCCTGACCCTCATCAGGGGAAAGCTCCGAAGCAGCCACCTTCCACATGGTGCTTGGCACGGAGGTAGCCAGGAATCAAGGATGATGCTAGCCCACTCTTCCCTTGGCAGCCACACCAATACCTTGGCTCTGTGTCTGTTCTCCCACTCTACCTCAGCCTAGCCCTGACTGTCATCCGAGCAAAGCTCCGAAGGGGTCACCTTCCATATAGAGCTTGGCACTGAGGTAGCCAGGAATAAACGTTGAGGCTGGCCGTTACCTTCCTTTCGGAACCCCACCAACACAGTGGCTCTGTGTCTCTGCTCGCATCTAACCGCAACCTATCCCTTACCCTCCTCAGAGCCAAGCTCCGAAGCGGCCAACCTCCACGTGGGCCTTGGCACTGAGGTAGCCAGGAATCAAGGCTGATGCTGGCTATCACGATCTCTGGCAGCCCCTTCTCACCCCACCAACACTTGGTCTCTGTGTCTGTTCTCTCGCCTAACCTCACCTTAGCCCTGACCCTCATCAGGGCCAAACTTCGGAGCAGCCACTCGCCACATGGGCCTGGGCACTGATGTAGCCAGGAATCAAGGCTGATGCTAGCCCTCACCTTCCCTTGGCAGCCCCTTACAGCCCCACTAATACCAGGGACCTGTCTCTGTTCTCCCACCTAACCCAGCCTATCTCTCACCCTCTTCAGAGCCAAGCTCGGAAGCGGCGAACCTCCACGTGGCCCTTGGCACAGAGGTAGCCAGGAGTCAAAGTTGATGCTGGCCTTCACGATCCCTTGACATCTCCTTACAGTCCCACCAACACCGGGAATCTGTGTCTGTTCTCCCACCTAACCTCACCTTAGTCCTGAACCTCATCAGGGCCAAACTTTGGAGCAGACAGTCGCCACATGGGCCTAGGCACTGAGGTAGCCAGGAATCAAGGCTGATGCTGGCCATCACGATCTCTTGGCAGCCCCTTCTCAGCCCCACCAACATCGGGGCTCTGAGTCTTATCTTCCACCTAACCTCGGCCTATCACTTACCCGCCTCAGAGCCAAGCTCCAGCGGTCACCCTCCACATTGGACTTGGCCCTGAGGTAGCCAGGAATCAAGGCCGATGCTGGCCATCACGATCTCTTGGCAGCCCCTTCTCAGCCCCACCAACATCGGGGCTCTGTATCTAATCTTCCATCTAACCTCGGCCTATCGCTTACCCGCTTCAGAGCCAAGCTCCTGCGACCACCCTCCACATGGGCCTAGGCACTGAGGAAGCCAGGAATCAAGGCTGATGCTGGCCCTCACCTTCCCATGGCAGCCCCACCGCCACCGGGGCTCTGTGTCTGTTCTCCCACCCTTCCTCAGCCTAGCCCTGACTGTCATCCGAGCCAAGCTCCGAAGCGGTCACCCTCCACATGGGGCTTGGCCCTGAGGTAGACAGGAATCAAGGTTGATGTTGGTCCTCACCTTCGTTTGGCAGCCCCACCAACACTTGGGCTCTGTGTCTCTACTTGCACCTAACAGTATCCCTCACCCTCATCGGAGTCAAGCTCCGAAGCGGCCACACTCCACATGGGCCTAGGCACTGAGGTAGCCAGGAATCAAAGTTGATGCTGGCCCTCACGATCTTTTGGCAGCCCCTTCTCAGCCCCAAGAACACTGGGGCTCTATGTCTGTTCTCCTGCCTAACCTCACCTTAGCCCTGACCCTCATCAGGGCCAAACTTCGGAGCAGCCACTCGCCACATGGGCCTAGGCACTGAGGTAGCCACGAATCAAGGTTGATGCTGGCCATCACCTTCCCTTGGCAGCCCCACCAACACCGAGCCTCTGTGTATGTTCTCCCATCTAACCTCAACCTCGATTACTTATCCTCATCAGGGCCAAACTTCGGAGCAGCCACATGGGCCTAGGCACTGACGTAGCCAGGAATCAAGGTTGATGCTGGCCCTCACCTTCCCATCTCAGCCCCACCAACATCGGAGCTCTGTGTCTAATCTTCCACCTAACCTCGGCCTATCACTTAGCCGCCTCAGAGACAAACTCCAGCGGTCACCCTCCACATTGGACATGGCCCTGAGGTACCCAGGAATCAAGGTTGATGCTGGCCCTCAACTTCCTTGGCAGCTCCACCAACACCGGCGCTCTGTTTCTGTTCTCCCATCTAACCTCAACCTAGCCCTGACCCTCATCAGGAGAAAGCTCTGAAGCAGCCGCCTTCCACATGGCGCTTGGCACGGAGGTAGCCAGGAATCAAGGATGATGCTAGCCCACTATTCCCTTGGCAGCCACACCAATACCTTGGCTCTGTGTCTGTTCTCCCACTCTACCTCAGCCTAGCCCTGACTGTCATCCGAGCAAAGCTCCGAAGGGGTCACCCTCCATATAGAGCTTGGCACTGAGGTAGCCAGGAATAAACGTTGAGGCTGGCCGTTACCTTCCTTTCGGAACCCCACCAACACAGTGGCTCTGTGTCTCTGCTCGCATCTAACCGCAACCTATCCCTTACCCTCCTCAGAGCCAAGCTCCGAAGCGGCCAACCTCCACGTGGGCCTTGGCACTGAGGTAGCCAGGAATCAATGTTGATGGGGGCCATCACGATCTCTTGGCAGCCCCTTCTCACCCCAACAACATCCGGGCTGTGTGTCTAATCTTCCATCTAACCGCGGCCTATCGCTTACCCGCTTCAGAGCCAAGCTCCAGCGGCCGCCCTCCACATGCAGCTTGGCACTGAGCTAGACAGGAATCAAGCTTGATGCTGGTCTTCACGTTCCCTTGACTTCTCCTTACAGCCCCACCAACACTGGGAATCTGTGTCTCTGCTCGCACCTAACCTCAACCTATCCCTTACCCTCCTCAGAGCCAAGCATCGCAGCGGCCCTCCAACTCATGGGGATTGGCCCTGAGGTACCCAGGAATCAAGGCTGATGCTGGCCCTCACCTTCCCTTCTCAGCCCCACCAACACCGGGGCTCTGTGTCTGTTCTCCCACCTAACCTCAACCTAGTCCTGACCCTCATCAGGGGAAAGCCCCGAAGCGGCCAACCTCCATGTGGGCCTTGTCACGGAGGTAGCCAGGAATCAAAGTTGATGCTGGCCTTCACGTTCCCTTGTCATATCCTTACAGCCCCACCAACACCGGAAATCTGTGTCTCTGCTCGCACCTAACCTCAACCTATCCCTTACCCTCCTCAGAGACAAGCACTGCAGCGGCCCTCCACCTCATGGGGCTTGGCACGAAAGTAGCCAAGAATCAAGGCTGATGCTGGCCCTCACCTTCCCTTGGCAGCCCCACCAACACTCGGGCTCTGTATCTGTTCTCCCACCCTACCTCAGCCTAGCCCTGACTGTCATCCGAGCCAAGCTCCGAAGCGGTCACCCTCCACATGGGGCTTGGCCCTGAGGTAGACAGGAATCAAGGTTGATGTTGGTCCTCACCTTCGTTTGGCAGCCCCACCAACACTTGGGCTCTGTGTCTCTACTCGCACCTAACAGTAACCCTCACCCTCATCGGAGCCAAGCTCCGAAGCGGCCACACTCCACATGGGCCTAGGCACTGAGGTAGCCAGGAATCAAAGTTGATGCTGGCCCTCACGATCTCTTGGCAGCCCCTTCTCAGCCCCACCAACACTGGGGCTCTGTGTCTGTTCTCCCGCCTAACCTCACCTTAGCCCTGACCCTCATCAGGGCCAAACTTCGGAGCAGCCACTCGCCACATGGGCCTAGGCACTGAGGTAGCCACGAATCAAGGTTGATACTGGCCCTCACCTTCCCTTGGCAGCCCCACCAACATCGGAGCTCTGTGTCTAATCTTCCACCTAACCTCGGCCTATCACTTACCCGCCTCAGAGCCAAGCTCCAGCGGTCACCCTCCACATTGGACATGGCCCTGAGGTACCCAGGAATCAAGGTTGATGCTGGCCCTCAACTTCCTTGGCAGCTCCACCAACACCGGGGCTCTGTTTCTGTTCTCCCATCTAACCTCAACCTAGCCCTGACCCTCATCAGGGGAAAGCTCCGAAGCAGCCACCTTCCACATGGTGCTTGGCACGGAGGTAGCCAGGAATCAAGGATGATGCTAGCCCACTCTTCCCTTGGCAGCCACACCAATACCTTGGCTCTGTGTCTGTTCTCCCACTCTACCTCAGCCTAGCCCTGACTGTCATCCGAGCAAAGCTCCGAAGGGGTCACCTTCCATATAGAGCTTGGCACTGAGGTAGCCAGGAATAAACGTTGAGGCTGGCCGTTACCTTCCTTTCGGAACCCCACCAACACAGTGGCTCTGTGTCTCTGCTCGCATCTAACCGCAACCTATCCCTTACCCTCCTCAGAGCCAAGCTCCGAAGCGGCCAACCTCCACGTGGGCCTTGGCACTGAGGTAGCCAGGAATCAAGGCTGATGCTGGCTATCACGATCTCTGGCAGCCCCTTCTCACCCCACCAACACTTGGTCTCTGTGTCTGTTCTCTCGCCTAACCTCACCTTAGCCCTGACCCTCATCAGGGCCAAACTTCGGAGCAGCCACTCGCCACATGGGCCTGGGCACTGATGTAGCCAGGAATCAAGGCTGATGCTAGCCCTCACCTTCCCTTGGCAGCCCCTTACAGCCCCACTAACACCAGGGACCTGTCTCTGTTCTCCCACCTAACCCAGCCTATCTCTCACCCTCTTCAGAGCCAAGCTCGGAAGCGGCGAACCTCCACGTGGGCCTTGGCACAGAGGTAGCCAGGAGTCAAAGTTGATGCTGGCCTTCACGATCCCTTGACATCTCCTTACAGTCCCACCAACACCGGGAATCTGTGTCTGTTCTCCCACCTAACCTCACCTTAGTCCTGAACCTCATCAGGGCCAAACTTTGGAGCAGACAGTCGCCACATGGGCCTAGGCACTGAGGTAGCCAGGAATCAAGGCTGATGCTGGCCATCACGATCTCTTGGCAGCCCCTTCTCAGCCCCACCAACATCGGGGCTCTGAGTCTTATCTTCCACCTAACCTCGGCCTATCACTTACCCGCCTCAGAGCCAAGCTCCAGCGGTCACCCTCCACATTGGACTTGGCCCTGAGGTAGCCAGGAATCAAGGCCGATGCTGGCCATCACGATCTCTTGGCAGCCCCTTCTCAGCCCCACCAACATCGGGGCTCTGTATCTAATCTTCCATCTAACCTCGGCCTATCGCTTACCCGCTTCAGAGCCAAGCTCCTGCGACCACCCTCCACATGGGCCTAGGCACTGAGGAAGCCAGGAATCAAGGCTGATGCTGGCCCTCACCTTCCCATGGCAGCCCCACCGCCACCGGGGCTCTGTGTCTGTTCTCCCACCCTTCCTCAGCCTAGCCCTGACTGTCATCCGAGCCAAGCTCCGAAGCGGTCACCCTCCACATGGGGCTTGGCCCTGAGGTAGACAGGAATCAAGGTTGATGTTGGTCCTCACCTTCGTTTGGCAGCCCCACCAACACTTGGGCTCTGTGTCTCTACTTGCACCTAACAGTATCCCTCACCCTCATCGGAGTCAAGCTCCGAAGCGGCCACACTCCACATGGGCCTAGGCACTGAGGTAGCCAGGAATCAAAGTTGATGCTGGCCCTCACGATCTTTTGGCAGCCCCTTCTCAGCCCCAAGAACACTGGGGCTCTATGTCTGTTCTCCTGCCTAACCTCACCTTAGCCCTGACCCTCATCAGGGCCAAACTTCGGAGCAGCCACTCGCCACATGGGCCTAGGCACTGAGGTAGCCACGAATCAAGGTTGATGCTGGCCATCACCTTCCCTTGGCAGCCCCACCAACACCGAGCCTCTGTGTATGTTCTCCCATCTAACCTCAACCTCGATTACTTATCCTCATCAGGGCCAAACTTCGGAGCAGCCACATGGGCCTAGGCACTGACGTAGCCAGGAATCAAGGTTGATGCTGGCCCTCACCTTCCCATCTCAGCCCCACCAACATCGGAGCTCTGTGTCTAATCTTCCACCTAACCTCGGCCTATCACTTAGCCGCCTCAGAGACAAACTCCAGCGGTCACCCTCCACATTGGACATGGCCCTGAGGTACCCAGGAATCAAGGTTGATGCTGGCCCTCAACTTCCTTGGCAGCTCCACCAACACCGGCGCTCTGTTTCTGTTCTCCCATCTAACCTCAACCTAGCCCTGACCCTCATCAGGAGAAAGCTCTGAAGCAGCCGCCTTCCACATGGCGCTTGGCACGGAGGTAGCCAGGAATCAAGGATGATGCTAGCCCACTCTTCCCTTGGCAGCCACACCAATACCTTGGCTCTGTGTCTGTTCTCCCACTCTACCTCAGCCTAGCCCTGACTGTCATCCGAGCAAAGCTCCGAAGGGGTCACCCTCCATATAGAGCTTGGCACTGAGGTAGCCAGGAATAAACGTTGAGGCTGGCCGTTACCTTCCTTTCGGAACCCCACCAACACAGTGGCTCTGTGTCTCTGCTCGCATCTAACCGCAACCTATCCCTTACCCTCCTCAGAGCCAAGCTCCGAAGCGGCCAACCTCCACGTGGGCCTTGGCACTGAGGTAGCCAGGAATCAATGTTGATGGGGGCCATCACGATCTCTTGGCAGCCCCTTCTCACCCCACCAACATCCGGGCTGTGTGTCTAATCTTCCATCTAACCGCGGCCTATCGCTTACCCGCTTCAGAGCCAAGCTCCAGCGGCCGCCCTCCACATGCAGCTTGGCACTGAGCTAGACAGGAATCAAGCTTGATGCTGGTCTTCACGTTCCCTTGACTTCTCCTTACAGCCCCACCAACACTGGGAATCTGTGTCTCTGCTCGCACCTAACCTCAACCTATCCCTTATCCTCCTCAGAGCCAAGCATCGCAGCGGCCCTCCAACTCATGGGGATTGGCACGGAGGTAGCCAGGAATTTAAGGCTGATGCTGGCCCTCACCTTCCCTTCTCAGCCCCACCAACACCGGGGCTCTGTGTCTGTTCTCCCACCTAACCTCAACCTAGTCCTGACCCTCATCAGGGGAAAGCCCCGAAGCGGCCAACCTCCATGTGGGCCTTGTCACGGAGGTAGCCAGGAATCAAAGTTGATGCTGGCCTTCACGTTCCCTTGTCATATCCTTACAGCCCCACCAACACCGGAAATCTGTGTCTCTGCTCGCACCTAACCTCAACCTATCCCTTACCCTCCTCAGAGACAAGCACTGCAGCGGCCCTCCACCTCATGGGGCTTGGCACGAAAGTAGCCAAGAATCAAGGCTGATGCTGGCCCTCACCTTCCCTTGGCAGCCCCACCAACACTCGGGCTCTGTATCTGTTCTCCCACCCTACCTCAGCCTAGCCCTGACTGTCATCCGAGCCAAGCTCCGAAGCGGTCACCCTCCACATGGGGCTTGGCCCTGAGGTAGACAGGAATCAAGGTTGATGTTGGTCCTCACCTTCGTTTGGCAGCCCCACCAACACTTGGGCTCTGTGTCTCTACTCGCACCTAACAGTAACCCTCACCCTCATCGGAGCCAAGCTCCGAAGCGGCCACACTCCACATGGGCCTAGGCACTGAGGTAGCCAGGAATCAAAGTTGATGCTGGCCCTCACGATCTCTTGGCAGCCCCTTCTCAGCCCCACCAACACTGGGGCTCTGTGTCTGTTCTCCCGCCTAACCTCACCTTAGCCCTGACCCTCATCAGGGCCAAACTTCGGAGCAGCCACTCGCCACATGGGCCTAGGCACTGAGGTAGCCACGAATCAAGGTTGATACTGGCCCTCACCTTCCCTTGGCAGCCCCACCAACATCGGAGCTCTGTGTCTAATCTTCCACCTAACCTCGGCCTATCACTTACCCGCCTCAGAGCCAAGCTCCAGCGGTCACCCTCCACATTGGACATGGCCCTGAGGTACCCAGGAATCAAGGTTGATGCTGGCCCTCAACTTCCTTGGCAGCTCCACCAACACCGGGGCTCTGTTTCTGTTCTCCCATCTAACCTCAACCTAGCCCTGACCCTCATCAGGGGAAAGCTCCGAAGCAGCCACCTTCCACATGGTGCTTGGCACGGAGGTAGCCAGGAATCAAGGATGATGCTAGCCCACTCTTCCCTTGGCAGCCACACCAATACCTTGGCTCTGTGTCTGTTCTCCCACTCTACCTCAGCCTAGCCCTGACTGTCATCCGAGCAAAGCTCCGAAGGGGTCACCTTCCATATAGAGCTTGGCACTGAGGTAGCCAGGAATAAACGTTGAGGCTGGCCGTTACCTTCCTTTCGGAACCCCACCAACACAGTGGCTCTGTGTCTCTGCTCGCATCTAACCGCAACCTATCCCTTACCCTCCTCAGAGCCAAGCTCCGAAGCGGCCAACCTCCACGTGGGCCTTGGCACTGAGGTAGCCAGGAATCAAGGCTGATGCTGGCTATCACGATCTCTGGCAGCCCCTTCTCACCCCACCAACACTTGGTCTCTGTGTCTGTTCTCTCGCCTAACCTCACCTTAGCCCTGACCCTCATCAGGGCCAAACTTCGGAGCAGCCACTCGCCACATGGGCCTGGGCACTGATGTAGCCAGGAATCAAGGCTGATGCTAGCCCTCACCTTCCCTTGGCAGCCCCTTACAGCCCCACTAATACCAGGGACCTGTCTCTGTTCTCCCACCTAACCCAGCCTATCTCTCACCCTCTTCAGAGCCAAGCTCGGAAGCGGCGAACCTCCACGTGGCCCTTGGCACAGAGGTAGCCAGGAGTCAAAGTTGATGCTGGCCTTCACGATCCCTTGACATCTCCTTACAGTCCCACCAACACCGGGAATCTGTGTCTGTTCTCCCACCTAACCTCACCTTAGTCCTGAACCTCATCAGGGCCAAACTTTGGAGCAGACAGTCGCCACATGGGCCTAGGCACTGAGGTAGCCAGGAATCAAGGCTGATGCTGGCCATCACGATCTCTTGGCAGCCCCTTCTCAGCCCCACCAACATCGGGGCTCTGAGTCTTATCTTCCACCTAACCTCGGCCTATCACTTACCCGCCTCAGAGCCAAGCTCCAGCGGTCACCCTCCACATTGGACTTGGCCCTGAGGTAGCCAGGAATCAAGGCCGATGCTGGCCATCACGATCTCTTGGCAGCCCCTTCTCAGCCCCACCAACATCGGGGCTCTGTATCTAATCTTCCATCTAACCTCGGCCTATCGCTTACCCGCTTCAGAGCCAAGCTCCTGCGACCACCCTCCACATGGGCCTAGGCACTGAGGAAGCCAGGAATCAAGGCTGATGCTGGCCCTCACCTTCCCATGGCAGCCCCACCGCCACCGGGGCTCTGTGTCTGTTCTCCCACCCTTCCTCAGCCTAGCCCTGACTGTCATCCGAGCCAAGCTCCGAAGCGGTCACCCTCCACATGGGGCTTGGCCCTGAGGTAGACAGGAATCAAGGTTGATGTTGGTCCTCACCTTCGTTTGGCAGCCCCACCAACACTTGGGCTCTGTGTCTCTACTTGCACCTAACAGTATCCCTCACCCTCATCGGAGTCAAGCTCCGAAGCGGCCACACTCCACATGGGCCTAGGCACTGAGGTAGCCAGGAATCAAAGTTGATGCTGGCCCTCACGATCTTTTGGCAGCCCCTTCTCAGCCCCAAGAACACTGGGGCTCTATGTCTGTTCTCCTGCCTAACCTCACCTTAGCCCTGACCCTCATCAGGGCCAAACTTCGGAGCAGCCACTCGCCACATGGGCCTAGGCACTGAGGTAGCCACGAATCAAGGTTGATGCTGGCCATCACCTTCCCTTGGCAGCCCCACCAACACCGAGCCTCTGTGTATGTTCTCCCATCTAACCTCAACCTCGATTACTTATCCTCATCAGGGCCAAACTTCGGAGCAGCCACATGGGCCTAGGCACTGACGTAGCCAGGAATCAAGGTTGATGCTGGCCCTCACCTTCCCATCTCAGCCCCACCAACATCGGAGCTCTGTGTCTAATCTTCCACCTAACCTCGGCCTATCACTTAGCCGCCTCAGAGACAAACTCCAGCGGTCACCCTCCACATTGGACATGGCCCTGAGGTACCCAGGAATCAAGGTTGATGCTGGCCCTCAACTTCCTTGGCAGCTCCACCAACACCGGCGCTCTGTTTCTGTTCTCCCATCTAACCTCAACCTAGCCCTGACCCTCATCAGGAGAAAGCTCTGAAGCAGCCGCCTTCCACATGGCGCTTGGCACGGAGGTAGCCAGGAATCAAGGATGATGCTAGCCCACTCTTCCCTTGGCAGCCACACCAATACCTTGGCTCTGTGTCTGTTCTCCCACTCTACCTCAGCCTAGCCCTGACTGTCATCCGAGCAAAGCTCCGAAGGGGTCACCCTCCATATAGAGCTTGGCACTGAGGTAGCCAGGAATAAACGTTGAGGCTGGCCGTTACCTTCCTTTCGGAACCCCACCAACACAGTGGCTCTGTGTCTCTGCTCGCATCTAACCGCAACCTATCCCTTACCCTCCTCAGAGCCAAGCTCCGAAGCGGCCAACCTCCACGTGGGCCTTGGCACTGAGGTAGCCAGGAATCAATGTTGATGGGGGCCATCACGATCTCTTGGCAGCCCCTTCTCACCCCACCAACATCCGGGCTGTGTGTCTAATCTTCCATCTAACCGCGGCCTATCGCTTACCCGCTTCAGAGCCAAGCTCCAGCGGCCGCCCTCCACATGCAGCTTGGCACTGAGCTAGACAGGAATCAAGCTTGATGCTGGTCTTCACGTTCCCTTGACTTCTCCTTACAGCCCCACCAACACTGGGAATCTGTGTCTCTGCTCGCACCTAACCTCAACCTATCCCTTACCCTCCTCAGAGCCAAGCATCGCAGCGGCCCTCCAACTCATGGGGATTGGCCCTGAGGTACCCAGGAATCAAGGCTGATGCTGGCCCTCACCTTCCCTTCTCAGCCCCACCAACACCGGGGCTCTGTGTCTGTTCTCCCACCTAACCTCAACCTAGTCCTGACCCTCATCAGGGGAAAGCCCCGAAGCGGCCAACCTCCATGTGGGCCTTGTCACGGAGGTAGCCAGGAATCAAAGTTGATGCTGGCCTTCACGTTCCCTTGTCATATCCTTACAGCCCCACCAACACCGGAAATCTGTGTCTCTGCTCGCACCTAACCTCAACCTATCCCTTACCCTCCTCAGAGACAAGCACTGCAGCGGCCCTCCACCTCATGGGGCTTGGCACGAAAGTAGCCAAGAATCAAGGCTGATGCTGGCCCTCACCTTCCCTTGGCAGCCCCACCAACACTCGGGCTCTGTATCTGTTCTCCCACCCTACCTCAGCCTAGCCCTGACTGTCATCCGAGCCAAGCTCCGAAGCGGTCACCCTCCACATGGGGCTTGGCCCTGAGGTAGACAGGAATCAAGGTTGATGTTGGTCCTCACCTTCGTTTGGCAGCCCCACCAACACTTGGGCTCTGTGTCTCTACTCGCACCTAACAGTAACCCTCACCCTCATCGGAGCCAAGCTCCGAAGCGGCCACACTCCACATGGGCCTAGGCACTGAGGTAGCCAGGAATCAAAGTTGATGCTGGCCCTCACGATCTCTTGGCAGCCCCTTCTCAGCCCCACCAACACTGGGGCTCTGTGTCTGTTCTCCCGCCTAACCTCACCTTAGCCCTGACCCTCATCAGGGCCAAACTTCGGAGCAGCCACTCGCCACATGGGCCTAGGCACTGAGGTAGCCACGAATCAAGGTTGATACTGGCCCTCACCTTCCCTTGGCAGCCCCACCAACATCGGAGCTCTGTGTCTAATCTTCCACCTAACCTCGGCCTATCACTTACCCGCCTCAGAGCCAAGCTCCAGCGGTCACCCTCCACATTGGACATGGCCCTGAGGTACCCAGGAATCAAGGTTGATGCTGGCCCTCAACTTCCTTGGCAGCTCCACCAACACCGGGGCTCTGTTTCTGTTCTCCCATCTAACCTCAACCTAGCCCTGACCCTCATCAGGGGAAAGCTCCGAAGCAGCCACCTTCCACATGGTGCTTGGCACGGAGGTAGCCAGGAATCAAGGATGATGCTAGCCCACTCTTCCCTTGGCAGCCACACCAATACCTTGGCTCTGTGTCTGTTCTCCCACTCTACCTCAGCCTAGCCCTGACTGTCATCCGAGCAAAGCTCCGAAGGGGTCACCTTCCATATAGAGCTTGGCACTGAGGTAGCCAGGAATAAACGTTGAGGCTGGCCGTTACCTTCCTTTCGGAACCCCACCAACACAGTGGCTCTGTGTCTCTGCTCGCATCTAACCGCAACCTATCCCTTACCCTCCTCAGAGCCAAGCTCCGAAGCGGCCAACCTCCACGTGGGCCTTGGCACTGAGGTAGCCAGGAATCAAGGCTGATGCTGGCTATCACGATCTCTGGCAGCCCCTTCTCACCCCACCAACACTTGGTCTCTGTGTCTGTTCTCTCGCCTAACCTCACCTTAGCCCTGACCCTCATCAGGGCCAAACTTCGGAGCAGCCACTCGCCACATGGGCCTGGGCACTGATGTAGCCAGGAATCAAGGCTGATGCTAGCCCTCACCTTCCCTTGGCAGCCCCTTACAGCCCCACTAACACCAGGGACCTGTCTCTGTTCTCCCACCTAACCCAGCCTATCTCTCACCCTCTTCAGAGCCAAGCTCGGAAGCGGCGAACCTCCACGTGGCCCTTGGCACAGAGGTAGCCAGGAGTCAAAGTTGATGCTGGCCTTCACGATCCCTTGACATCTCCTTACAGTCCCACCAACACCGGGAATCTGTGTCTGTTCTCCCACCTAACCTCACCTTAGTCCTGAACCTCATCAGGGCCAAACTTTGGAGCAGACAGTCGCCACATGGGCCTAGGCACTGAGGTAGCCAGGAATCAAGGCTGATGCTGGCCATCACGATCTCTTGGCAGCCCCTTCTCAGCCCCACCAACATCGGGGCTCTGAGTCTTATCTTCCACCTAACCTCGGCCTATCACTTACCCGCCTCAGAGCCAAGCTCCAGCGGTCACCCTCCACATTGGACTTGGCCCTGAGGTAGCCAGGAATCAAGGCCGATGCTGGCCATCACGATCTCTTGGCAGCCCCTTCTCAGCCCCACCAACATCGGGGCTCTGTATCTAATCTTCCATCTAACCTCGGCCTATCGCTTACCCGCTTCAGAGCCAAGCTCCTGCGACCACCCTCCACATGGGCCTAGGCACTGAGGAAGCCAGGAATCAAGGCTGATGCTGGCCCTCACCTTCCCATGGCAGCCCCACCGCCACCGGGGCTCTGTGTCTGTTCTCCCACCCTTCCTCAGCCTAGCCCTGACTGTCATCCGAGCCAAGCTCCGAAGCGGTCACCCTCCACATGGGGCTTGGCCCTGAGGTAGACAGGAATCAAGGTTGATGTTGGTCCTCACCTTCGTTTGGCAGCCCCACCAACACTTGGGCTCTGTGTCTCTACTTGCACCTAACAGTATCCCTCACCCTCATCGGAGTCAAGCTCCGAAGCGGCCACACTCCACATGGGCCTAGGCACTGAGGTAGCCAGGAATCAAAGTTGATGCTGGCCCTCACGATCTTTTGGCAGCCCCTTCTCAGCCCCAAGAACACTGGGGCTCTATGTCTGTTCTCCTGCCTAACCTCACCTTAGCCCTGACCCTCATCAGGGCCAAACTTCGGAGCAGCCACTCGCCACATGGGCCTAGGCACTGAGGTAGCCACGAATCAAGGTTGATGCTGGCCATCACCTTCCCTTGGCAGCCCCACCAACACCGAGCCTCTGTGTATGTTCTCCCATCTAACCTCAACCTCGATTACTTATCCTCATCAGGGCCAAACTTCGGAGCAGCCACATGGGCCTAGGCACTGACGTAGCCAGGAATCAAGGTTGATGCTGGCCCTCACCTTCCCATCTCAGCCCCACCAACATCGGAGCTCTGTGTCTAATCTTCCACCTAACCTCGGCCTATCACTTACCCGCCTCAGAGACAAACTCCAGCGGTCACCCTCCACATTGGACATGGCCCTGAGGTACCCAGGAATCAAGGTTGATGCTGGCCCTCAACTTCCTTGGCAGCTCCACCAACACCGGCGCTCTGTTTCTGTTCTCCCATCTAACCTCAACCTAGCCCTGACCCTCATCAGGAGAAAGCTCTGAAGCAGCCGCCTTCCACATGGCGCTTGGCACGGAGGTAGCCAGGAATCAAGGATGATGCTAGCCCACTCTTCCCTTGGCAGCCACACCAATACCTTGGCTCTGTGTCTGTTCTCCCACTCTACCTCAGCCTAGCCCTGACTGTCATCCGAGCAAAGCTCCGAAGGGGTCACCCTCCATATAGAGCTTGGCACTGAGGTAGCCAGGAATAAACGTTGAGGCTGGCCGTTACCTTCCTTTCGGAACCCCACCAACACAGTGGCTCTGTGTCTCTGCTCGCATCTAACCGCAACCTATCCCTTACCCTCCTCAGAGCCAAGCTCCGAAGCGGCCAACCTCCACGTGGGCCTTGGCACTGAGGTAGCCAGGAATCAATGTTGATGGGGGCCATCACGATCTCTTGGCAGCCCCTTCTCACCCCACCAACATCCGGGCTGTGTGTCTAATCTTCCATCTAACCGCGGCCTATCGCTTACCCGCTTCAGAGCCAAGCTCCAGCGGCCGCCCTCCACATGCAGCTTGGCACTGAGCTAGACAGGAATCAAGCTTGATGCTGGTCTTCACGTTCCCTTGACTTCTCCTTACAGCCCCACCAACACTGGGAATCTGTGTCTCTGCTCGCACCTAACCTCAACCTATCCCTTACCCTCCTCAGAGCCAAGCATCGCAGCGGCCCTCCAACTCATGGGGATTGGCACGGAGGTAGCCAGGAATTTAAGGCTGATGCTGGCCCTCACCTTCCCTTCTCAGCCCCACCAACACCGGGGCTCTGTGTCTGTTCTCCCACCTAACCTCAACCTAGTCCTGACCCTCATCAGGGGAAAGCCCCGAAGCGGCCAACCTCCATGTGGGCCTTGTCACGGAGGTAGCCAGGAATCAAAGTTGATGCTGGCCTTCACGTTCCCTTGTCATATCCTTACAGCCCCACCAACACCGGAAATCTGTGTCTCTGCTCGCACCTAACCTCAACCTATCCCTTACCCTCCTCAGAGACAAGCACTGCAGCGGCCCTCCACCTCATGGGGCTTGGCACGAAAGTAGCCACGAATCAAGGCTGATGCTGGCCCTCACCTTCCCTTGGCAGCCCCACCAACACCGGGCCGCTGTGTATGTTCTCCCATCTAACCTCGACCTCGATTACTTACCCTCCTCATAGCCAAACTTCGAAGCATCAACCCACCTCATGGGGCTCAGGCACAGAAGTTGGCAGGACTCGGGATTGATGGTGGCCTACACGATATCTTGGCAGCCCTTTCTTAGCCTCACCAACATTGGGGCTCTGTGTCTCTTCTCCCACCTAACATCAACCTATGCCTTACCCGCCTCAGAGCCAAGCTCCGAACCGGCCAACCTCCACATGGGCTTGGCTAGGAGGTAACCAGGAATCAAGGTTGATGCTAGCCCTCACCTTCCCTTGGCAGCCCCAGCACCACCAGGGCTCTGTGGCTGTTCTTCCACCTAACCTCAACCTAGCCCTGACGCTCATCAGAGCTCAGCTCCGAAGCGGCCACCCTCCACATGGGGCTCAGGCACAGAGGTGGACAGGAATGAAACGTGATGCTGGACCGCACCTTCCCTTGGCAGCCTCTCCTCAGCCCCACCAACACCTGCCCCCTTCTCTTTGGTCTCCCACCTAAACATCAACCTACATCTTACCTTCATCACAGCCAAGCCCCCAAACGTCTACCCACCAGATGGCGCTCCAACACAGAAGGAACCAGATTGACTGCTGTTCGTTGCACTCGCCTGCCCTGGTAGCCCTTTGAGGTCCCCACCAACACCGGGGCTATGCGCTTGCTGTAGCCCTCAACCGTCAACCTCGCCGGAGCCCAACTGCAAAGCAGTCAAGCGCCCCGTCGAGCAGGTCTGGGTGGTGGATGCTGGCTACAGGCAGTGCTGGTCATTGGGGGTACTGGGTTCTAGGCACTGGGCGTGCGGGGTGCTGGTCATCTCTGGGTGCTGAGCATGTCTAAGTGATGGGTCCGGGGCACTGGGACTGCTGGGCAGTGGGGGTGCTGGGGACTATGCATATCAGGGTGCTGGGCATGCCTGTGTACTGAGTGCTTGGTGCTGGATGCTAGCTGGTGGATATTGTCTGTGTGCTGGTTATCGGGCACTGGCAGTGGTAGGCATGGGAGTGCTTGTTGCTGGGCATTTCCTGATCCTGGTTGTTGGGTAGGGGGGTTGCGGAGCACTGGGCATGTCTGGGTGCTGGGTGCTGGATGGAGGGCGCTTGGGGTGCTGGGCACTAGGGGTGCTGGCTGGTGAGAATGTCCGTGTGCTAGGCATGTCCATATGCCGGGTGCTGTGCGCTGGGAGTGCTGGGCAATGGGGTTACTGGGTGCTGTGCACTGGGGTTACTGGGTGCTGGGCGGTGCTGGGGGCTAAGTCCTGTGGGTGCTGGTTGCTGGGCCCTGGGAGTGCTGGGTACCATGGATAAGCGGGTGCAGGGTACGTCTTGCTGCTGGGTGCTGGGGGTATTGGGTGCTGGGCATGTCCTCGTCCTTAGCCTGAATTTTGCTGGGCACCAGGGGTGCTGGCTGCTGGGAGCTAGGGGTGCTGGCTGTGGGCATTTCAGTTGCTGGACATGACCAGGTGCTGGGCGTGTCCAGGTGCTGGGCATGTGCGGATGCTGTGTGCTCGGCGCTTGGGGTTCTGGGTGGTGGGCAGTGAGGGTGCTGGCCGCTGGGGATGCTGGCTGTTGTGGTGCTGGGTGCTGGGCACTGGGGCTGCTGAGTGGTGGCCATGTCCAGGTGCTGTCTGTTGGCAGTTGGGGTGCTGGGTTGTGCGCCTGTCTGGGTTTAGTGCTGGGCCCTGAGGGTGCCGGGTGCTGTGTATGTTCGAGTGCTGGGCATGTCTGGATGCTGGGTAAAGGGGTTCTTGGGCTGTGGGGGTGTTGGGTATGCTGGTTTCTGGGCACCGGGGGGGTGCTGGCTGCGAGACCTGTATGGTGGTGGGTGTTTGGTGTACTGGGTGCAGGGCACTGGGGGTGCTGGCTGCTGAGCACTGCGGGTGCTGGGCATGTCCGGGTGCTATGTGCTGATCACTGGGGATGTTGGGGGCTGGTTTGCGGTGTTCTGGTGTGTAGAGTGCTGGGCATGTCCAGGTGCTGGGTACTGGGGGCTGGTCCCTGGGGGTGCTGTGTGCTGGGCATGTCTGGGGGGTGGGTGTTGGGCAGTGCGTTGCTGGGGGCTGGGCCCTGAGGTTGCTGGGCACTCGGGTTGCTGGGTGCTGGCCGGTGCGGTTGCTGGTTGCTAGGCCCTGGGAATGCTGGGTACTATGCATAAGCAGGTGCAGGGTATGTCTTGCTCCGGGGTGCTAGGGTTACTCGGAGCTGGGCGTGTTGGGTGCTGGGCATGTCCAGGTGCTTGGCATGACCGTGTGCTGGGCACTGGGGGTGCTGGCTGCTGAGAACTGCCAGGGTTACTGGCTGTGGGCATTTCAGTTGCTGGTCATGACGGCGTGCTGGGTTTTGTGGCTGCTGGGCATGTCCAGATGCTGGGCATGTGTGGATGCTGTGTGCTTGGCACTTGGGGTTCTGGGTGGTGGGCAGTGAGGGTGCTTGTTTCTTGGCATGTGCGTGTGCTGTGTGCTGGGCCCTGGTTGGGCTGGGTATGTGTGGGTGCTGGGTGTTGGGCAGTATGGGTGCTGAGTGGTGGGCGCTGGGCATGTCCGGGTGCTGTGTGAGGGGCACTGGAGGTCCTGGGCGATGGGGAGCAGGGAAGCTGCCTGCTAGGAATGTCTGAGTGCTGGGCATGTCCGGGTGCTAGGCAATGGCGGTGCTGGGTGCTTGGCGCTGGGGGAGATGGTCTTTGGGTTTGCTGGGTGCTGGGCATGTCCCTGTGCTCGGTGGTGGGGGTGCTGGGCATGTGCGGGTGTTGGTTGCTGGGCCCTGGCTGTACTGGGTGGTGGAGGCTGGGGTGGTTGGTTTCTGGGTGCTGGGGGTGCTGGGTTCTGTGCCCCTGTGTTGCTGGGTGCTGAGCATGTCCAGGTGCTGGCCATGTCTAAGTGCAGCGTGCTGGGCACTGGGTGCTGGGGGTGGGGGTGCTGGGGGGTGCGGGTGCTGGATGCTGGGTGTTGGGTATGCTGGTTTCCGGACACCGGACATGCTGGGTGTGAGACCTGTGGGGGTGCTGGATGGTGGGTGTTTGGGTTGCTGAGCGCTGCGGGTGCTGGGCACGTCCAGGTGCTATGTGCTGATCACTCGGGTTATTGGGGGCTGGTTTGCTGCGTTCCTGTGTGTTGGGCGCTGGGCATGTTTGGGTGCTGGGCATGTCTGGGTGCCGGGCATGTCTGGGTGCTGGGTACTGAGAAATGGCAGTGTGGGGCAGTGCAGGTGCTGTGTGCTGGGCATGTCTGGGTGCTGGGTACTGGGCAGTGGGAGTGCTGGGTGCTAGGGACTGGGGCTGCTGGACCCTGGCATTGCTGGGTAATATGCATAACTGAGTGCAGGGTATGTCTTGGTGGTGGAGGTACCGGGTGCTGGGCATATCCAGTGCTGGGAATATCCGGTGCTGGGTGGCTGTGCTGGGGTTGCTGGGTGCTGTGCTGTGAGGGTGCTGGATTCCCGGCATGTGCGTGTGCTGGGCCCTGGTTGTGGTGGGTATGTGTTGGTGCTGGGTGTTGGGCAGTGTTGGTGCTGCGTGGTGGGCACTGGGCATGTCCGGGTGCTGGGCGGTTGGGATGCTGGGTGGTGGGCAGCAGGGAATCTGCCTGCTGGGCACGTCTGGGTGCTGGGCATGTCTGGGTGCTGGGTGCTGGGCATGTCTGGGTGCTGGGTACTGGGCACTGGGGATGGTGGGCGGGGGTGGTGCTAGGTGCTGGGCATGTCCGGGTGCTGAGCAATGGCGGTGCTGGGTGCTTGGCGCTGGGGGTGGTGGTCCCTGGGGCTGCTGCGTGCTGGGCATGTCGGGGTGCTGGGTTTTGGGCGGTGGGGGTGCTGGGCGTGTGTGTGTGTTGATTGCTGCGCCCTGGGGTGCTGGGCGCTGGGGGTATTGGTTACTGGGTGCTGGGGGTGCTAGGTTCAATGCAGCATATGCAGGACCTGGGCGGTGGGGGTGCTGGATGCTGGGTGTTGGGTATGCTGGTTCCTGCCACTGCGGGTGCTGGGTGTGAGACTTGTGGGCGTGCTGGATGGTGGGTGTTTGGTGTGCACCCTCACTGCCCACTACCCAGAACCTCAAGTGCCGAGCACACAGCATCCTGACGTGCCCAGAACCTGGACACACCCAGCACCCACAAGACCCAGCACTCAGCACCAGGTCATGACCAGCAACTGGAAATGCCCACAGCCAGCACCTCTAGCTCCCCACACCCAGCACTCCCAGGGCCCAGCACCAATTCCCGGACATGCGCACAACCCAGCACACCCACCGCCAACACACAGCATCGAGACATGCTCAGCACCCAGCAGCCCCAGTGCCCAGCACCCAATACCCCCGGCACCCAGCATCCCCAGCACCCAGCATCCAGCAGCAAGACATACCCTGCACCCCATTATGCATGGTACCCAGCACTCCCAGGGCCTAGCAACCAGCACCCCCAGTACCTAAGCGCGCTTCTGTAATTCTAAACGATCAAGACTTATGGCTTAGAAGTTAGGTAACTAGCAGGTGTGGTGTTTGCAGGTGTGTAGAATTGTAACCAGTCTAAATCGTGTCTCCTGGAAGCATTGTTAGACTCTAGTGAAGAGTAACCTTGGAAATGAGAACCATAAACAAACCTGGTCCAGATGTGGCTTGGAGACAAACCTCGACAGACAGAAACAGGTTCATGAAGAGTTCACTCCCCTGCCGACCACCCGAGACCCTAAAGGCTTTAGTGCGCATGTGACTAGGATGATGTAATATTAGAATTAGTTCCCGGAAATTTAAGGAATATGTAAAAGAGAAACTGAAAATATGTATGAGAAGCATGGATATAAACGGAAAGGTGATTAGACCTGGTGTGCTTCATTTGTGGCAAGTCCACCGAGCACCCAGGCCTGAATAAAACAATCTTCTCTCCTGAGTGTGTGGAATTGGTTAACTGCACGCCGGGCACGAATCCGCTTTTCGGACTACAGTTTTTGGCGATCCAGGTGGGAGTGCTGTGAAGCCTTGCCCGCATCGACTTGCCGCCTCTCGGTGGGGGGACACTGCTCTCCGGACTCCAGCGCGCAGCGACCTTTTGATCGGGGACTCTGTGAGTATTCTTCCCGACCAGAGCAGGTGAGCGACTCAACAGTGCAACGCTAAGGTAAAAGAGATATTGTCCTGGGGTATAAAATTGTGCATGCATTTGGTAAGGAATTGTGGCCAAAGGTAAAAAGGGTATATTGATACGCGGTTGACAGTGACGACTGGAGTATATGAAATCATGGTTAAGAACGTGCTTTTTGGGTAAAAATATGGGAACTCAATAGTCTAAAGTAACACCTTGCTCTCCCCTTGGATGCATCATAAAATATTGGGGAAAATTTGGAGGAGATCCTTTGAGAAAGGAGAAATTAATTGAGTCTCGTACTAAATGTATAAATTAGAAGATGAGGAAAAACAGCCAGAATTGGCAACTCTGCAATATACTACTACCTTGCAACTGATGTTATTTTGTAGACAACAGGGCAAATGGGATGAGGTCCCTTCTGTGGACTTGTTCTTTCCCTTGAGAAATGATCATGAAATTCGGAAGAAATGTAAACTTTTAGACTCAGATTCTAATGTGATGATGATGACGACAGAGGACAAGGAACCAAAACCACATTGTTCTTCTGCTTGTAGTCTAGGAAAACGGTGTTTAAAACTAGGAGAAGAGGAAGAAGATACACAGGTGTTGGTGGCACCGAGTAAAAACGAAAGTTTTGAAACTGAAGCAAGGGGAAGTAATCCATTTAGTCCAATAGCTGGCAGAACTAGGACCCAACAGGGGTCTGTTTTATTAGCACCCCTTCCTCAGGCCGTGGGCCTAAGGGAGGGACCAGTGTTTGTGAAAATACCTTTTACTACTTCTGATTTAATGAATTGGAAAGAATTGGCAGGATCATACAGGGAAAATCCTGAAAAGGTGTATAGATCTTTAAAGAGAATGATTAAAAATCATAATCCCGATTGGCAAGATATTCCAATCCTTTTAAATAATTTGTTAACTCCTGAAGAAAGAGGGTCGTATTGGAAAAATCTAATATGGAAAATGAAAGAAAAAAAGGGGAAACAGAACGCTGCAACTCTTGCGGCTGCTTTTGTGAATGCCCAAGGATCTGCTGGAGGTAGGGGCAGAGGATACTGGAGAGGTAAAAGCAAAGGGTACTTAAGGGGTAGAGGTAGAGGATGTGGAAATATATATTTGAACAGTCTACTCCGTTGGGGATCAATCAATGTGCTGCATGTAAGAAGCAAGGACACTGGAAAAATGAGTGTGCAGAGAATAAGAAAGTTGCTGTGATTCGGCCACAGCAAATTCCACCTGAAGCTGATCTCTTATGATGGGAGAGGATTCTGAAGGATGGGGACTGGGGGCAGAAAATTATATTCTCCCAGCTGAGCCCCTGGTTCCAGTAAAGCTGGGAAATAAAAGAGTTGATTTTTTAGTGGACACTGGTGCAAAATACTCTGTTATAAATACTTGTAAAGGACCAATGAGTAAATTTAATGTATCTATTGTTGGGGTCAGGAGAAAGAAAGAGGTAAGGTCTTTTTTGAAAACTTTAAACTGTAAAATCGGCGGAAAAACTTTGATGCATGAATTTTTATATATACCGGAGTGCACCATGCCTCTCTTAGGACGGGCATATTGAATAAATTGGGAGCACAAATTAACTTGGAAAAAGGAAAAATCCATTTTTCTTGGATCCAAACAAAAGGAAAAGTTCATTTTCCTGAAGCTAATGCCTGGCAAGCCCAAGTTTGTTTATTACAGACAAACACAGCAGAATCTGAAGAAATCAGTTTACCCTTCTGTTTGGGCGACAGACAAACCAGGAAGAGCAAAAAATGTGGAACCGGTAAAAGTTGAATTGAAAACAGGAGTTCGACCGCTCTGGAAGAAAACAGTCAAAAGATTTTTGCCTTTGAATGGGAAGATCCGTCGACTGGGAGAACTCAGCTCTGCTGGACTGTGCTGCCACGAGGGTTTAAAAATAGCCCAACCATCTTTGGAGCAGCCTTGACCAAGGAACTGGAACACTGGTCCGGTAAGGAAGATCTAATCACCCTCCTTCAGTGTGTTGATGACATCCTATTGGAAGCAGACACTGTCGAGATCTGCAAAGAAAAGACTGTTAGCCTCCTAAACTTTTGGGGAATGGCTGGGTACAGGCTGTCAGAAAAGAAAGCACCAATTGCAAAACAAACTGTAATTTAGTTGGGATTTGGGACTTCCCAAGGACAACGAAGATTGGGAAATGATAGGAAAAAAAGGCCATTTGCAAGATGGCACCCCCTCAATCTACAATATCAAGCTCCGTTAGTGGAACAAGATGGCATCAGTTTGAAGTAAGTGCCATTTTAAATCCTGCTTCTTCAATGCCAAGTGAAAAAGAGAGTGATCCTAACCATGATTGTTTACAAGTTATCAAACAGGTATATGCCAGCAGGCCAGACCTGAGAGATGTCCCTCTGCAGACTCCGGATGAAGAATTATTTACTGATGGAAGCAGCTTTGTTGTGAAACGAGAAAGGAGGGCTGGCTATGCCGCGGTAACTTTAACTGAAGACCAAGAAGTAAAAGCATTACCTCCAAATACATCTGCCCAGAAGGCAAAGATAATAACTTTGACAAGAGCTTTAGATCTGGCTAAAGGTAAGAGAGTTAGTATTTAGACAGACTCTAAATAGGCTTTGGGAGTTGTTCACGCCCATGGAGCGATACGGAAAGAGCGAGAACTTTTGTCTGCCAGTGGCTCACCTATAAAGTATGGAACAGAGATTTAAAATTTATTGGAAGCAGTACAAAAAACAAAACAAAACAAAAAACCCAAAGAAGTTGCTGTGCATCAAAAGAAATTCAAATAGAATCCCCAAATTATAACGAAAAAGAAAATAAGTTGGCTAAGCTATTACAGTGCAAAAAGAATGATCAAGGATGATGGATTACTTCACATGGACAATGTATAGTAACTCCCGAAATCATGAAGAAATTGATGGTCACAACCCATGCTGAGACACATATGGGAGCAGAAGCAATGGTCGAGTCGGTAAAATGATATGCAATAGGGACTAAAATGTAATTGATTGCCAAAAGTGTGCGTGAGTGTGCTAAATGTGAGATTTGTCTTAGGAACAATTTGAAAATACAAATCCGACCCCCTCCTGGAGAGGTAAGGAAAGGCATAACTCCCGGTGAGTATTGGCAAATAGATTTTTCAGAGTTACCAAGGTGCAACTAATCCCGATATTTATTGGTATTGGTAAATACCTTCTCTGGATGGCCAAAAGCTTTCCCGTGGCAAACCAGCAAGGCAAAAGAGGTAACAAAACACTTCTTAAAAGAAATTATTTCAAGATTTGGAGTCCCTTTAGAGACGTCTTCTGCTAGAGGCCCACATTTTGTAGCGGAGGTTATCAAGAATGCGAGTAAGACACTAAGAGGACCACAATTTAGCAGACAAGTAGAGAGAATGAACCAAATATTCAAGAGACAAATTTCTAAAATATGTCAGGAAGCTCAGTTGAAATGGATTGAAGCTTTACCACTTGCCTTGTTAAGAACGAGGGTAACCCCAAGAGCTAAAGAAAAAGTAAGTCCATTTGAAATTCTGTATGGCAAACCTTATAATGTCGATCTAACAGGAAGGTTTGAACAAATGCACATAATAGGAGAAAAAGTGTTAACTGAATCTCTCTTGTCCTTGAGTAAAATGGCGAGTTCTTTACACAAATATGTTCTTTTGAGGACACTTTTACCCCTTGAATTTCTGGTACATTCATTCAGTCCAGGAGACCAAGTCTAGCTGCAAAGGTGGAAGGACGACCCCTTTGGAGAAAAGTGGAAAGGCCCCTTCCAAGTGTTACTAACAACAACCACTGCTGTAAAATTAGAAGAAATAGACTCTTGGACTCATTACACCAGAATAAACAAAATACCTCCTAGACCGTGGACATCTACACCTAAGGAACCATTGCAATTAATTTGAAGGCGTACTTGATGGCTTACCAGAGATGTTGCTGAATTATTTGTGATATTGTGATATTGTGATATCTGGTCCAGACGTGGCTCGGAGACAAACCTCGACCTTATAAGGAAAGAAAAGAACAGGTTCATGAAGAGTTCACTCCCCTGCCGACCACCAGAGGCCACCCGAGACCCTCGAGGAGACCCTAAAGGCTTTAGTGCTCATGTGTCTAGGATATTTAAGGAATATGTAAAAGAGAAACTGAAAATATGTATGAGAAGCACGGATATAAACAGAAAGGTGATTAGACCCAGTGTGCTTCATTTGTGGCAAGTCCGCCGAGCACCCAGGCCTGAATAAAACAATCTCTCTCCTGAGCGGGTGGAATTGGTTAACTGCATGCTAGGCACGAATCTGCTTTTCGGACGCCACCTAGCCCCCCGCACCCGCACCAGCAGCACCCAGCCAGCCTAGTGCCCAGCACGCATCAACTTCAGGGCCCAGCACCCAGCCATGCCCACCACCTGGACATGCCCAGCACCCAGCAACCCCAGTGCACAGCACCCAGAAACCAACACACGCACACACCCAGCACGCCCACCGCCCAAAATCCAACACCCCAGCACACAGCAGCCGCCGGGACAACCACCTCCAGCGCCAAGCACCCAGCACAACCATTGCTCAGCACCCAGACATAGCCAGCACTCAGACATGCCCAGTAGGCAGCTTCTCTGCTGTCCACCACCCAGCTTCCTGACTGCCCAGCATCCGGACATGCCCAGCGCCCGCCACACAGCACTAACACTGCCCAACACCCAGCACCCACACATACCCAGCACAGCCAGGGCCCAACACACAGCACACGCACATGCCAAGAATCAAACACCCTCACAGCACAGCACCCTGCAACTCCAGAGCACGCACCCAGCACCGGATATGCCCAGCACCGGCTATGCCCAACACCCAGCACCCAGCACCTCCAGCACCCAGCATGCAGCACCAAGACGTACCTTGCACTCAGTTCTGCATAGTACACAGCAATACCAGGGCCCACCACCCCCAGTACCTAGAACCCAACACTCCCACCACCCAACGCCCACTACCCCGACATGCCCAGCACACAGCACCCCCACCGCACCACACCACCAGCGCCCAGCACCCAGCACCCAGAAATGCTCAGCACCCAAACATGCCCAGCGCCCAACACACCAGAACGCAACAAACCGGCAACCAACATCCCCACTGATCAGCACATAGCCCCCACAATGCCCAGCACCCGCATGGCCCTGCACCCACCACACCAAATACCCACCATCTAGCACCCCTAGACGTCTCACACCCAGCAACCCAGTGCCCAGAAACCAGCATACCTAACACCCACCATCCATCACCCCCGCTGCCTAGCACCCTGTACCCAGACATACCCAGCACCCGGACATACGCAGCACACAGCACCCCAAGGACCCAGCAACCAACCAAGGTACCCGCACACGTCCAGCACCCAGCACTCCCACCACCTAACACTCAACACCCGGACATGCCCAGCAACCAGAGCACCCAGCACCCCCAGGGCCCAGCAGCCAGCACCGCAGCAACCAGCATCCCCAGCGCCCAGCATCGCCAGCGCCCAGCACCCAGCAGCCGGTCATGCCAAGCACCTGGACATGCCCAGCACCAAGCACGCCAGTGCCCAGCACACAATATCCCCGGCACCCAGTAGCCCCAGCACCCAACATCCAGCAGCAAGAGATACCCTGCACCAGCTTATGCATAGTACCCAGCACTCCCAGGGCACAGCAACCAGCACCCCTAGTGCTTAGCGCCCAGCACCCACACCAGCCAGCACCCAGCAAGGCCGGTGCCCAGCACCCAGCAACCTCAGGGCCCAGAACCCAGCAGCCAGCCATTGCCCAGCACCCAGACATGCCCAGCACCAAGCAACCCCAGTGCACAGAACCCAGAAGCCCCAGCGCCCAGAAATCAACAGCCCCAGCGCCCAGCACCCCCAGGGCTCAGCAACCAACACCGCATGCACTCAACACTCAAACCACCCAACACCCGGACATGCCCAGCACGCAGCACCCCCACCACCCACCACCCCCACTGCCCAGCACTCAACATACCTAGCACCCAGATATGCCAAGCAGGCAGCTTCCCTGCTGCCCACCACCCAGCATCCCGACCGCCCAGCACCCGGACATGCCCAGCGCCCACCACGCAGCACCCATACTGCCCAAAAACCAGCACCCACACATACCCAGCACAACCAGGGCCCAGCAAACAGCACATGCACATGCCAAGAATCCAGCACCCCCACAGCACAGCACCCAGCAACCCCAGAGCACGCAGCCAGCACCAGATATGCCCCAGTGCCCAGCACCGGATATGGCCAGCACCCAGCATCCCCAGCACCCAGCATCCAGCAGCAAGACATACCCTGCACACCATTATGCATGGTACCCAGCACTCCCAGGACACAGCAACCAGCACCCCCACTACCTGTGCTCGCTTCTGTAATTCTAAACAATGAAGACCTGTGGCTTAGAAGATAGGTAACTAGCAGGTGTGGTGTTTGCAGGTGTGTAGAATTGTAGTCTAAATCGTGTCTCCTGGAAGCATTGTTAGACTCTAGTGAAGAGTAACCTTGGAAACGAGAACCACAAACAAACCTGGTCCGGACGTGGCTCGGAGACAAACCTCGACCTTATAAGGAAAGAAAGGAACAGGTTCATGAAGAGTTCACTCCCCTGCCGACCACCCGAGACCCTAAAGGCTTTAGTGCGCATGTGACTAGGATGATGTAATATTAGAATTAGTTCCCGGAAATTTAAGGAATATGTAAAGGAGAAACTGAAAATATGTATGAGAAGCATGGATATAAACAGAAAGGTGATTAGACCCGGTGTGCTTCATTTGTGGCAAGTCCAGCGAGCACCCAGGCCTGAATAAAACAATCTCTCTCCTGAGCGGGTGGAATTGGTTACTTGCACGCCTGGCACGAATCTGCCTGTTGGACACCACCTAGCCCCCAGCACCCGCACCAGCAGCACCCAGCAAGCCCAGTGCCCGGCACGCAGCAACCCCAGCGCACAGCACCCAGCCATGCCCACCACCCGGACATGCCCAGCACCCAGCAACCCCAGCACACAGCACCCAGAAACCAACACACACCCCCAGCACCCAGCATGCCCACCGCCCAAAACCCAGCACCGGACATGCCCAGCACCCCCAGTGCTCTGCACCCAGCACACCAAACACCCACCATCCAGCACGTCCACACGTCTCACACCCAGCACGCCCAGGGCCCAGCATCCAGCACCGAGCATCCCCAGCAACCGGTCATGCCAAGCACCTGGACATGCCCAGCACCAAGCACGCCAGTGCCCAGCACACAATACCCCCAGCACCCAACATCCAGCAGCAAGAGATACCCTGCACCAACTTATGCATACTACCCAGCACTCCCAGGGCCCAGCAACCAGCACCCCCAGTACTTAGCCCCCAGCACCCGTACCCGCCAGCATCCAGCACCAAGACATACCCTGCACTCACTTATGCATACTACCCAGCAATGCCAGGGCCCAGCACCCCCAGTACTGGGCAGCCAGCACCCCCACCGCCCAACACTCATCACCCGGATATGCCCAGCACAGAGCACCGCCCCACACCACCATTGCCCAGCACCCAGCACCACCAGTGCACAATACCCAGCACCCAGATATGCCCAGCACTCAGACATTCCTAGAAGGCAGCTTCCCTGCTCCCCGTCGCCCAGGACCTCCAGTGCCCCTCACCCAGCACCCAGACATGCCCAGCGCCCACACTGCCCAACAACCAGCACCCACACATACCCAGCACAACCAGGGCCCAGCACACAGCACACGCACATGCCAAAAATCCAGCAGCCCCACAGCACAGCACTCAGCAAACCCAGAGCACGCAGTCAGCACCGGATATGCCCAGCACCAACACATACCCTCCACTCAGTTATGCATAGTACCGAGCAATGCCAGGGCTCAGTACCTAGCACCCAGTACTCCCACCGCCCAACACCCACCACCCGGACATGTCCAGCACCCTCACTGCCCGTGCCCAGCACCCACACACGCCCAGCACCCAGACGTGCCCAGCGCCCAACACACCAGAACGCAGCAAACCAGCCCCCAACACCCCCAGTGATCAGCACATAGCACCCGCACATGCCTAGCACCCAGCACTCGCAGCGCTCAGCACCCACCACCCCCAGTGCCCAGAAACCAGCATACCCAACACCCAGCATAGAGTACCACCACCACCCAGCACCCCAACTGCCCAGTACCCGCACTCGGACATGCCCAGCACCCGGACATACACAGTACCCCTAGGACCCAGCACTCAGACGGCCAGTGTGCTGCACTGTCCTGCTTCCGGCTGGGACAGAGTTACCTTTCTTCCCAGTAGCTTGGGGGGTGTGCTGTCTTTTGGGTTTGGTGTGAGAGGAGCCTTGATGGCCCGTTGATGGCCCACTAATGCTTTGGCCGTTGCTGGGCGGTGCTTGCAGCGGGGAGACTTTTGTTTTCTCCTGTCGGCCTCCCCTGCCCTGCCACGTGCAGGGGAAGCTCGGGCTCGGGTGGGGAGCACAGCCGTGGTGGTTGACCCAGCTGGCCATTGGGGTATTCTATAGCATGTGACATCATGCTCAGTATAAAAAAACAGGGGGGGACCTCCCCCCCAGCTCGTGACACGCGGTCTGCAGCGGTGAGCGGTTGCATTGTGCATTGCCTACTTTGTATAGTCTGTTGTTGTTCTCATTGTTCTTATTAATGTTCTACTTCGGTTTATTTCAATCATTAAACTGTTTTGAGCTCAACCCGGGAGTTTTCCTACTTGTGCCCTCCCGATTCTCTCCCCCATCCCACGGGGTGGGGTGGGGGGAGTGAGTGAGTGGCTGCATGGGGTTTATTTGCTGGCTGGGGTTAAACCACGACGTGCACCCATCATACCCTCCACCCAGCACCCCCATGGCCCAGCACTGATTCCCGGCCATGCACACAACCCAGCACACCCACCGCCAACACACAGCCCCTGGACATGCCCAGCACCCAGAAGCCCCAGTGCCCAGCACCGCATCACCCCGCATCCCCAGCGCCCAGCACCCAACACCCTCACTGCCCACCACCCAGAACAACAAGTGCCGAGCACACAGCATCCGGACATGCCCAGCACCGGGACACACCCAGCACCCACAAGACCCAGCACCCGGTCATGACCAGCAACTGGAAATGCCCACAGCCAGTACCTCTAGCTCCCAGCAGCCACCAACCCCAGTGCCCAGCACTTAGCACCCAGTCGTGCCAAGCACTCGGACTTGCCCAGCACCCAACACCCCTCTGCCCAGCACCTGGTCGTGTCCAGGGCCCACCACACAGCACCCACACTGCCCAACAACCAGCACCCACACATACCCAGCACAACC
This sequence comes from Calonectris borealis, assembly GCF_964195595.1. Taxonomy (NCBI): domain Eukaryota; kingdom Metazoa; phylum Chordata; class Aves; order Procellariiformes; family Procellariidae; genus Calonectris; species Calonectris borealis. The sequence continues at coordinate 298,649 of NW_027441491.1, read as the reverse complement.
AGGGCCCAGCACACAGCACATGCACAGGCCAAGAATCCAGCACCCTCACAGCACAGCACCCTGCAACCCCAGAGCACGCACCCAGCACCGGCTATGCCCAGCACCGGCTATGCCCAACACCCAGCACCCAGTACCTCCAGCACCCAGCATGCAGCACCAAGACGTACCCTGCACTCAGTTATGCATAGTACACAGCAATACCAGGGCCCACCACCCCCAGTACCTAGCACCCAACACTCCCACTGCCCAACACCCACCACCCGGACGTGCCCAGCACACAGCACCCCCACCGCACCACACCACCAGCGCCCAGCACCCAGAAATGCTCAGCACCCAAACATGCCCAGCGCCCCACACACCAGAACGCAGCAAACTGGCAACCAACATCCCCACTGATCAGCACATAGCACCCGGAATGCCCAGCACCCGCAGGGCCCTGCACCCACCACACCAAATACCCACCATCTAGCACGCCCACACATCTCACACCCAGCACCCCCAGTGCCCAGAAACCAGCAGACCCAACACCCACCATCCATCACCCCACCGCCTAGCACCCTGTACCCAGACATGCCCAGCACCCAGACATACACAGCACACAGCACCCCAAGGACCTAGCAACCAACACCCGCACATGCCCAGTACCCCCAGGGCCCAGCAGCCAGCACCGCAGCAACCAGCATCCCCAGTGCCCAGCAACCGGTCATGCCAAGCACCCAGCACACAATATCCCCAGCACCCAGTAGCCCCAGCACCCAACATCCAGCAGCAAGAGATACCCTGCACCCGCTTATGCATAGTACCCAGCACTCCCAGGGCCCAGCAACCAGCACCCCCAGTGCTTAGTGCCCAGCACCCACACCAGCCGGCACCCAGCAAGGCCGGTACCCAGCAACCTCAGGGCCCAGAACCCAGAAGCTCCAGCGCCCAGAAATCAACAGCCCCAGCGCCCAGCACCCCCAGGGCTCAGCCACCAACACTCACATGCACCCAAGTCTCCAACCACCCACCACCCGGACATGACCAGCACCCCCACTGCCCGTGCCCAGCACCCACACATGCCCAGCACCACGACGTGCCCAGCAGGCAGCTTCCCTGCTGCCCACCACCCAGCACCCCAAACGACCAGCACCCAGACATGCCCAGCACCCACACTGCCCAAAAACCAGTACCACACATATCCAGAACAACCAGAGCCCAGCACAGAGCACACGCACATGCCACGAATCCAGCACCCCCACAGAACAGCACCCAGCAACCCCAGAGCATGCAGCCTGCACCGGCTATGCCCAGCACCGGATATGGCCAGCACCCACCACCAAGACATACCCTGCACTCAGTTATGCATAGTACCCAGCAATGCCAGGGCCCAGCACCCCCAGTCCCTAGCACCCAGCACTCCACTGCCAAGTACCCAGCACCCAGACGTGCCAAGCAGGCAGCTTCCCTGCTGCCCACCACCCAGCATCGTGACCGCCCAGCACCCGGACATGCCCAGCGCCGACCACGCAGCACCCATACTGCCCAACAACCAGCACCAACACACACCCAGCACAACCAAGTACCCAGCACTCCCAGGACACAGCAACCAGCACCCCCACTACCTGTGCTCGCTTCTGTAATTCTAAACAACGAAGACCTGTGGCTTAGAAGATAGGTAACTAGCAGATGTGGTGTTTGCAGGTTTGTAGAATTGTAGTCTAAATCGTGTCTCCTGGAAGCATTGTTAGACTCTAGTGAAGAGTAACCTTGGAAACGAGAACCACAAACAAACCTGGTCCGGACGTGGCTCGGAGACAAACCTCGACCTTATAAGGAAAGAAAGGAACAGGTTCATGAAGAGTTCACTCCCCTGCCGACCACCCGAGACCCTAAAGGCTTTAGTGCGCATGTGACTAGGATGATGTAATATTAGAATTAGTTCCCGGAAATTTAAGGAATATGTAAAGGAGAAACTGAAAATATGTATGAGAAGCATGGATATAAACAGAAAGGTGATTAGACCCGGTGTGCTTCATTTGTGGCAAGTCCAGCGAGCACCCAGGCCTGAATAAAACAATCTCTCTCCTGAGCGGGTGGAATTGGTTACTTGCACGCCTGGCACGAATCTGCCTGTTGGACACCACCTAGCCCCCAGCACCCGCACCAGCAGCACCCAGCAAGCCCAGTGCCCGGCACGCAGCAACCCCAGCGCACAGCACCCAGCCATGCCCACCACCCGGACATGCCCAGCACCCAGCAACCCCAGCACACAGCACCCAGAAACCAACACACACCCCCAGCACCCAGCATGCCCACCGCCCAAAACCCAGCACCGGACATGCCCAGCACCCCCAGTGCTCTGCACCCAGCACACCAAACACCCACCATCCAGCACGTCCACACGTCTCACACCCAGCACGCCCAGGGCCCAGCATCCAGCACCGAGCATCCCCAGCAACCGGTCATGCCAAGCACCTGGACATGCCCAGCACCAAGCACGCCAGTGCCCAGCACACAATACCCCCAGCACCCAACATCCAGCAGCAAGAGATACCCTGCACCAACTTATGCATACTACCCAGCACTCCCAGGGCCCAGCAACCAGCACCCCCAGTACTTAGCCCCCAGCACCCGTACCCGCCAGCATCCAGCACCAAGACATACCCTGCACTCACTTATACATACTACCCAGCAATGCCAGGGCCCAGCACCCCCAGTACTGGGCAGCCAGCACCCCCACCGCCCAACACTCATCACCCGGATGTGCCCAGCACAGAGCACCGCCCCACACCACCATTGCCCAGCACCCAGCACCACCAGTGCACAATACCCAGCACCCAGATATGCCCAGCACTCAGACATTCCTAGAAGGCAGCTTCCCTGCTCCCCGTCGCCCAGGACCTCCAGTGCCCCTCACCCAGCACCCAGACATGCCCAGCGCCCACACTGCCCAACAACCAGCACCCACACATACCCAGCACAACCAGGGCCCAGCACACAGCACACGCACATGCCAAAAATCCAGCAGCCCCACAGCACAGCACTCAGCAAACCCAGAGCACGCAGTCAGCACCGGATATGCCCAGCACCAACACATACCCTCCACTCAGTTATGCATAGTACCGAGCAATGCCAGGGCTCAGTACCTAGCACCCAGTACTCCCACCGCCCAACACCCACCACCCGGACATGTCCAGCACCCTCACTGCCCGTGCCCAGCACCCACACACGCCCAGCACCCAGACGTGCCCAGCGCCCAACACACCAGAACGCAGCAAACCAGCCCCCAACACCCCCAGTGATCAGCACATAGCACCCGCACATGCCTAGCACCCAGCACTCGCAGCGCTCAGCACCCACCACCCCCAGTGCCCAGAAACCAGCATACCCAACACCCAGCATAGAGTACCACCACCACCCAGCACCCCAACTGCCCAGTACCCGCACTCGGACATGCCCAGCACCCGGACATACACAGTACCCCTAGGACCCAGCACTCAGACGGCCAGTGTGCTGCACTGTCCTGCTTCCGGCTGGGACAGAGTTACCTTTCTTCCCAGTAGCTTGGGGGGTGTGCTGTCTTTTGGGTTTGGTGTGAGAGGAGCCTTGATGGCCCGTTGATGGCCCACTAATGCTTTGGCCGTTGCTGGGCGGTGCTTGCAGCGGGGAGACTTTTGTTTTCTCCTGTCGGCCTCCCCTGCCCTGCCACGTGCAGGGGAAGCTCGGGCTCGGGTGGGGAGCACAGCCGTGGTGGTTGACCCAGCTGGCCATTGGGGTATTCTATAGCATGTGACATCATGCTCAGTATAAAAAAACAGGGGGGGACCTCCCCCCCAGCTCGTGACACGCGGTCTGCAGCGGTGAGCGGTTGCATTGTGCATTGCCTACTTTGTATAGTCTGTTGTTGTTCTCATTGTTCTTATTAATGTTCTACTTCGGTTTATTTCAATCATTAAACTGTTTTGAGCTCAACCCGGGAGTTTTCCTACTTGTGCCCTCCCGATTCTCTCCCCCATCCCACGGGGTGGGGTGGGGGGAGTGAGTGAGTGGCTGCATGGGGTTTATTTGCTGGCTGGGGTTAAACCACGACGTGCACCCATCATACCCTCCACCCAGCACCCCCATGGCCCAGCACTGATTCCCGGCCATGCACACAACCCAGCACACCCACCGCCAACACACAGCCCCTGGACATGCCCAGCACCCAGAAGCCCCAGTGCCCAGCACCGCATCACCCCGCATCCCCAGCGCCCAGCACCCAACACCCTCACTGCCCACCACCCAGAACAACAAGTGCCGAGCACACAGCATCCGGACATGCCCAGCACCGGGACACACCCAGCACCCACAAGACCCAGCACCCGGTCATGACCAGCAACTGGAAATGCCCACAGCCAGTACCTCTAGCTCCCAGCAGCCACCAACCCCAGTGCCCAGCACTTAGCACCCAGTCGTGCCAAGCACTCGGACTTGCCCAGCACCCAACACCCCTCTGCCCAGCACCTGGTCGTATCCAGGGCCCACCACACAGCACCCACACTGCCCAACAACCAGCACCCACACATACCCAGCAAAACCAGGGCCCAGCACACAGCACATGCACAGGCCAAGAATCCAGCACCCTCACAGCACAGCACCCTGCAACCCCAGAGCACGCACCCAGCACCGGCTATGCCCAGCACCGGCTATGCCCAACACCCAGCACCCAGTACCTCCAGCACCCAGCATGCAGCACCAAGACGTACCCTGCACTCAGTTATGCATAGTACACAGCAATACCAGGGCCCACCACCCCCAGTACCTAGCACCCAACACTCCCACTGCCCAACACCCACCACCCGGACGTGCCCAGCACACAGCACCCCCACCGCACCACACCACCAGCGCCCAGCACCCAGAAATGCTCAGCACCCAAACATGCCCAGCGCCCCACACACCAGAACGCAGCAAACTGGCAACCAACATCCCCACTGATCAGCACATAGCACCCGGAATGCCCAGCACCCGCAGGGCCCTGCACCCACCACACCAAATACCCACCATCTAGCACGCCCACACATCTCACACCCAGCACCCCCAGTGCCCAGAAACCAGCAGACCCAACACCCACCATCCATCACCCCACCGCCTAGCACCCTGTACCCAGACATGCCCAGCACCCAGACATACACAGCACACAGCACCCCAAGGACCCAGCAACCAACACCCGCACATGCCCAGTACCCCCAGGGCCCAGCAGCCAGCACCGCAGCAACCAGCATCCCCAGTGCCCAGCAACCGGTCATGCCAAGCACCCAGCACACAATATCCCCAGCACCCAGTAGCCCCAGCACCCAACATCCAGCAGCAAGAGATACCCTGCACCCGCTTATGCATAGTACCCAGCACTCCCAGGGCCCAGCAACCAGCACCCCCAGTGCTTAGTGCCCAGCACCCACACCAGCCAGCACCCAGCAAGGCCGGTACCCAGCAACCTCAGGGCCCAGAACCCAGAAGCTCCAGCGCCCAGAAATCAACAGCCCCAGCGCCCAGCACCCCCAGGGCTCAGCCACCAACACTCACATGCACCCAAGTCTCCAACCACCCACCACCCGGACATGACCAGCACCCCCACTGCCCGTGCCCAGCACCCACACATGCCCAGCACCACGACGTGCCCAGCAGGCAGCTTCCCTGCTGCCCACCACCCAGCACCCCAAACGACCAGCACCCAGACATGCCCAGCACCCACACTGCCCAAAAACCAGTACCACACATATCCAGAACAACCAGAGCCCAGCACAGAGCACACGCACATGCCACGAATCCAGCACCCCCACAGAACAGCACCCAGCAACCCCAGAGCATGCAGCCTGCACCGGCTATGCCCAGCACCGGATATGGCCAGCACCCACCACCAAGACATACCCTGCACTCAGTTATGCATAGTACCCAGCAATGCCAGGGCCCAGCACCCCCAGTCCCTAGCACCCAGCACTCCACTGCCAAGTACCCAGCACCCAGACGTGCCAAGCAGGCAGCTTCCCTGCTGCCCACCACCCAGCATCGTGACCGCCCAGCACCCGGACATGCCCAGCGCCGACCACGCAGCACCCATACTGCCCAACAACCAGCACCAACACACACCCAGCACAACCAAGTACCCAGCACTCCCAGGACACAGCAACCAGCACCCCCACTACCTGTGCTCGCTTCTGTAATTCTAAACAACGAAGACCTGTGGCTTAGAAGATAGGTAACTAGCAGATGTGGTGTTTGCAGGTTTGTAGAATTGTAGTCTAAATCGTGTCTCCTGGAAGCATTGTTAGACTCTAGTGAAGAGTAACCTTGGAAACGAGAACCACAAACAAACCTGGTCCGGACGTGGCTCGGAGACAAACCTCGACCTTATAAGGAAAGAAAGGAACAGGTTCATGAAGAGTTCACTCCCCTGCCGACCACCCGAGACCCTAAAGGCTTTAGTACGCATGTGACTAGGATGATGTAATATTAGAATTAGTTCCCGGAAATTTAAGGAATATGTAAAGGAGAAACTGAAAATATGTATGAGAAGCATGGATATAAACAGAAAGGTGATTAGACCCGGTGTGCTTCATTTGTGGCAAGTCCAGCGAGCACCCAGGCCTGAATAAAACAATCTCTCTCCTGAGCGTGTGGAATTGGTTACTTGCACGCCTGGCACGAATCCGCCTGTTGGACACCACCTAGCACCCGCACCAGCAGCACCCAGCAAGCCCAGTGCCCGGCACGCAGCAACCCCAGCGCACAGCACCCAGCCATGCCCACCACCCGGACATGCCCAGCACCCAGCAACCCCAGCACACAGCACCCAGAAACCAACACACGCACCCAGCATGCCCACCGCCCAAAACCCAGCACCGGACATGCCCAGCACCCCCAGTGCTCTGCACCCAGCACACCAAACACCCACCATCCAGCACGTCCACACGTCTCACACCCAGCACGCCCAGGGCCCAGCATCCAGCACCGAGCATCCCCAGCAACCGGTCATGCCAAGCACCTGGACATGCCCAGCACCAAGCACGCCAGTGCCCAGCACACAATACCCCCAGCACCCAACATCCAGCAGCAAGAGATACCCTGCACCAACTTATGCATACTACCCAGCACTCCCAGGGCCCAGCAACCAGCACCCCCAGTACTTAGCCCCCAGCACCCGTACCCGCCAGCATCCAGCACCAAGACATACCCTGCACTCACTTATGCATGCTACCCAGCAATGCCAGGGCCCAGCACCCCCAGTACTGGGCAGCCAGCACCCCCACCGCCCAACACTCATCACCCGGATATGCCCAGCACAGAGCACCGCCCCACACCACCATTGCCCAGCACCCAGCACCACCAGTGCACAATACCCAGCACCCAGATATGCCCAGCACTCAGACATTCCTAGAAGGCAGCTTCCCTGCTCCCCGTCGCCCAGGACCTCCAGTGCCCCTCACCCAGCACCCAGACATGCCCAGCGCCCACACTGCCCAACAACCAGCACCCACACATACCCAGCACAACCAGGGCCCAGCACACAGCACACGCACATGCCAAAAATCCAGCAGCCCCACAGCACAGCACTCAGCAAACCCAGAGCACGCAGTCAGCACCGGATATGCCCAGCACCAACACATACCCTCCACTCAGTTATGCATAGTACCGAGCAATGCCAGGGCTCAGTACCTAGCACCCAGTACTCCCACCGCCCAACACCCACCACCCGGACATGTCCAGCACCCTCACTGCCCGTGCCCAGCACCCACACACGCCCAGCACCCAGACGTGCCCAGCGCCCAACACACCAGAACGCAGCAAACCAGCCCCCAACACCCCCAGTGATCAGCACATAGCACCCGCACATGCCTAGCACCCAGCACTCGCAGCGCTCAGCACCCACCACCCCCAGTGCCCAGAAACCAGCATACCCAACACCCAGCATAGAGTACCACCACCACCCAGCACCCCAACTGCCCAGTACCCGCACTCGGACATGCCCAGCACCCGGACATACACAGTACCCCTAGGACCCAGCACTCAGACGGCCAGTGTGCTGCACTGTCCTGCTTCCGGCTGGGACAGAGTTACCTTTCTTCCCAGTAGCTTGGGGGGTGTGCTGTCTTTTGGGTTTGGTGTGAGAGGAGCCTTGATGGCCCGTTGATGGCCCACTAATGCTTTGGCCGTTGCTGGGCGGTGCTTGCAGCGGGGAGACTTTTGTTTTCTCCTGTCGGCCTCCCCTGCCCTGCCACGTGCAGGGGAAGCTCGGGCTCGGGTGGGGAGCACAGCCGTGGTGGTTGACCCAGCTGGCCATTGGGGTATTCTATAGCATGTGACATCATGCTCAGTATAAAAAAACAGGGGGGGACCTCCCCCCCAGCTCGTGACACGCGGTCTGCAGCGGTGAGCGGTTGCATTGTGCATTGCCTACTTTGTATAGTCTGTTGTTGTTCTCATTGTTCTTATTAATGTTCTACTTCGGTTTATTTCAATCATTAAACTGTTTTGAGCTCAACCCGGGAGTTTTCCTACTTGTGCCCTCCCGATTCTCTCCCCCATCCCACGGGGTGGGGTGGGGGGAGTGAGTGAGTGGCTGCATGGGGTTTATTTGCTGGCTGGGGTTAAACCACGACGTGCACCCATCATACCCTCCACCCAGCACCCCCATGGCCCAGCACTGATTCCCGGCCATGCACACAACCCAGCACACCCACCGCCAACACACAGCCCCTGGACATGCCCAGCACCCAGAAGCCCTGGAGCCCAGCACGCCGCAAACATCTTTCAGCCTGTGTGTATATGGGAGCCCGAAGTGGTGCTTGACTGCTTTGCAGTTAGGCTGTTGCAAGGTTGTTGGCTGGGTGGAAGAGCAAGAGCAGCTCCCTCGGAAAGGGCTACCACGAAAGGCAAGAGCAAGAAACAGCTTTCAATCCTGGTTTCTTCTGTGTTGCAGCGCCATCTGGTGGGAAGCCTTTTAGGAAAAGGGCTCTGGTGATGGAAAGGCAAAAGTTGGTATTTAGGTTTGCGAATAAGGGAGGGCCGATGTTATGGGAACCGGGAAGGGGCTATTCTTCTTTTGGAGTTCCATGTGGTGGGTGGCGTTATTTAATGCAGAAGGGTCTCGTTATCTACGCAGAACCTCAAACTATGCCTTAACATCATCAGACCCAAGCTCCGAAAGGGCCACCCACCTCATCCGGCTCACACAGAAATATCCAGGACTCAAGGATGATGCTGGCCCTCACCTTGCCTTGGCAGCCCCTTCTCAGCCCCACCAACATCGGGGCTCTGTGTCTGTTCTCCCACCTTACCTTAACCTAGCCCCCACCCTCCTCGGAGCCAAACTCCGAAGCGGCCACCCGCCACATGGGCCGAGGCACTGAGGTACCCAGGAATCAAGGTTGATGCTGGCCATCACGATCTCTTGGCAGCCCCTTTTCAGCGCCAATAACACTGGGGCTCTGTGTCTGTTCTCCCGTCCAAACTCACCCTAGCCCTGACCCTCATCAGGGCCAAACTTCGGAGCAGCCACTCGCCACATGGGCCTAGGCACTGAGGTAGCCAGAAATCAAGGCTGATGCTGGCCATCACGATCTCTTGGCAGCCCCTTCTCAGCGCCAATAACACTGGGGCTCTGTGTCTGTTCTCCCGTCCAACCTCACCTTAGCCCTGACCCTCATCAGGGCCAAACTTCGGAGCAGCCACTCGCCACATGGGCCTGGGCACTGAGGTAGCCAGGAATCAAGGCTGATGCTGGCCATCACGATGTCTTGGCAGCCCCACCAACATCGGGGCTCTGTGTCTAATCTTCCATCTAACCGCGGCCTATCGCTTACCCGCTTCAGAGCCAAGCTCCAGCGGCCGCCCTCCACATGCAGCTTGGCACTGAGCTAGACAGGAATCAAGCTTGATGCTGGTCTTCACGTTCCCTTGACTTCTCCTTACAGCCCCACCAACACTGGGAATCTGTGTCTCTGCTCGCACCTCACCTCAACCTATCCCTTACACTCCTCAGAGCCAAGCATCGCAGTGGCCCTCCACCTCATGGGAATTGGCACGGAGGTAGCCAGGAATTTAAGGTTGATGCTGGCCCTCACCTTCCCTTGGCAGCCCCACCAACACCGAGCCTCTGTGTATGTTCTCCCATCTAACCTCGACCTCGATTACTTATCCTCATCAGGGCCAAACTTCGGAGCAGCCACATGGGCCTAGACACTGAGGTAGCCAGGAATCAAGGTTGATGCTGGCCCTCACCTTCCCTTCTTAGCCCCACCAACATCGGAGCTCTGTGTCTAATCTTCCACCTAACCTCGGCCTATCACTTACCCGCCTCAGAGCCAAGCTCCAGCGGTCACCCTCCACATTGGACTTGGCCCTGAGGTACCCAGGAATCAAAGGTGATGCTGGCCCTCAACTTCCTTGGCAGCTCCACCAACACCGGCGCTCTGTTTCTGTTCTCCCATCTAACCTCAACCTAGCCCTGACCCTCATCAGGGGAAAGCTCCGAAGCAGCCACCTTCCACATGGCGCTTGGCACAGAGGTAGCCAGGAATCAAGGATGATGCTAGCCCACTCTTCCCTTGGCAGCCACACCAATACCTTGGCTCTGTGTCTGTTCTCCCACTCTACCTCAGCCTAGCCCTGACTGTCATCCGAGCTAAGCTCCGAAGGGGTCACCCTCCATATAGAGCTTGGCACTGAGGTAGCCAGGAATAAACGTTGAGGCTGGCCGTTACCTTCCTTTCGGAACCCCACCAACACAGTGGCTCTATGTCTCTGCTCGCATCTAACCGCAACCTATCCCTTTACCCTCCTCAGAGCCAAGCTCTGAAGCGGCCAACCTCCACGTGGGCCTTGGCACTGAGTTAGCCAGGAATCAATGTTGATGGGGGCCTTCACGATCTCTTGGCAGCCCCTTCTCACCCCACCAACATCCGGGCTGTGTGTCTAATCTTCCATCTAACCTCTGCCTATCGCTTACCCGCTTCAGAGCCAAGCTCCAGCGGCCGCCCTCCACATGCAGCTTGGCACTGAGCTAGACAGGAATCAAGCTTGATGCTGGTCTTCACGTTCCCTTGACATCTCCTTACAAGCCCCACCAACACTGGGAATCTGTGTCTCTGCTCGCACCTCACCTCAACCTATCCCTTACCCTCCTCAGAGCCAAGCATCGCAGCGGCCCTCCAACTCATGGGGATTGGCCCTGAGGTACCCAGGAATCATGGCTGATGCTGGCCCTCACCTTCCCTTCTCAGCCCCACCAACACCGGGGCTCTGTGTCTGTTCTCCCACCTAACCTCAACCTAGTCCTGACCCTCATCAGGGGAAAGCCCCGAAGCGGCCAACCTCCATGTGGGCCTTGTCACGGAGGTAGCCAGGAATCAAAGTTGATGCTGGCCTTCACGTTCCCTTGTCATATCCTTACAGCCCCACCAACACCGGAAATCTGTGTCTCTGCTCGCACCTAACCTCAACCTATCCCTTACCCTCCTCAGAGACAAGCACTGCAGCGGCCCTCCACCTCATGGGGCTTGGCACGAAAGTAGCCAAGAATCAAGGCTGATGCTGGCCCTCACCTTCCCATGGCAGCCCCACCAACACCCGGGCTCTGTATCTGTTCTACCACCCTACCTCAGCCTAGCCCTGACTGTCATCCGAGCCAAGCTCCGAAGCGGTCACCCTCCACATGGGGCTTGGCCCTGAGGTAGCCAGGAATCAAGGTTGATGTTGGTCCTCACCTTCGTTTGGCAGCCCCACCAACACTTGGGCTCTGTGTCTCTACTCGCACCTAACAGTAACCCTCACCCTCATCGGAGCCAAGCTCCGAAGCGGCCACACTCCACATGGGCCTAGGCACTGAGGTAGCCAGGAATCAAAGTTGATGCTGGCCCTCACGATCTCTTGGCAGCCCTTTCTCAGCCCCACCAACACCGGGGCTCTGTGTCTGTTCTCCTGCCTAACCTCACCTTAGCCCTGACCCTCATCAGGGCCAAACTTCGGAGCAGCCACTCGCCACATGGGCCTGGGCACTGAGGTAGCCACGAATCAAGGTTGATGCTGGCCCTCACCTTCCCTTGGCAGCCCCTTCTCAGCCCCACCAACATCGGGGCTCTGTGTCCAATCTTCCACCTAACCTCGGCCTATCACTTACCCGCCTCAGAGCCAGGCTCCAGCGGTCACCCTCCACATTGGACTTGGCCCTGAGGTACCCAGGAATCAAGGTTGATGCTGGCCCTCAACTTCCTTGGCAGATCCACCAACACCGGGGTCTGTTTCTGTTCTCCCATCTAAGCTCAACCTAGCCCTGACCTCATCCGAGCAAAGCTCCGAAGGGGTCACCTTCCATATAGAACTTGGCACTGAGGTAGTCAGGAATAAACGTTGAGGCTGGCCGTTACCTTGCTTCCGGAACCCCACCAACACAGTGGCTCTGTGTCTCTGCTCGCATCTAACCGCAACCTATCCCTTACCCTCCTCAGAGCCAGGCTCCGAAGCGGCCAACCTCCACGTGGGCCTTGGCACTGAGGTAGCCAGAAATCAAACTTGATGCTGGCCATCACGATCTCTTGGCAGCCCTTTCTCACCCCACCAACACCGGCGCTCTGTGTCTGTTCTCCTGCCTAACCTCACCTTAGCCCTGACCCACATCAGGGCCAAACTTCGGAGCAGCCACATGGGCCTGGGCACTGAGGTAGCCAGGAATCAAGGCTGATGCTGGCCATCACGATCTCTTGGCAGCCCCTTCTCAGCCCCACCAACATCGGGGCTCTGTGTCTAATCTTCCATCTAACCGCGGCCTATCGCTTACCCGCTTCAGAGCCAAGCTCCAGCGGCCGCCCTCCACATGCAGCTTGGCACTGAGCTAGACAGGAATCAAGCTTGATGCTGGTCTTCACGTTCCCTTGACTTCTCCTTACAGCCCCACCAACACTGGGAATCTGTGTCTCTGCTCGCACCTCACCTCAACCTATCCCTTACACTCCTCAGAGCCAAGCATCGCAGCGGCCCTCCACCTCATGGGGATTGGCACGGAGGTAGCCAGGAATCAAGGCTGATGCTGGCTATCACGATCTCTGGCAGCCCCTTCTCACCCCACCAACACTTGGTCTCTGTGTCTGTTCTCCTGCCTAACCTAACCTTAGCCCTGACCCTCATCAGGGCCAAACTTCGGAGCAGCCACTCGCCACATGGGCCTAGGCACTGAGGTAGCCACGAATCAAGATTGATGCTAGCCCTCACCTTCCCTTGGCAGCCCCTTACAGCCCCACTAACACCAGGGACCTGTCTCTGTTCTCCCACCTAACCCAGCCTATCTCTCACCCTCTTCAGAGCCAAGCTCGGAAGCGGCGAACCTCAACGTGGGCCTTGGCACAGAGGTAGCCAGGAGTCAAAGTTGATGCTGGCCTTCACGATCCCTTGACATCTCCTTACAGCCCCACCAACACCGGGAATCTGTGTCTGTTCTCCCACCTAACCTCACCTTAGTCCTGAACCTCATCAGGGCCAAACTTTGGAGCAGCCAGTCGCCACATGGACCTAGGCACTGAGGTAGCCAGGAATCAAGGCTGATGATGGCCCTCACGATCTCTTGGCAGCCCCTTCTCAGCCCCACCAACATCGGGGCTCTGAGTCTAATCTTCCACCTAACCTCGGCCTATCACTTACCCGCCTCAGAGCCAAGCTCCAGCGGTCACCCTCCACATTGGACTTGGCCCTGAGGTAGCCAGGAATCAAGGCTGATGCTGGCCATCACGATCTCTTGGCAGCCCCTTCTCAGCCCCACCAACATCGGGGCTCTGTATCTAATCTTCCATCTAACCTCGGCCTATCGCTTACCCGCTTCAGAGCCAAGCTCCTGCGACCACCCTCCACATGGGCCTAGGCACTGAGGAAGCCAGGAATCAAGGCTGATGCTGGCCCTCACCTTCCCATGGCAGCCCCACCGCCACCGGGGCTCTGTGTCTGTTCTCCCAACCTACCTCAGCCTAGCCCTGACTGTCATCCGAGCCAAGCTCCGAAGCGGTCACCCTCCACATGGGGCTTGGCCCTGAGGTAGTCAGGAATAAACGTTGAGGCTGGCCGTTACCTTCCTTTCGGAACCCCACCAACACAGTGGCTCTGTGTCTCTGCTCGCATCTAACCGCAACCTATCCCTTACCCTCCTCAGAGCCAAGCTCCGAAGCGGCCAACCTCCACGTGGGCCTTGGCACTGAGGTAGCCAGGAATCAAAGTTGATGCTGGCCATCACGATCTCTTGGCAGCCCCTTCTCACCCCACCAACACCGGGGCTCTGTGTCTGTTCTCCTGCCTAACCTCACCTTAGCCCTGACCCTCATCAGGGCCAAACTTCGGAGCAGCCACTCGCCACATGGGCCTAGGCACTGAGGTAGCCACGAATCAAGGTTGATGCTGGCCCTCACCTTCCCTTGGCAGCCCCACCAACACCGAGCCTCTGTGTATGTTCTCCCATCTAACCTCGACCTCGATTACTTATCCTCATCAGGGCCAAACTTCGGAGCAGCCACATGGGCCTGGGCACTGAGGTAGCCAGGAATCAAGGCTGATGCTGGCCATCACGATCTCTTGGCAGCCCCTTCTCAGCCCCACCAACATCGGGGCTCTGTGTCTAATCTTCCATCTAACCGCGGCCTATCGCTTACCCGCTTCAGAGCCAAGCTCCAGCGGCCGCCCTCCACATGCAGCTTGGCACTGAGCTAGACAGGAATCAAGCTTGATGCTGGTCTTCACGTTCCCTTGACTTCTCCTTACAGCCCCACCAACACTGGGAATCTGTGTCTCTGCTCGCACCTCACCTCAACCTATCCCTTACACTCCTCAGAGCCAAGCATCGCAGCGGCCCTCCACCTCATGGGGATTGGCACGGAGGTAGCCAGGAATTTAAGGCTGATGCTGGCCCTCACCTTCCCTTCTCAGCCCCACCAACACCGGGGCTCTGTGTCTGTTCTCCCACCTAACCTCAACCTAGTCCTGACCCTCATCAGGGGAAAGCCCCGAAGCGGCCAACCTCCATGTGGGCCTTGTCACGGAGGTAGCCAGGAATCAAAGTTGATGCTGGCCTTCACGTTCCCTTGTCATATCCTTACACCCCACCAACACCGGAAATCTGTGTCTCTGCTCGCACCTAACCTCAACCTATCCCTTACCCTCCTCAGAGACAAGCACTGCAGCGGCCCTCCAGATCATGGGGCTTGGCACGAAAGTAGCCAAGAATCAAGGCTGATGCTGGCCCTCACCTTCCCTTGGCAGCCCCACCAACACCCGGGCTCTGTATCTGTTCTCCCACCCTACCTCAGCCTAGCCCTGACTGTCATCCGAGCCAAGCTCCGAAGCGGTCACCCTCCACATGGGGCTTGGCCCTGAGATAGACAGGAATCAAGGTTGATGTTGGTCCTCACCTTCGTTTGGCAGCCCCACCAACACTTGGGCTCTGTGTCTCTACTCGCACCTAACAGTAACCCTCACCCTCATCGGAGCCAAGCTCCGAAGCGGCCACACTCCACATGGGCCTAGGCACTGAGGTAGCCAGGAATCAAAGTTGATGCTGGCCCTCACGATCTCTTGGCAGCCCTTTCTCAGCCCCACCAACACCGGGGCTCTGTGTCTGTTCTCCTGCCTAACCTCACCTTAGCCCTGACCCTCATCAGGGCCAAACTTCGGAGCAGCCACTCGCCACATGGGCCTGGGCACTGAGGTAGCCACGAATCAAGGTTGATGCTGGCCCTCACCTTCCCTTGGCAGCCCCTTCTCAGCCCCACCAACATCGGGGCTCTGTGTCTAATCTTCCACCTAACCTCGGCCTATCACTTACCCGCCTCAGAGCCAGGCTCCAGCGGTCACCCTCCACATTGGACTTGGCCCTGAGGTACCCAGGAATCAAGGTTGATGCTGGCCCTCAACTTCCTTGGCAGATCCACCAACACCGGCGCTCTGTTTCTGTTCTCCCATCTAACCTCAACCTAGCCCTGACCTCATCCGAGCAAAGCTCCGAAGGGGTCACCTTCCATATAGAGTTGGCACTGAGGTAGTCAGGAATAAACGTTGAGGCTGGCCGTTACCTTCCTTTCGGAACCCCACCAACACAGTGGCTCTGTGTCTCTGCTCGCATCTAACCGCAACCTATCCCTTACCCTCCTCAGAGCCAGGCTCCGAAGCGGCCAACCTCCACGTGGGCCTTGGCACTGAGGTAGCCAGGAATCAAAGTTGATGCTGGCCATCACGATCTCTTGGCAGCCCCTTCTCACCCCACCAACACCGGGGCTCTGTGTCTGTTCTCCTGCCTAACCTCACCTTAGCCCAGACCCTCATCAGGGCCAAACTTCGGAGCAGCCACTCGCCACATGGGCCTAGGCAATGAGGTAGCCACGAATCAAAGTTGATGCTGGCCCTCACCTTCCCTTGGCAGCCCCACCAACACCGAGCCTCTGTGTATGTTCTCCCATCTAACCTCGACCTCGATTACTTATCCTCATCAGGGCCAAACTTCGGAGCAGCCACATGGGCCTAGGCACTGAGGTAGCCAGAAATCAAACTTGATGCTGGCCATCACGATCTCTTGGCAGCCCTTTCTCACCCCACCAACACCGGCGCTCTGTGTCTGTTCTCCTGCCTAACCTCACCTTAGCCCTGACCCACATCAGGGCCAAACTTCGGAGCAGCCACATGGGCCTGGGCACTGAGGTAGCCAGGAATCAAGGCTGATGCTGGCCATCACGATCTCTTGGCAGCCCCTTCTCAGCCCCACCAACATCGGGGCTCTGTGTCTAATCTTCCATCTAACCGCGGCCTATCGCTTACCCGCTTCAGAGCCAAGCTCCAGAGGCCGCCCTCCACATGCAGCTTGGCACTGAGCTAGACAGGAATCAAGCTTGATGCTGGTCTTCACGTTCCCTTGACTTCTCCTTACAGCCCCACCAACACTGGGAATCTGTGTCTCTGCTCGCACCTCACCTCAACCTATCCCTTACACTCCTCAGAGCCAAGCATCGCAGCGGCCCTCCACCTCATGGGGATTGGCACGGAGGTAGCCAGGAATTTAAGGCT
Source organism: Calonectris borealis (assembly GCF_964195595.1). Lineage (NCBI taxonomy): Eukaryota > Metazoa > Chordata > Aves > Procellariiformes > Procellariidae > Calonectris > Calonectris borealis. Next base: position 281,603 of record NW_027441491.1, on the reverse strand, counting down.
GATGCTGGCCCTCACCTTCCCTTCTCAGCCCCACCAACACCGGGGCTCTGTGTCTGTTCTCCCACCTAACCTCAACCTAGTCCTGACCCTCATCAGGGGAAAGCCCCGAAGCGGCCAACCTCCATGTGGGCCTTGTCACGGAGGTAGCCAGGAATCAAAGTTGATGCTGGCCTTCACGTTCCCTTGTCATATCCTTACAGCCCCACCAACACCGGAAATCTGTGTCTCTGCTCGCACCTAACCTCAACCTATCCCTTACCCTCCTCAGAGACAAGCACTGCAGCGGCCCCCCACCTCATGGGGCTTGGCACGAAAGTAGCCAAGAATCAAGGCTGATGCTGGCCCTCACCTTCCCTTGGCAGCCCCACCAACACCGGGGCTCTCTATCTGTTCTCCCACCCTACCTCAGCCTAGCCCTGACTGTCATCCGAGCCAAGCTCCGAAGCGGTCACCCTCCACATGGGGCTTGGCCCTGAGGTAGACAGGAATCAAGGTTGATGTTGGTCCTCACCTTCGTTTGGCAGCCCCACCAACACTTGGGCTCTGTGTCTCTACTCGCACCTAACAGTAACCCTCACCCTCATCGGAGCCAAGCTCCGAAGCGGCCACACTCCACATGGGCCTAGGCACTGAGGTAGCCAGGAATCAAAGTTGATGCTGGCCCTCACGATCTCTTGGCAGCCCTTTCTCAGCCCCACCAACACCGGGGCTCTGTGTCTGTTCTCCTGCCTAACCTCACCTTAGCCCTGACCCTCATCAGGGCCAAACTTCGGAGCAGCCACTCGCCACATGGGCCTGGGCACTGAGGTAGCCACGAATCAAGGTTGATGCTGGCCCTCACCTTCCCTTGGCAGCCCCTTCTCAGCCCCACCAACATCGGGGCTCTGTGTCTAATCTTCCACCTAACCTCGGCCTATCACTTACCCGCCTCAGAGCCAGGCTCCAGCGGTCACCCTCCACATTGGACTTGGCCCTGAGGTACCCAGGAATCAAGGTTGATGCTGGCCCTCAACTTCCTTGGCAGATCCACCAACACCGGCGCTCTGTTTCTGTTCTCCCATCTAACCTCAACCTAGCCCTGACCTCATCCGAGCAAAGCTCCGAAGGGGTCACCTTCCATATAGAGTTGGCACTGAGGTAGTCAGGAATAAACGTTGAGGCTGGCCGTTACCTTCCTTTCGGAACCCCACCAACACAGTGGCTCTGTGTCTCTGCTCGCATCTAACCGCAACCTATCCCTTACCCTCCTCAGAGCCAGGCTCCGAAGCGGCCAACCTCCACGTGGGCCTTGGCACTGAGGTAGCCAGGAATCAAAGTTGATGCTGGCCATCACGATCTCTTGGCAGCCCCTTCTCACCCCACCAACACCGGGGCTCTGTGTCTGTTCTCCTGCCTAACCTCACCTTAGCCCAGACCCTCATCAGGGCCAAACTTCGGAGCAGCCACTCGCCACATGGGCCTAGGCAATGAGGTAGCCACGAATCAAAGTTGATGCTGGCCCTCACCTTCCCTTGGCAGCCCCACCAACACCGAGCCTCTGTGTATGTTCTCCCATCTAACCTCGACCTCGATTACTTATCCTCATCAGGGCCAAACTTCGGAGCAGCCACATGGGCCTAGGCACTGAGGTAGCCAGAAATCAAACTTGATGCTGGCCATCACGATCTCTTGGCAGCCCTTTCTCACCCCACCAACACCGGCGCTCTGTGTCTGTTCTCCTGCCTAACCTCACCTTAGCCCTGACCCACATCAGGGCCAAACTTCGGAGCAGCCACATGGGCCTGGGCACTGAGGTAGCCAGGAATCAAGGCTGATGCTGGCCATCACGATCTCTTGGCAGCCCCTTCTCAGCCCCACCAACATCGGGGCTCTGTGTCTAATCTTCCATCTAACCGCGGCCTATCGCTTACCCGCTTCAGAGCCAAGCTCCAGAGGCCGCCCTCCACATGCAGCTTGGCACTGAGCTAGACAGGAATCAAGCTTGATGCTGGTCTTCACGTTCCCTTGACTTCTCCTTACAGCCCCACCAACACTGGGAATCTGTGTCTCTGCTCGCACCTCACCTCAACCTATCCCTTACACTCCTCAGAGCCAAGCATCGCAGCGGCCCTCCACCTCATGGGGATTGGCACGGAGGTAGCCAGGAATTTAAGGCTGATGCTGGCCCTCACCTTCCCTTCTCAGCCCCACCAACACCGGGGCTCTGTGTCTGTTCTCCCACCTAACCTCAACCTAGTCCTGACCCTCATCAGGGGAAAGCCCCGAAGCGGCCAACCTCCATGTGGGCCTTGTCACGGAGGTAGCCAGGAATCAAAGTTGATGCTGGCCTTCACGTTCCCTTGTCATATCCTTACAGCCCCACCAACACCGGAAATCTGTGTCTCTGCTCGCACCTAACCTCAACCTATCCCTTACCCTCCTCAGAGACAAGCACTGCAGCGGCCCCCCACCTCATGGGGCTTGGCACGAAAGTAGCCAAGAATCAAGGCTGATGCTGGCCCTCACCTTCCCTTGGCAGCCCCACCAACACCGGGGCTCTCTATCTGTTCTCCCACCCTACCTCAGCCTAGCCCTGACTGTCATCCGAGCCAAGCTCCGAAGCGGTCACCCTCCACATGGGGCTTGGCCCTGAGGTAGACAGGAATCAAGGTTGATGTTGGTCCTCACCTTCGTTTGGCAGCCCCACCAACACTTGGGCTCTGTGTCTCTACTCACACCTAACAGTAACCCTCACCCTCATCGGAGCCAAGCTCCGAAGCGGCCACACTCCACATGGGCCTAGGCACTGAGGTAGCCAGGAATCAAAGTTGATGCTGGCCCTCACGATCTCTTGGCAGCCCTTTCTCAGCCCCACCAACACCGGGGCTCTGTGTCTGTTCTCCTGCCTAACCTCACCTTAGCCCTGACCCTCATCAGGGCCAAACTTCGGAGCAGCCACATGGGCCTGGGCACTGAGGTAGCCAGGAATCAAGGCTGATGCTGGCCATCACGATCTCTTGGCAGCCCCTTCTCAGCCCCACCAACATCGGGGCTCTGTGTCTAATCTTCCATCTAACCGCGGCCTATCGCTTACCCGCTTCAGAGCCAAGCTCCAGCGGCCGCCCTCCACATGCAGCTTGGCACTGAGCTAGACAGGAATCAAGCTTGATGCTGGTCTTCACGTTCCCTTGACTTCTCCTTACAGCCCCACCAACACTGGGAATCTGTGTCTCTGCTCGCACCTCACCTCAACCTATCCCTTACACTCCTCAGAGCCAAGCATCGCAGCGGCCCTCCACCTCATGGGGATTGGCACGGAGGTAGCCAGGAATTTAAGGCTGATGCTGGCCCTCACCTTCCCTTCTCAGCCCCACCAACACCGGGGCTCTGTGTCTGTTCTCCCACCTAACCTCAACCTAGTCCTGACCCTCATCAGGGGAAAGCCCCGAAGCGGCCAACCTCCATGTGGGCCTTGTCACGGAGGTAGCCAGGAATCAAAGTTGATGCTGGCCTTCACGTTCCCTTGTCATATCCTTACAGCCCCACCAACACCGGAAATCTGTGTCTCTGCTCGCACCTAACCTCAACCTATCCCTTACCCTCCTCAGAGACAAGCACTGCAGCGGCCCCCCACCTCATGGGGCTTGGCACGAAAGTAGCCAAGAATCAAGGCTGATGCTGGCCCTCACCTTCCCTTGGCAGCCCCACCAACACCGGGGCTCTGTATCTGTTCTCCCACCCTACCTCAGCCTAGCCCTGACTGTCATCCGAGCAAAGCTCCGAAGGGGTCACCTTCCATATAGAGCTTGGCACTGAGGTAGCCAGGAATAAACGTTGAGGCTGGCCGTTACCTTCCTTTCGGAACCCCACCAACACAGTGGCTCTGTGTCTCTGCTCGCATCTAACCGCAACCTATCCCTTACCCTCCTCAGAGCCAAGCTCCGAAGCGGCCAACCTCCACGTGGGCCTTGGCACTGAGGTAGCCAGAAATCAAAGTTGATGCTGGCCATCACGATCTCTTGGCAGCCCCTTCTCACCCCACCAACACCGGGGCTCTGTGTCTGTTCTCCTGCCTAACCTCACCTTAGCCCTGACCCTCATCAGGGCCAAACTTCGGAGCAGCCACTCGCCACATGGGCCTGGGCACTGATGTAGCCAGGAATCAAGGCTGATGCTAGCCCTCACCTTCCCTTGGCAGCCCCTTACAGCCCCACTAACACCAGGGACCTGTCTCTGTTCTCCCACCTAACCCAGCCTATCTCTCACCCTCTTCAGAGCCAAGCTCGGAAGCGGCGAACCTCCACGTGGGCCTTGGCACAGAGGTAGCCAGGAGTCAAAGTTGATGCTGGCCTTCACGATCCCTTGACATCTCCTTACAGTCCCACGAACACCGGGAATCTGTGTCTGTTCTCCCACCTAACCTCACCTTAGTCCTGAACCTCATCAGGGCCAAACTTCGGAGCAGCCACATGGGCCTGGGCACTGAGGTAGCCAGGAATCAAGGCTGATGCTGGCCCTCACGATCTCTTGGCAGCCCCTTCTCAGCCCCACCAACATCGGGGCTCTGAGTCTAATCTTCCACCTAACCTCGGCCTATCACTTACCCGCTTCAGAGCCAAGCTCCTGCGACCACCCTCCACATGGGCCTAGGCACTGAGGAAGCCAGGAATCAAGGCTGATGCTGGCCCTCACCTTCCCATGGCAGCCCCACCGCCACCGGGGCTCTGTGTCTGTTCTCCCACCCTTCCTCAGCCTAGCCCTGACTGTCATCCGAGCCAAGCTCCGAAGCGGTCACCCTCCACATGGGGCTTGGCCCTGAGGTAGACAGGAATCAAGGTTGATGTTGGTCCTCACCTTCGTTTGGCAGCCCCACCAACACTTGGGCTCTGTGTCTCTACTTGCACCTAACAGTATCCCTCACCCTCATCGGAGTCAAGCTCCGAAGCGGCCACACTCCACATGGGCCTAGGCACTGAGGTAGCCAGGAATCAAAGTTGATGCTGGCCCTCACGATCTTTTGGCAGCCCCTTCTCAGCCCCAAGAACACTGGGGCTCTATGTCTGTTCTCCTGCCTAACCTCACCTTAGCCCTGACCCTCATCAGGGCCAAACTTCGGAGCAGCCACTCGCCACATGGGCCTAGGCACTGAGGTAGCCACGAATCAAGGTTGATGCTGGCCATCACCTTCCCTTGGCAGCCCCACCAACACCGAGCCTCTGTGTATGTTCTCCCATCTAACCTCAACCTCGATTACTTATCCTCATCAGGGCCAAACTTCGGAGCAGCCACATGGGCCTAGGCACTGACGTAGCCAAGAATCAAGGTTGATGCTGGCCCTCACCTTCCCTTCTCAGCCCCACCAACATCGGAGCTCTGTGTCTAATCTTCCACCTAACCTCGGCCTATCACTTACCCGCCTCAGAGCCAAGCTCCAGCGGTCACCCTGCACATTGGACTTGGCCCTGAGGTACCCAGGAATCAAGGTTGATGCTGGCCCTCAACTTCCTTGGCAGCTCCACCAACACCGGCGCTCTGTTTCTGTTCTCCCATCTAACCTCAACCTAGCCCTGACCCTCATCAGGGGAAAGCTCTGAAGCAGCCACCTTCCACATGGCGCTTGGCACGGAGGTAGCCAGGAATCAAGGATGATGCTAGCCCACTCTTCCCTTGGCAGCCACACCAATACCTTGGCTCTGTGTCTGTTCTCCCACTCTACCTCAGCCTAGCCCTGACTGTCATCCGAGCAAAGCTCCGAAGGGGTCACCCTCCATATAGAGCTTGGCACTGAGGTAGCCAGGAATAAACGTTGAGGCTGGCCGTTACCTTCCTTTCGGAACCCCACCAACACAGTGGCTCTGTGTCTCTGCTCGCATCTAACCGCAACCTATCCCTTACCCTCCTCAGAGCCAAGCTCCGAAGCGGCCAACCTCCACGTGGGCCTTGGCACTGAGGTAGCCAGGAATCAATGTTGATGGGGGCCATCACGATCTCTTGGCAGCCCCTTCTCACCCCACCAACATCCGGGCTGTGTGTCTAATCTTCCATCTAACCGCGGCCTATCGCTTACCCGCTTCAGAGCCAAGCTCCAGCGGCCGCCCTCCACATGCAGCTTGGCACTGAGCTAGACAGGAATCAAGCTTGATGCTGGTCTTCACGTTCCCTTGACTTCTCCTTACAAGCCCCACCAACACTAGGAATCTGTGTCTCTGCTCGCACCTAACCTCAACCTATCCCTTACCCTCCTCAGAGCCAAGCATCGCAGCGGCCCTCCAACTCATGGGGATTGGCACGGAGGTAGCCAGGAATTTAAGGCTGATGCTGGCCCTCACCTTCCCTTCTCAGCCCCACCAACACCGGGGCTCTGTGTCTGTTCTCCCACCTAACCTCAACCTAGTCCTGACCCTCATCAGGGGAAAGCCCCGAAGCGGCCAACCTCCATGTGGGCCTTGTCACGGAGGTAGCCAGGAATCAAAGTTGATGCTGGCCTTCACGTTCCCTTGTCATATCCTTACAGCCCCACCAACACCGGAAATCTGTGTCTCTGCTCGCACCTAACCTCAACCTATCCCTTACCCTCCTCAGAGACAAGCACTGCAGCGGCCCTCCACCTCATGGGGCTTGGCACGAAAGTAGCCACGAATCAAGGCTGATGCTGGCCCTCACCTTCCCTTGGCAGCCCCACCAACACCGGGCCGCTGTGTATGTTCTCCCATCTAACCTCGACCTCGATTACTTACCCTCCTCAGAGCCAAACTTCGAAGCATCAACCCACCTCATGGGGCTCAGGCACAGAAGTTGGCAGGACTCGGGATTGATGGTGGCCTACACGATATCTTGGCAGCCCTTTCTTAGCCTCACCAACATTGGGGCTCTGTGTCTCTTCTCCCACCTAACATCAACCTATGCCTTACCCGCCTCAGAGCCAAGCTCCGAACCGGCCAACCTCCACATGGGCTTGGCTAGGAGGTAACCAGGAATCAAGGTTGATGCTAGCCCTCACCTTCCCTTGGCAGCCCCAGCACCACCAGGGCTCTGTGGCTGTTCTTCCACCTAACCTCAACCTAGCCCTGACGCTCATCAGAGCTCAGCTCCGAAGCGGCCACCCTCCACATGGGGCTCAGGCACAGAGGTGGACAGGAATGAAACGTGATGCTGGACCGCACCTTCCCTTGGCAGCCTCTCCTCAGCCCCACCAACACCTGCCCCCTTCTCTTTGGTCTCCCACCTAAACATCAACCTACATCTTACCTTCATCACAGCCAAGCCCCCAAACGTCTACCCACCAGATGGCGCTCCAACACAGAAGGAACCAGATTGACTGCTGTTCGTTGCACTCGCCTGCCCTGGTAGCCCTTTGAGGTCCCCACCAACACCGGGGCTATGCGCTTGCTGTAGCCCTCAACCGTCAACCTCGCCGGAGCCCAACTGCAAAGCAGTCAAGCGCCCCGTCGAGCAGGTCTGGGTGGTGGATGCTGGCTACAGGCAGTGCTGGTCATTGGGGGTACTGGGTTCTAGGCACTGGGCGTGCGGGGTGCTGGTCATCTCTGGGTGCTGAGCATGTCCAAGTGATGGGTCCGGGGCACTGGGACTGCTGGGCAGTGGGGGTGCTGGGGACTATGCATATCAGGGTGCTGGGCATGTCCTCGTCCTTAGCCTGAATTTTGCTGGGCACCAGGGGTGCTGGCTGCTGGGAGCTAGGGGTGCTGGCTGTGGGCATTTCAGTTGCTGGACATGACCAGGTGCTGGGCGTGTCCAGGTGCTGGGCATGTGCGGATGCTGTGTGCTCGGCGCTTGGGGTTCTGGGTGGTGGGCAGTGAGGGTGCTGGCCGCTGGGGATGCTGGCTGTTGTGGTGCTGGGTGCTGGGCACTGGGGCTGCTGAGTGGTGGCCATGTCCAGGTGCTGTCTGTTGGCAGTTGGGGTGCTGGGTTGTGCGCCTGTCTGGGTTTAGTGCTGGGCCCTGAGGGTGCCGGGTGCTGTGTATGTTCGAGTGCTGGGCATGTCTGGATGCTGGGTAAAGGGGTTCTTGGGCTGTGGGGGTGTTGGGTATGCTGGTTTCTGGGCACCGGGGGGGTGCTGGCTGCGAGACCTGTATGGTGGTGGGTGTTTGGTGTACTGGGTGCAGGGCACTGGGGGTGCTGGCTGCTGAGCACTGCGGGTGCTGGGCATGTCCGGGTGCTATGTGCTGATCACTGGGGATGTTGGGGGCTGGTTTGCGGTGTTCTGGTGTGTAGAGTGCTGGGCATGTCCAGGTGCTGGGTACTGGGGGCTGGTCCCTGGGGGTGCTGTGTGCTGGGCATGTCTGGGGGGTGGGTGTTGGGCAGTGCGTTGCTGGGGGCTGGGCCCTGAGGTTGCTGGGCACTCGGGTTGCTGGGTGCTGGCCGGTGCGGTTGCTGGTTGCTAGGCCCTGGGAATGCTGGGTACTATGCATAAGCAGGTGCAGGGTATGTCTTGCTCCGGGGTGCTAGGGTTACTCGGAGCTGGGCGTGTTGGGTGCTGGGCATGTCCAGGTGCTTGGCATGACCGTGTGCTGGGCACTGGGGGTGCTGGCTGCTGAGAACTAGGGTTACTGGCTGTGGGCATTTCAGTTGCTGGTCATGACGGCGTGCTGGGTTTTGTGGCTGCTGGGCATGTCCAGATGCTGGGCATGTGTGGATGCTGTGTGCTTGGCACTTGGGGTTCTGGGTGGTGGGCAGTGAGGGTGCTTGTTTCTTGGCATGTGCGTGTGCTGTGTGCTGGGCCCTGGTTGGGCTGGGTATGTGTGGGTGCTGGGTGTTGGGCAGTATGGGTGCTGAGTGGTGGGCGCTGGGCATGTCCGGGTGCTGTGTGAGGGGCACTGGAGGTCCTGGGCGATGGGGAGCAGGGAAGCTGCCTGCTAGGAATGTCTGAGTGCTGGGCATGTCCGGGTGCTAGGCAATGGGGTGCTGGGTGCTTGGCGCTGGGGGAGATGGTCTTTGGGTTTGCTGGGTGCTGGGCATGTCCCTGTGCTCGGTGGTGGGGGTGCTGGGCATGTGCGGGTGTTGGTTGCTGGGCCCTGGGTGTACTGGGTGCTGGACGCTGCAGTGGTTGGTTTCTGGGTGCTGGGGGTGCTGGGTTCTGTGCCCCTGTGTTGCTGGGTGCTGAGCATGTCCAGGTGCTGGCCATGTCTAAGTGCGGCGTGCTGGGCACTGGGTGCTGGGGGTGGGGGTGCTGGGGGGTGCGGGTGCTGGATGCTGGGTGTTGGGTATGCTGGTTTCCGGACACCGGACATGCTGGGTGTGAGACCTGTGGGGGTGCTGGATGGTGGGTGTTTGGGTTGCTGAGCGCTGCGGGTGCTGGGCACGTCCAGGTGCTATGTGCTGATCACTCGGGTTATTGGGGGCTGGTTTGCTGCGTTCCTGTGTGTTGGGCGCTGGGCATGTTTGGGTGCTGGGCATGTCTGGGTGCCGGGCATGTCTGGGTGCTGGGTACTGAGAAATGGCAGTGTGGGGCAGTGCAGGTGCTGTGTGCTGGGCATGTCTGGGTGCTGGGTACTGGGCAGTGGGAGTGCTGGGTGCTAGGGACTGGGGCTGCTGGACCCTGGCATTGCTGGGTAATATGCATAACTGAGTGCAGGGTATGTCTTGGTGGTGGAGGTACCGGGTGCTGGGCATATCCAGTGCTGGGAATATCCGGTGCTGGGTGGCTGTGCTGGGGTTGCTGGGTGCTGTGCTGTGAGGGTGCTGGATTCCCGGCATGTGCGTGTGCTGGGCCCTGGTTGTGGTGGGTATGTGTTGGTGCTGGGTGTTGGGCAGTGTTGGTGCTGCGTGGTGGGCACTGGGCATGTCCGGGTGCTGGGCGGTTGGGATGCTGGGTGGTGGGCAGCAGGGAATCTGCCTGCTGGGCACGTCTGGGTGCTGGGCATGTCTGGGTGCTGGGTGCTGGGCATGTCTGGGTGCTGGGTACTGGGCACTGGGGATGGTGGGCGGGGGTGGTGCTAGGTGCTGGGCATGTCCGGGTGCTGAGCAATGGCGGTGCTGGGTGCTTGGCGCTGGGGGTGGTGGTCCCTGGGGCTGCTGCGTGCTGGGCATGTCGGGGTGCTGGGTTTTGGGCGGTGGGGGTGCTGGGCGTGTGTGTGTGTTGATTGCTGCGCCCTGGGGTGCTGGGCGCTGGGGGTATTGGTTACTGGGTGCTGGGGGTGCTAGGTTCAATGCAGCATATGCAGGACCTGGGCGGTGGGGGTGCTGGATGCTGGGTGTTGGGTATGCTGGTTCCTGCCACTGCGGGTGCTGGGTGTGAGACTTGTGGGCGTGCTGGATGGTGGGTGTTTGGTGTGCACCCTCACTGCCCACTACCCAGAACCTCAAGTGCCGAGCACACAGCATCCTGACGTGCCCAGAACCTGGACACACCCAGCACCCACAAGACCCAGCACTCAGCACCAGGTCATGACCAGCAACTGGAAATGCCCACAGCCAGCACCTCTAGCTCCCCACACCCAGCACTCCCAGGGCCCAGCACCAATTCCCGGACATGCGCACAACCCAGCACACCCACCGCCAACACACAGCATCGAGACATGCTCAGCACCCAGCAGCCCCAGTGCCCAGCACCCAATACCCCCGGCACCCAGCATCCCCAGCACCCAGCATCCAGCAGCAAGACATACCCTGCACCCCATTATGCATGGTACCCAGCACTCCCAGGGCCTAGCAACCAGCACCCCCAGTACCTAAGCGCGCTTCTGTAATTCTAAACGATCAAGACTTATGGCTTAGAAGTTAGGTAACTAGCAGGTGTGGTGTTTGCAGGTGTGTAGAATTGTAACCAGTCTAAATCGTGTCTCCTGGAAGCATTGTTAGACTCTAGTGAAGAGTAACCTTGGAAACGAGAACCATAAACAAACCTGGTCCAGATGTGGCTTGGAGACAAACCTCGACAGACAGAAACAGGTTCATGAAGAGTTCACTCCCCTGCCGACCACCCGAGACCCTAAAGGCTTTAGTGCGCATGTGACTAGGATGATGTAATATTAGAATTAGTTCCCGGAAATTTAAGGAATATGTAAAAGAGAAACTGAAAATATGTATGAGAAGCATGGATATAAACGGAAAGGTGATTAGACCTGGTGTGCTTCATTTGTGGCAAGTCCACCGAGCACCCAGGCCTGAATAAAACAATCTCTCTCCTGAGTGTGTGGAATTGGTTAACTGCACGCCGGGCACGAATCCGCTTTTCGGACTACAGTTTTTGGCGATCCAGGTGGGAGTGCTGTGAAGCCTTGCCCGCATCGACTTGCCGCCTCTCGGTGGGGGGACACTGCTCTCCGGACTCCAGCGCGCAGCGACCTTTTGATCGGGGACTCTGTGAGTATTCTTCCCGACCAGAGCAGGTGAGCGACTCAACAGTGCAACGCTAAGGTAAAAGAGATATTGTCCTGGGGTATAAAATTGTGCATGCATTTGGTAAGGAATTGTGGCCAAAGGTAAAAAGGGTATATTGATACGCGGTTGACAGTGACGACTGGAGTATATGAAATCATGGTTAAGAACGTGCTTTTTGGGTAAAAATATGGGAACTCAATAGTCTAAAGTAACACCTTGCTCTCCCCTTGGATGCATCATAAAATATTGGGGAAAATTTGGAGGAGATCCTTTGAGAAAGGAGAAATTAATTGAGTCTCGTACTAAATGTATAAATTAGAAGATGAGGAAAAACAGCCAGAATTGGCAACTCTGCAATATACTACTACCTTGCAACTGATGTTATTTTGTAGACAACAGGGCAAATGGGATGAGGTCCCTTCTGTGGACTTGTTCTTTCCCTTGAGAAATGATCATGAAATTCGGAAGAAATGTAAACTTTTAGACTCAGATTCTAATGTGATGATGATGACGACAGAGGACAAGGAACCAAAACCACATTGTTCTTCTGCTTGTAGTCTAGGAAAACGGTGTTTAAAACTAGGAGAAGAGGAAGAAGATACACAGGTGTTGGTGGCACCGAGTAAAAATGAAAGTTTTGAAACTGAAGCAAGGGGAAGTAATCCATTTAGTCCAATAGCTGGCAGAACTAGGACCCAACAGGGGTCTGTTTTATTAGCACCCCTTCCTCAGGCCGTGGGCCTAAGGGAGGGACCAGTGTTTGTGAAAATACCTTTTACTACTTCTGATTTAATGAATTGGAAAGAATTGGCAGGATCATACAGGGAAAATCCTGAAAAGGTGTATAGATCTTTAAAGAGAATGATTAAAAATCATAATCCCGATTGGCAAGATATTCCAATCCTTTTAAATAATTTGTTAACTCCTGAAGAAAGAGGGTCGTATTGGAAAAATCTAATATGGAAAATGAAAGGAAAAAAGGGGAAACAGAACGCTGCAACTCTTGCGGCTGCTTTTGTGAATGCCCAAGGATCTGCTGGAGGTAGGGGCAGAGGATACTGGAGAGGTAAAAGCAAAGGGTACTTAAGGGGTAGAGGTAGAGGATGTGGAAATATATATTTGAACAGTCTACTCCGTTGGGGATCAATCAATGTGCTGTATGTAAGAAGCAAGGACACTGGAAAAATGAGTGTGCAGAGAATAAGAAAGTTGCTGTGATTCGGCCACAGCAAATTCCACCTGAAGCTGATCTCTTATGATGGGAGAGGATTCTGAAGGATGGGGACTGGGGGCAGAAAATTATATTCTCCCAGCTGAGCCCCTGGTTCCAGTAAAGCTGGGAAATAAAAGAGTTGATTTTTTAGTGGACACTGGTGCAAAATACTCTGTTATAAATACTTGTAAAGGACCAATGAGTAAATTTAATGTATCTATTGTTGGGGTCAGGAGAAAGAAAGAGGTAAGGTCTTTTTTGAAAACTTTAAACTGTAAAATCGGCGGAAAAACTTTGATGCATGAATTTTTATATATACCGGAGTGCACCATGCCTCTCTTAGGACGGGCATATTGAATAAATTGGGAGCACAAATTAACTTGGAAAAAGGAAAAATCCATTTTTCTTGGATCCAAACAAAAGGAAAAGTTCATTTTCCTGAAGCTAATGCCTGGCAAGCCCAAGTTTGTTTATTACAGACAAACACAGCAGAATCTGAAGAAATCAGTTTACCCTTCTGTTTGGGCGACAGACAAACCAGGAAGAGCAAAAAATGTGGAACCGGTAAAAGTTGAATTGAAAACAGGAGTTCGACCGCTCTGGAAGAAAACAGTCAAAAGATTTTTGCCTTTGAATGGGAAGATCCGTCGACTGGGAGAACTCAGCTCTGCTGGACTGTGCTGCCACGAGGGTTTAAAAATAGCCCAACCATCTTTGGAGCAGCCTTGACCAAGGAACTGGAACACTGGTCCGGTAAGGAAGATCTAATCACCCTCCTTCAGTGTGTTGATGACATCCTATTGGAAGCAGACACTGTCGAGATCTGCAAAGAAAAGACTGTTAGCCTCCTAAACTTTTGGGGAATGGCTGGGTACAGGCTGTCAGAAAAGAAAGCACCAATTGCAAAACAAACTGTAATTTAGTTGGGATTTGGGACTTCCCAAGGACAACGAAGATTGGGAAATGATAGGAAAAAAAGGCCATTTGCAAGATGGCACCCCCTCAATCTACAATATCAAGCTCCGTTAGTGGAACAAGATGGCATCAGTTTGAAGTAAGTGCCATTTTAAATCCTGCTTCTTCAATGCCAAGTGAAAAAGAGAGTGATCCTAACCATGATTGTTTACAAGTTATCAAACAGGTATATGCCAGCAGGCCAGACCTGAGAGATGTCCCTCTGCAGACTCCGGATGAAGAATTATTTACTGATGGAAGCAGCTTTGTTGTGAAACGAGAAAGGAGGGCTGGCTATGCCGCGGTAACTTTAACTGAAGACCAAGAAGTAAAAGCATTACCTCCAAATACATCTGCCCAGAAGGCAAAGATAATAACTTTGACAAGAGCTTTAGATCTGGCTAAAGGTAAGAGAGTTAGTATTTAGACAGACTCTAAATAGGCTTTGGGAGTTGTTCACGCCCATGGAGCGATACGGAAAGAGCGAGAACTTTTGTCTGCCAGTGGCTCACCTATAAAGTATGGAACAGAGATTTAAAATTTATTGGAAGCAGTACAAAAAACAAAACAAAACAAAAAACCCAAAGAAGTTGCTGTGCATCAAAAGAAATTCAAATAGAATCCCCAAATTATAACGAAAAAGAAAATAAGTTGGCTAAGCTATTACAGTGCAAAAAGAATGATCAAGGATGATGGATTACTTCACATGGACAATGTATAGTAACTCCCGAAATCATGAAGAAATTGATGGTCACAACCCATGCTGAGACACATATGGGAGCAGAAGCAATGGTCGAGTCGGTAAAACGATATGCAATAGGGACTAAAATGTAATTGATTGCCAAAAGTGTGCGTGAGTGTGCTAAATGTGAGATTTGTCTTAGGAACAATTTGAAAATACAAATCCGACCCCCTCCTGGAGAGGTAAGGAAAGGCATAACTCCCGGTGAGTATTGGCAAATAGATTTTTCAGAGTTACCAAGGTGCAACTAATCCCGATATTTATTGGTATTGGTAAATACCTTCTCTGGATGGCCAAAAGCTTTCCCGTGGCAAACCAGCAAGGCAAAAGAGGTAACAAAACACTTCTTAAAAGAAATTATTTCAAGATTTGGAGTCCCTTTAGAGACGTCTTCTGCTAGAGGCCCACATTTTGTAGCGGAGGTTATCAAGAATGCGAGTAAGACACTAAGAGGACCACAATTTAGCAGACAAGTAGAGAGAATGAACCAAATATTCAAGAGACAAATTTCTAAAATATGTCAGGAAGCTCAGTTGAAATGGATTGAAGCTTTACCACTTGCCTTGTTAAGAACGAGGGTAACCCCAAGAGCTAAAGAAAAAGTAAGTCCATTTGAAATTCTGTATGGCAAACCTTATAATGTCGATCTAACAGGAAGGTTTGAACAAATGCACATAATAGGAGAAAAAGTGTTAACTGAATCTCTCTTGTCCTTGAGTAAAATGGCGAGTTCTTTACACAAATATGTTCTTTTGAGGACACTTTTACCCCTTGAATTTCTGGTACATTCATTCAGTCCAGGAGACCAAGTCTAGCTGCAAAGGTGGAAGGACGACCCCTTTGGAGAAAAGTGGAAAGGCCCCTTCCAAGTGTTACTAACAACAACCACTGCTGTAAAATTAGAAGAAATAGACTCTTGGACTCATTACACCAGAATAAACAAAATACCTCCTAGACCGTGGACATCTACACCTAAGGAACCATTGCAATTAATTTGAAGGCGTACTTGATGGCTTACCAGAGATGTTGCTGAATTATTTGTGATATTGTGATATTGTGATATCTGGTCCAGACGTGGCTCGGAGACAAACCTCGACCTTATAAGGAAAGAAAAGAACAGGTTCATGAAGAGTTCACTCCCCTGCCGACCACCAGAGGCCACCCGAGACCCTCGAGGAGACCCTAAAGGCTTTAGTGCTCATGTGTCTAGGATATTTAAGGAATATGTAAAAGAGAAACTGAAAATATGTATGAGAAGCACGGATATAAACAGAAAGGTGATTAGACCCAGTGTGCTTCATTTGTGGCAAGTCCGCCGAGCACCCAGGCCTGAATAAAACAATCTCTCTCCTGAGCGGGTGGAATTGGTTAACTGCACGCTAGGCACGAATCTGCTTTTCGGACGCCACCTAGCCCCCCGCACCCGCACCAGCAGCACCCAGCCAGCCTAGTGCCCAGCACGCATCAACTTCAGGGCCCAGCACCCAGCCATGCCCACCACCTGGACATGCCCAGCACCCAGCAACCCCAGTGCACAGCACCCAGAAACCAACACACGCACACACCCAGCACGCCCACCGCCCAAAATCCAACACCCCAGCACACAGCAGCCGCCGGGACAACCACCTCCAGCGCCAAGCACCCAGCACAACCATTGCTCAGCACCCAGACATAGCCAGCACTCAGACATGCCCAGTAGGCAGCTTCTCTGCTGTCCACCACCCAGCTTCCTGACTGCCCAGCATCCGGACATGCCCAGCGCCCGCCACACAGCACTAACACTGCCCAACACCCAGCACCCACACATACCCAGCACAGCCAGGGCCCAACACACAGCACACGCACATGCCAAGAATCAAACACCCTCACAGCACAGCACCCTGCAACTCCAGAGCACGCACCCAGCACCGGATATGCCCAGCACCGGCTATGCCCAACACCCAGCACCCAGCACCTCCAGCACCCAGCATGCAGCACCAAGACGTACCTTGCACTCAGTTATGCATAGTACACAGCAATACCAGGGCCCACCACCCCCAGTACCTAGAACCCAACACTCCCACCACCCAACGCCCACTACCCCGACATGCCCAGCACACAGCACCCCCACCGCACCACACCACCAGCGCCCAGCACCCAGCACCCAGAAATGCTCAGCACCCAAACATGCCCAGCGCCCAACACACCAGAACGCAACAAACCGGCAACCAACATCCCCACTGATCAGCACATAGCCCCCACAATGCCCAGCACCCGCATGGCCCTGCACCCACCACACCAAATACCCACCATCTAGCACCCCTAGACATCTCACACCCAGCAACCCAGTGCCCAGAAACCAGCATACCTAACACCCACCATCCATCACCCCCGCTGCCTAGCACCCTGTACCCAGACATACCCAGCACCCGGACATACGCAGCACACAGCACCCCAAGGACCCAGCAACCAACCAAGGTACCCGCACACGTCCAGCACCCAGCACTCCCACCACCTAACACTCAACACCCGGACATGCCCAGCAACCAGAGCACCCAGCACCCCCAGGGCCCAGCAGCCAGCACCGCAGCAACCAGCATCCCCAGCGCCCAGCATCGCCAGCGCCCAGCACCCAGCAGCCGGTCATGCCAAGCACCTGGACATGCCCAGCACCAAGCACGCCAGTGCCCAGCACACAATATCCCCGGCACCCAGTAGCCCCAGCACCCAACATCCAGCAGCAAGAGATACCCTGCACCAGCTTATGCATAGTACCCAGCACTCCCAGGGCACAGCAACCAGCACCCCTAGTGCTTAGCGCCCAGCACCCACACCAGCCAGCACCCAGCAAGGCCGGTGCCCAGCACCCAGCAACCTCAGGGCCCAGAACCCAGCAGCCAGCCATTGCCCAGCACCCAGACATGCCCAGCACCAAGCAACCCCAGTGCACAGAACCCAGAAGCCCCAGCGCCCAGAAATCAACAGCCCCAGCGCCCAGCACCCCCAGGGCTCAGCAACCAACACCGCATGCACTCAACACTCCAACCACCCAACACCCGGACATGCCCAGCACGCAGCACCCCCACCACCCACCACCCCCACTGCCCAGCACTCAACATACCTAGCACCCAGATATGCCAAGCAGGCAGCTTCCCTGCTGCCCACCACCCAGCATCCCGACCGCCCAGCACCCGGACATGCCCAGCGCCCACCACGCAGCACCCATACTGCCCAAAAACCAGCACCCACACATACCCAGCACAACCAGGGCCCAGCAAACAGCACATGCACATGCCAAGAATCCAGCACCCCCACAGCACAGCACCCAGCAACCCCAGAGCACGCAGCCAGCACCAGATATGCCCCAGTGCCCAGCACCGGATATGGCCAGCACCCAGCATCCCCAGCACCCAGCATCCAGCAGCAAGACATACCCTGCACACCATTATGCATGGTACCCAGCACTCCCAGGACACAGCAACCAGCACCCCCACTACCTGTGCTCGCTTCTGTAATTCTAAACAACGAAGACCTGTGGCTTAGAAGATAGGTAACTAGCAGGTGTGGTGTTTGCAGGTGTGTAGAATTGTAGTCTAAATCGTGTCTCCTGGAAGCATTGTTAGACTCTAGTGAAGAGTAACCTTGGAAACGAGAACCACAAACAAACCTGGTCCGGACGTGGCTCGGAGACAAACCTCGACCTTATAAGGAAAGAAAGGAACAGGTTCATGAAGAGTTCACTCCCCTGCCGACCACCCGAGACCCTAAAGGCTTTAGTGCACATGTGACTAGGATGATGTAATATTAGAATTAGTTCCCGGAAATTTAAGGAATATGTAAAGGAGAAACTGAAAATATGTATGAGAAGCATGGATATAAACAGAAAGGTGATTAGACCCGGTGTGCTTCATTTGTGGCAAGTCCAGCGAGCACCCAGGCCTGAATAAAACAATCTCTCTCCTGAGCGGGTGGAATTGGTTACTTGCACGCCTGGCACGAATCTGCCTGTTGGACACCACCTAGCCCCCAGCACCCGCACCAGCAGCACCCAGCAAGCCCAGTGCCCGGCACGCAGCAACCCCAGCGCACAGCACCCAGCCATGCCCACCACCCGGACATGCCCAGCACCCAGCAACCCCAGCACACAGCACCCAGAAACCAACACACACCCCCAGCACCCAGCATGCCCACCGCCCAAAACCCAGCACCGGACATGCCCAGCACCCCCAGTGCTCTGCACCCAGCACACCAAACACCCACCATCCAGCACGTCCACACGTCTCACACCCAGCACGCCCAGGGCCCAGCATCCAGCACCGAGCATCCCCAGCAACCGGTCATGCCAAGCACCTGGACATGCCCAGCACCAAGCACGCCAGTGCCCAGCACACAATACCCCCAGCACCCAACATCCAGCAGCAAGAGATACCCTGCACCAACTTATGCATACTACCCAGCACTCCCAGGGCCCAGCAACCAGCACCCCCAGTACTTAGCCCCCAGCACCCGTACCCGCCAGCATCCAGCACCAAGACATACCCTGCACTCACTTATGCATACTACCCAGCAATGCCAGGGCCCAGCACCCCCAGTACTGGGCAGCCAGCACCCCCACCGCCCAACACTCATCACCCGGATATGCCCAGCACAGAGCACCGCCCCACACCACCATTGCCCAGCACCCAGCACCACCAGTGCACAATACCCAGCACCCAGATATGCCCAGCACTCAGACATTCCTAGAAGGCAGCTTCCCTGCTCCCCGTCGCCCAGGACCTCCAGTGCCCCTCACCCAGCACCCAGACATGCCCAGCGCCCACACTGCCCAACAACCAGCACCCACACATACCCAGCACAACCAGGGCCCAGCACACAGCACACGCACATGCCAAAAATCCAGCAGCCCCACAGCACAGCACTCAGCAAACCCAGAGCACGCAGTCAGCACCGGATATGCCCAGCACCAACACATACCCTCCACTCAGTTATGCATAGTACCGAGCAATGCCAGGGCTCAGTACCTAGCACCCAGTACTCCCACCGCCCAACACCCACCACCCGGACATGTCCAGCACCCTCACTGCCCGTGCCCAGCACCCACACACGCCCAGCACCCAGACGTGCCCAGCGCCCAACACACCAGAACGCAGCAAACCAGCCCCCAACACCCCCAGTGATCAGCACATAGCACCCGCACATGCCTAGCACCCAGCACTCGCAGCGCTCAGCACCCACCACCCCCAGTGCCCAGAAACCAGCATACCCAACACCCAGCATAGAGTACCACCACCACCCAGCACCCCAACTGCCCAGTACCCGCACTCGGACATGCCCAGCACCCGGACATACACAGTACCCCTAGGACCCAGCACTCAGACGGCCAGTGTGCTGCACTGTCCTGCTTCCGGCTGGGACAGAGTTACCTTTCTTCCCAGTAGCTTGGGGGGTGTGCTGTCTTTTGGGTTTGGTGTGAGAGGAGCCTTGATGGCCCGTTGATGGCCCACTAATGCTTTGGCCGTTGCTGGGCGGTGCTTGCAGCGGGGAGACTTTTGTTTTCTCCTGTCGGCCTCCCCTGCCCTGCCACGTGCAGGGGAAGCTCGGGCTCGGGTGGGGAGCACAGCCGTGGTGGTTGACCCAGCTGGCCATTGGGGTATTCTATAGCATGTGACATCATGCTCAGTATAAAAAAACAGGGGGGGACCTCCCCCCCAGCTCGTGACACGCGGTCTGCAGCGGTGAGCGGTTGCATTGTGCATTGCCTACTTTGTATAGTCTGTTGTTGTTCTCATTGTTCTTATTAATGTTCTACTTCGGTTTATTTCAATCATTAAACTGTTTTGAGCTCAACCCGGGAGTTTTCCTACTTGTGCCCTCCCGATTCTCTCCCCCATCCCACGGGGTGGGGTGGGGGGAGTGAGTGAGTGGCTGCATGGGGTTTATTTGCTGGCTGGGGTTAAACCACGACGTGCACCCATCATACCCTCCACCCAGCACCCCCATGGCCCAGCACTGATTCCCGGCCATGCACACAACCCAGCACACCCACCGCCAACACACAGCCCCTGGACATGCCCAGCACCCAGAAGCCCCAGTGCCCAGCACCGCATCACCCCGCATCCCCAGCGCCCAGCACCCAACACCCTCACTGCCCACCACCCAGAACAACAAGTGCCGAGCACACAGCATCCGGACATGCCCAGCACCGGGACACACCCAGCACCCACAAGACCCAGCACCCGGTCATGACCAGCAACTGGAAATGCCCACAGCCAGTACCTCTAGCTCCCAGCAGCCACCAACCCCAGTGCCCAGCACTTAGCACCCAGTCGTGCCAAGCACTCGGACTTGCCCAGCACCCAACACCCCTCTGCCCAGCACCTGGTCGTGTCCAGGGCCCACCACACAGCACCCACACTGCCCAACAACCAGCACCCACACATACCCAGCACAACCAGGGCCCAGCACACAGCACATGCACAGGCCAAGAATCCAGCACCCTCACAGCACAGCACCCTGCAACCCCAGAGCACGCACCCAGCACCGGCTATGCCCAGCACCGGCTATGCCCAACACCCAGCACCCAGTACCTCCAGCACCCAGCATGCAGCACCAAGACGTACCCTGCACTCAGTTATGCATAGTACACAGCAATACCAGGGCCCACCACCCCCAGTACCTAGCACCCAACACTCCCACTGCCCAACACCCACCACCCGGACGTGCCCAGCACACAGCACCCCCACCGCACCACACCACCAGCGCCCAGCACCCAGAAATGCTCAGCACCCAAACATGCCCAGCGCCCCACACACCAGAACGCAGCAAACTGGCAACCAACATCCCCACTGATCAGCACATAGCACCCGGAATGCCCAGCACCCGCAGGGCCCTGCACCCACCACACCAAATACCCACCATCTAGCACGCCCACACATCTCACACCCAGCACCCCCAGTGCCCAGAAACCAGCAGACCCAACACCCACCATCCATCACCCCACCGCCTAGCACCCTGTACCCAGACATGCCCAGCACCCAGACATACACAGCACACAGCACCCCAAGGACCCAGCAACCAACACCCGCACATGCCCAGTACCCCCAGGGCCCAGCAGCCAGCACCGCAGCAACCAGCATCCCCAGTGCCCAGCAACCGGTCATGCCAAGCACCCAGCACACAATATCCCCAGCACCCAGTAGCCCCAGCACCCAACATCCAGCAGCAAGAGATACCCTGCACCCGCTTATGCATAGTACCCAGCACTCCCAGGGCCCAGCAACCAGCACCCCCAGTGCTTAGTGCCCAGCACCCACACCAGCCAGCACCCAGCAAGGCCGGTACCCAGCAACCTCAGGGCCCAGAACCCAGAAGCTCCAGCGCCCAGAAATCAACAGCCCCAGCGCCCAGCACCCCCAGGGCTCAGCCACCAACACTCACATGCACCCAAGTCTCCAACCACCCACCACCCGGACATGACCAGCACCCCCACTGCCCGTGCCCAGCACCCACACATGCCCAGCACCACGACGTGCCCAGCAGGCAGCTTCCCTGCTGCCCACCACCCAGCACCCCAAACGACCAGCACCCAGACATGCCCAGCACCCACACTGCCCAAAAACCAGTACCACACATATCCAGAACAACCAGAGCCCAGCACAGAGCACACGCACATGCCACGAATCCAGCACCCCCACAGAACAGCACCCAGCAACCCCAGAGCATGCAGCCAGCACCGGCTATGCCCAGCACCGGATATGGCCAGCACCCACCACCAAGACATACCCTGCACTCAGTTATGCATAGTACCCAGCAATGCCAGGGCCCAGCACCCCCAGTCCCTAGCACCCAGCACTCCACTGCCAAGTACCCAGCACCCAGACGTGCCAAGCAGGCAGCTTCCCTGCTGCCCACCACCCAGCATCGTGACCGCCCAGCACCCGGACATGCCCAGCGCCGACCACGCAGCACCCATACTGCCCAACAACCAGCACCAACACACACCCAGCACAACCAAGTACCCAGCACTCCCAGGACACAGCAACCAGCACCCCCACTACCTGTGCTCGCTTCTGTAATTCTAAACAACGAAGACCTGTGGCTTAGAAGATAGGTAACTAGCAGATGTGGTGTTTGCAGGTTTGTAGAATTGTAGTCTAAATCGTGTCTCCTGGAAGCATTGTTAGACTCTAGTGAAGAGTAACCTTGGAAACGAGAACCACAAACAAACCTGGTCCGGACGTGGCTCGGAGACAAACCTCGACCTTATAAGGAAAGAAAGGAACAGGTTCATGAAGAGTTCACTCCCCTGCCGACCACCCGAGACCCTAAAGGCTTTAGTACGCATGTGACTAGGATGATGTAATATTAGAATTAGTTCCCGGAAATTTAAGGAATATGTAAAGGAGAAACTGAAAATATGTATGAGAAGCACGGATATAAACAGAAAGGTGATTAGACCCGGTGTGCTTCATTTGTGGCAAGTCCAGCGAGCACCCAGGCCTGAATAAAACAATCTCTCTCCTGAGCGTGTGGAATTGGTTACTTGCACGCCTGGCACGAATCCGCCTGTTGGACACCACCTAGCACCCGCACCAGCAGCACCCAGCAAGCCCAGTGCCCGGCACGCAGCAACCCCAGCGCACAGCACCCAGCCATGCCCACCACCCGGACATGCCCAGCACCCAGCAACCCCAGCACACAGCACCCAGAAACCAACACACGCACCCAGCATGCCCACCGCCCAAAACCCAGCACCGGACATGCCCAGCACCCCCAGTGCTCTGCACCCAGCACACCAAACACCCACCATCCAGCACGTCCACACGTCTCACACCCAGCACGCCCAGGGCCCAGCATCCAGCACCGAGCATCCCCAGCAACCGGTCATGCCAAGCACCTGGACATGCCCAGCACCAAGCACGCCAGTGCCCAGCACACAATACCCCCAGCACCCAACATCCAGCAGCAAGAGATACCCTGCACCAACTTATGCATACTACCCAGCACTCCCAGGGCCCAGCAACCAGCACCCCCAGTACTTAGCCCCCAGCACCCGTACCCGCCAGCATCCAGCACCAAGACATACCCTGCACTCACTTATGCATACTACCCAGCAATGCCAGGGCCCAGCACCCCCAGTACTGGGCAGCCAGCACCCCCACCGCCCAACACTCATCACCCGGATATGCCCAGCACAGAGCACCGCCCCACACCACCATTGCCCAGCACCCAGCACCACCAGTGCACAATACCCAGCACCCAGATATGCCCAGCACTCAGACATTCCTAGAAGGCAGCTTCCCTGCTCCCCGTCGCCCAGGACCTCCAGTGCCCCTCACCCAGCACCCAGACATGCCCAGCGCCCACACTGCCCAACAACCAGCACCCACACATACCCAGCACAACCAGGGCCCAGCACACAGCACACGCACATGCCAAAAATCCAGCAGCCCCACAGCACAGCACTCAGCAAACCCAGAGCACGCAGTCAGCACCGGATATGCCCAGCACCAACACATACCCTCCACTCAGTTATGCATAGTACCGAGCAATGCCAGGGCTCAGTACCTAGCACCCAGTACTCCCACCGCCCAACACCCACCACCCGGACATGTCCAGCACCCTCACTGCCCGTGCCCAGCACCCACACACGCCCAGCACCCAGACGTGCCCAGCGCCCAACACACCAGAACGCAGCAAACCAGCCCCCAACACCCCCAGTGATCAGCACATAGCACCCGCACATGCCTAGCACCCAGCACTCGCAGCGCTCAGCACCCACCACCCCCAGTGCCCAGAAACCAGCATACCCAACACCCAGCATAGAGTACCACCACCACCCAGCACCCCAACTGCCCAGTACCCGCACTCGGACATGCCCAGCACCCGGACATACACAGTACCCCTAGGACCCAGCACTCAGACGGCCAGTGTGCTGCACTGTCCTGCTTCCGGCTGGGACAGAGTTACCTTTCTTCCCAGTAGCTTGGGGGGTGTGCTGTCTTTTGGGTTTGGTGTGAGAGGAGCCTTGATGGCCCGTTGATGGCCCACTAATGCTTTGGCCGTTGCTGGGCGGTGCTTGCAGCGGGGAGACTTTTGTTTTCTCCTGTCGGCCTCCCCTGCCCTGCCACGTGCAGGGGAAGCTCGGGCTCGGGTGGGGAGCACAGCCGTGGTGGTTGACCCAGCTGGCCATTGGGGTATTCTATAGCATGTGACATCATGCTCAGTATAAAAAAACAGGGGGGGACCTCCCCCCCAGCTCGTGACACGCGGTCTGCAGCGGTGAGCGGTTGCATTGTGCATTGCCTACTTTGTATAGTCTGTTGTTGTTCTCATTGTTCTTATTAATGTTCTACTTCGGTTTATTTCAATCATTAAACTGTTTTGAGCTCAACCCGGGAGTTTTCCTACTTGTGCCCTCCCGATTCTCTCCCCCATCCCACGGGGTGGGGTGGGGGGAGTGAGTGAGTGGCTGCATGGGGTTTATTTGCTGGCTGGGGTTAAACCACGACGTGCACCCATCATACCCTCCACCCAGCACCCCCATGGCCCAGCACTGATTCCCGGCCATGCACACAACCCAGCACACCCACCGCCAACACACAGCCCCTGGACATGCCCAGCACCCAGAAGCCCCAGTGCCCAGCACCGCATCACCCCGCATCCCCAGCGCCCAGCACCCAACACCCTCACTGCCCACCACCCAGAACAACAAGTGCCGAGCACACAGCATCCGGACATGCCCAGCACCGGGACACACCCAGCACCCACAAGACCCAGCACCCGGTCATGACCAGCAACTGGAAATGCCCACAGCCAGTACCTCTAGCTCCCAGCAGCCACCAACCCCAGTGCCCAGCACTTAGCACCCAGTCGTGCCAAGCACTCGGACTTGCCCAGCACCCAACACCCCTCTGCCCAGCACCTGGTCGTGTCCAGGGCCCACCACACAGCACCCACACTGCCCAACAACCAGCACCCACACATACCCAGCACAACCAGGGCCCAGCACACAGCACATGCACAGGCCAAGAATCCAGCACCCTCACAGCACAGCACCCTGCAACCCCAGAGCACGCACCCAGCACCGGCTATGCCCAGCACCGGCTATGCCCAACACCCAGCACCCAGTACCTCCAGCACCCAGCATGCAGCACCAAGACGTACCCTGCACTCAGTTATGCATAGTACACAGCAATACCAGGGCCCACCACCCCCAGTACCTAGCACCCAACACTCCCACTGCCCAACACCCACCACCCGGACGTGCCCAGCACACAGCACCCCCACCGCACCACACCACCAGCGCCCAGCACCCAGAAATGCTCAGCACCCAAACATGCCCAGCGCCCCACACACCAGAACGCAGCAAACTGGCAACCAACATCCCCACTGATCAGCACATAGCACCCGGAATGCCCAGCACCCGCAGGGCCCTGCACCCACCACACCAAATACCCACCATCTAGCACGCCCACACATCTCACACCCAGCACCCCCAGTGCCCAGAAACCAGCAGACCCAACACCCACCATCCATCACCCCACCGCCTAGCACCCTGTACCCAGACATGCCCAGCACCCAGACATACACAGCACACAGCACCCCAAGGACCCAGCAACCAACACCCGCACATGCCCAGTACCCCCAGGGCCCAGCAGCCAGCACCGCAGCAACCAGCATCCCCAGTGCCCAGCAACCGGTCATGCCAAGCACCCAGCACACAATATCCCCAGCACCCAGTAGCCCCAGCACCCAACATCCAGCAGCAAGAGATACCCTGCACCCGCTTATGCATAGTACCCAGCACTCCCAGGGCCCAGCAACCAGCACCCCCAGTGCTTAGTGCCCAGCACCCACACCAGCCAGCACCCAGCAAGGCCGGTACCCAGCAACCTCAGGGCCCAGAACCCAGAAGCTCCAGCGCCCAGAAATCAACAGCCCCAGCGCCCAGCACCCCCAGGGCTCAGCCACCAACACTCACATGCACCCAAGTCTCCAACCACCCACCACCCGGACATGACCAGCACCCCCACTGCCCGTGCCCAGCACCCACACATGCCCAGCACCACGACGTGCCCAGCAGGCAGCTTCCCTGCTGCCCACCACCCAGCACCCCAAACGACCAGCACCCAGACATGCCCAGCACCCACACTGCCCAAAAACCAGTACCACACATATCCAGAACAACCAGAGCCCAGCACAGAGCACACGCACATGCCACGAATCCAGCACCCCCACAGAACAGCACCCAGCAACCCCAGAGCATGCAGCCAGCACCGGCTATGCCCAGCACCGGATATGGCCAGCACCCACCACCAAGACATACCCTGCACTCAGTTATGCATAGTACCCAGCAATGCCAGGGCCCAGCACCCCCAGTCCCTAGCACCCAGCACTCCACTGCCAAGTACCCAGCACCCAGACGTGCCAAGCAGGCAGCTTCCCTGCTGCCCACCACCCAGCATCGTGACCGCCCAGCACCCGGACATGCCCAGCGCCGACCACGCAGCACCCATACTGCCCAACAACCAGCACCAACACACACCCAGCACAACCAAGTACCCAGCACTCCCAGGACACAGCAACCAGCACCCCCACTACCTGTGCTCGCTTCTGTAATTCTAAACAACGAAGACCTGTGGCTTAGAAGATAGGTAACTAGCAGATGTGGTGTTTGCAGGTTTGTAGAATTGTAGTCTAAATCGTGTCTCCTGGAAGCATTGTTAGACTCTAGTGAAGAGTAACCTTGGAAACGAGAACCACAAACAAACCTGGTCCGGACGTGGCTCGGAGACAAACCTCGACCTTATAAGGAAAGAAAGGAACAGGTTCATGAAGAGTTCACTCCCCTGCCGACCACCCGAGACCCTAAAGGCTT
Organism: Calonectris borealis; assembly: GCF_964195595.1. Taxonomy (NCBI): domain Eukaryota; kingdom Metazoa; phylum Chordata; class Aves; order Procellariiformes; family Procellariidae; genus Calonectris; species Calonectris borealis. Next base: position 254,516 of record NW_027441491.1, on the reverse strand, counting down.
TAGTACGCATGTGACTAGGATGATGTAATATTAGAATTAGTTCCCGGAAATTTAAGGAATATGTAAAGGAGAAACTGAAAATATGTATGAGAAGCACGGATATAAACAGAAAGGTGATTAGACCCGGTGTGCTTCATTTGTGGCAAGTCCAGCGAGCACCCAGGCCTGAATAAAACAATCTCTCTCCTGAGCGTGTGGAATTGGTTACTTGCACGCCTGGCACGAATCCGCCTGTTGGACACCACCTAGCACCCGCACCAGCAGCACCCAGCAAGCCCAGTGCCCGGCACGCAGCAACCCCAGCGCACAGCACCCAGCCATGCCCACCACCCGGACATGCCCAGCACCCAGCAACCCCAGCACACAGCACCCAGAAACCAACACACGCACCCAGCATGCCCACCGCCCAAAACCCAGCACCGGACATGCCCAGCACCCCCAGTGCTCTGCACCCAGCACACCAAACACCCACCATCCAGCACGTCCACACGTCTCACACCCAGCACGCCCAGGGCCCAGCATCCAGCACCGAGCATCCCCAGCAACCGGTCATGCCAAGCACCTGGACATGCCCAGCACCAAGCACGCCAGTGCCCAGCACACAATACCCCCAGCACCCAACATCCAGCAGCAAGAGATACCCTGCACCAACTTATGCATACTACCCAGCACTCCCAGGGCCCAGCAACCAGCACCCCCAGTACTTAGCCCCCAGCACCCGTACCCGCCAGCATCCAGCACCAAGACATACCCTGCACTCACTTATGCATACTACCCAGCAATGCCAGGGCCCAGCACCCCCAGTACTGGGCAGCCAGCACCCCCACCGCCCAACACTCATCACCCGGATATGCCCAGCACAGAGCACCGCCCCACACCACCATTGCCCAGCACCCAGCACCACCAGTGCACAATACCCAGCACCCAGATATGCCCAGCACTCAGACATTCCTAGAAGGCAGCTTCCCTGCTCCCCGTCGCCCAGGACCTCCAGTGCCCCTCACCCAGCACCCAGACATGCCCAGCGCCCACACTGCCCAACAACCAGCACCCACACATACCCAGCACAACCAGGGCCCAGCACACAGCACACGCACATGCCAAAAATCCAGCAGCCCCACAGCACAGCACTCAGCAAACCCAGAGCACGCAGTCAGCACCGGATATGCCCAGCACCAACACATACCCTCCACTCAGTTATGCATAGTACCGAGCAATGCCAGGGCTCAGTACCTAGCACCCAGTACTCCCACCGCCCAACACCCACCACCCGGACATGTCCAGCACCCTCACTGCCCGTGCCCAGCACCCACACACGCCCAGCACCCAGACGTGCCCAGCGCCCAACACACCAGAACGCAGCAAACCAGCCCCCAACACCCCCAGTGATCAGCACATAGCACCCGCACATGCCTAGCACCCAGCACTCGCAGCGCTCAGCACCCACCACCCCCAGTGCCCAGAAACCAGCATACCCAACACCCAGCATAGAGTACCACCACCACCCAGCACCCCAACTGCCCAGTACCCGCACTCGGACATGCCCAGCACCCGGACATACACAGTACCCCTAGGACCCAGCACTCAGACGGCCAGTGTGCTGCACTGTCCTGCTTCCGGCTGGGACAGAGTTACCTTTCTTCCCAGTAGCTTGGGGGGTGTGCTGTCTTTTGGGTTTGGTGTGAGAGGAGCCTTGATGGCCCGTTGATGGCCCACTAATGCTTTGGCCGTTGCTGGGCGGTGCTTGCAGCGGGGAGACTTTTGTTTTCTCCTGTCGGCCTCCCCTGCCCTGCCACGTGCAGGGGAAGCTCGGGCTCGGGTGGGGAGCACAGCCGTGGTGGTTGACCCAGCTGGCCATTGGGGTATTCTATAGCATGTGACATCATGCTCAGTATAAAAAAACAGGGGGGGACCTCCCCCCCAGCTCGTGACACGCGGTCTGCAGCGGTGAGCGGTTGCATTGTGCATTGCCTACTTTGTATAGTCTGTTGTTGTTCTCATTGTTCTTATTAATGTTCTACTTCGGTTTATTTCAATCATTAAACTGTTTTGAGCTCAACCCGGGAGTTTTCCTACTTGTGCCCTCCCGATTCTCTCCCCCATCCCACGGGGTGGGGTGGGGGGAGTGAGTGAGTGGCTGCATGGGGTTTATTTGCTGGCTGGGGTTAAACCACGACGTGCACCCATCATACCCTCCACCCAGCACCCCCATGGCCCAGCACTGATTCCCGGCCATGCACACAACCCAGCACACCCACCGCCAACACACAGCCCCTGGACATGCCCAGCACCCAGAAGCCCCAGTGCCCAGCACCGCATCACCCCGCATCCCCAGCGCCCAGCACCCAACACCCTCACTGCCCACCACCCAGAACAACAAGTGCCGAGCACACAGCATCCGGACATGCCCAGCACCGGGACACACCCAGCACCCACAAGACCCAGCACCCGGTCATGACCAGCAACTGGAAATGCCCACAGCCAGTACCTCTAGCTCCCAGCAGCCACCAACCCCAGTGCCCAGCACTTAGCACCCAGTCGTGCCAAGCACTCGGACTTGCCCAGCACCCAACACCCCTCTGCCCAGCACCTGGTCGTGTCCAGGGCCCACCACACAGCACCCACACTGCCCAACAACCAGCACCCACACATACCCAGCACAACCAGGGCCCAGCACACAGCACATGCACAGGCCAAGAATCCAGCACCCTCACAGCACAGCACCCTGCAACCCCAGAGCACGCACCCAGCACCGGCTATGCCCAGCACCGGCTATGCCCAACACCCAGCACCCAGTACCTCCAGCACCCAGCATGCAGCACCAAGACGTACCCTGCACTCAGTTATGCATAGTACACAGCAATACCAGGGCCCACCACCCCCAGTACCTAGCACCCAACACTCCCACTGCCCAACACCCACCACCCGGACGTGCCCAGCACACAGCACCCCCACCGCACCACACCACCAGCGCCCAGCACCCAGAAATGCTCAGCACCCAAACATGCCCAGCGCCCCACACACCAGAACGCAGCAAACTGGCAACCAACATCCCCACTGATCAGCACATAGCACCCGGAATGCCCAGCACCCGCAGGGCCCTGCACCCACCACACCAAATACCCACCATCTAGCACGCCCACACATCTCACACCCAGCACCCCCAGTGCCCAGAAACCAGCAGACCCAACACCCACCATCCATCACCCCACCGCCTAGCACCCTGTACCCAGACATGCCCAGCACCCAGACATACACAGCACACAGCACCCCAAGGACCCAGCAACCAACACCCGCACATGCCCAGTACCCCCAGGGCCCAGCAGCCAGCACCGCAGCAACCAGCATCCCCAGTGCCCAGCAACCGGTCATGCCAAGCACCCAGCACACAATATCCCCAGCACCCAGTAGCCCCAGCACCCAACATCCAGCAGCAAGAGATACCCTGCACCCGCTTATGCATAGTACCCAGCACTCCCAGGGCCCAGCAACCAGCACCCCCAGTGCTTAGTGCCCAGCACCCACACCAGCCAGCACCCAGCAAGGCCGGTACCCAGCAACCTCAGGGCCCAGAACCCAGAAGCTCCAGCGCCCAGAAATCAACAGCCCCAGCGCCCAGCACCCCCAGGGCTCAGCCACCAACACTCACATGCACCCAAGTCTCCAACCACCCACCACCCGGACATGACCAGCACCCCCACTGCCCGTGCCCAGCACCCACACATGCCCAGCACCACGACGTGCCCAGCAGGCAGCTTCCCTGCTGCCCACCACCCAGCACCCCAAACGACCAGCACCCAGACATGCCCAGCACCCACACTGCCCAAAAACCAGTACCACACATATCCAGAACAACCAGAGCCCAGCACAGAGCACACGCACATGCCACGAATCCAGCACCCCCACAGAACAGCACCCAGCAACCCCAGAGCATGCAGCCAGCACCGGCTATGCCCAGCACCGGATATGGCCAGCACCCACCACCAAGACATACCCTGCACTCAGTTATGCATAGTACCCAGCAATGCCAGGGCCCAGCACCCCCAGTCCCTAGCACCCAGCACTCCACTGCCAAGTACCCAGCACCCAGACGTGCCAAGCAGGCAGCTTCCCTGCTGCCCACCACCCAGCATCGTGACCGCCCAGCACCCGGACATGCCCAGCGCCGACCACGCAGCACCCATACTGCCCAACAACCAGCACCAACACACACCCAGCACAACCAAGTACCCAGCACTCCCAGGACACAGCAACCAGCACCCCCACTACCTGTGCTCGCTTCTGTAATTCTAAACAACGAAGACCTGTGGCTTAGAAGATAGGTAACTAGCAGATGTGGTGTTTGCAGGTTTGTAGAATTGTAGTCTAAATCGTGTCTCCTGGAAGCATTGTTAGACTCTAGTGAAGAGTAACCTTGGAAACGAGAACCACAAACAAACCTGGTCCGGACGTGGCTCGGAGACAAACCTCGACCTTATAAGGAAAGAAAGGAACAGGTTCATGAAGAGTTCACTCCCCTGCCGACCACCCGAGACCCTAAAGGCTTTAGTACGCATGTGACTAGGATGATGTAATATTAGAATTAGTTCCCGGAAATTTAAGGAATATGTAAAGGAGAAACTGAAAATATGTATGAGAAGCACGGATATAAACAGAAAGGTGATTAGACCCGGTGTGCTTCATTTGTGGCAAGTCCAGCGAGCACCCAGGCCTGAATAAAACAATCTCTCTCCTGAGCGTGTGGAATTGGTTACTTGCACGCCTGGCACGAATCCGCCTGTTGGACACCACCTAGCACCCGCACCAGCAGCACCCAGCAAGCCCAGTGCCCGGCACGCAGCAACCCCAGCGCACAGCACCCAGCCATGCCCACCACCCGGACATGCCCAGCACCCAGCAACCCCAGCACACAGCACCCAGAAACCAACACACGCACCCAGCATGCCCACCGCCCAAAACCCAGCACCGGACATGCCCAGCACCCCCAGTGCTCTGCACCCAGCACACCAAACACCCACCATCCAGCACGTCCACACGTCTCACACCCAGCACGCCCAGGGCCCAGCATCCAGCACCGAGCATCCCCAGCAACCGGTCATGCCAAGCACCTGGACATGCCCAGCACCAAGCACGCCAGTGCCCAGCACACAATACCCCCAGCACCCAACATCCAGCAGCAAGAGATACCCTGCACCAACTTATGCATACTACCCAGCACTCCCAGGGCCCAGCAACCAGCACCCCCAGTACTTAGCCCCCAGCACCCGTACCCGCCAGCATCCAGCACCAAGACATACCCTGCACTCACTTATGCATACTACCCAGCAATGCCAGGGCCCAGCACCCCCAGTACTGGGCAGCCAGCACCCCCACCGCCCAACACTCATCACCCGGATATGCCCAGCACAGAGCACCGCCCCACACCACCATTGCCCAGCACCCAGCACCACCAGTGCACAATACCCAGCACCCAGATATGCCCAGCACTCAGACATTCCTAGAAGGCAGCTTCCCTGCTCCCCGTCGCCCAGGACCTCCAGTGCCCCTCACCCAGCACCCAGACATGCCCAGCGCCCACACTGCCCAACAACCAGCACCCACACATACCCAGCACAACCAGGGCCCAGCACACAGCACACGCACATGCCAAAAATCCAGCAGCCCCACAGCACAGCACTCAGCAAACCCAGAGCACGCAGTCAGCACCGGATATGCCCAGCACCAACACATACCCTCCACTCAGTTATGCATAGTACCGAGCAATGCCAGGGCTCAGTACCTAGCACCCAGTACTCCCACCGCCCAACACCCACCACCCGGACATGTCCAGCACCCTCACTGCCCGTGCCCAGCACCCACACACGCCCAGCACCCAGACGTGCCCAGCGCCCAACACACCAGAACGCAGCAAACCAGCCCCCAACACCCCCAGTGATCAGCACATAGCACCCGCACATGCCTAGCACCCAGCACTCGCAGCGCTCAGCACCCACCACCCCCAGTGCCCAGAAACCAGCATACCCAACACCCAGCATAGAGTACCACCACCACCCAGCACCCCAACTGCCCAGTACCCGCACTCGGACATGCCCAGCACCCGGACATACACAGTACCCCTAGGACCCAGCACTCAGACGGCCAGTGTGCTGCACTGTCCTGCTTCCGGCTGGGACAGAGTTACCTTTCTTCCCAGTAGCTTGGGGGGTGTGCTGTCTTTTGGGTTTGGTGTGAGAGGAGCCTTGATGGCCCGTTGATGGCCCACTAATGCTTTGGCCGTTGCTGGGCGGTGCTTGCAGCGGGGAGACTTTTGTTTTCTCCTGTCGGCCTCCCCTGCCCTGCCACGTGCAGGGGAAGCTCGGGCTCGGGTGGGGAGCACAGCCGTGGTGGTTGACCCAGCTGGCCATTGGGGTATTCTATAGCATGTGACATCATGCTCAGTATAAAAAAACAGGGGGGGACCTCCCCCCCAGCTCGTGACACGCGGTCTGCAGCGGTGAGCGGTTGCATTGTGCATTGCCTACTTTGTATAGTCTGTTGTTGTTCTCATTGTTCTTATTAATGTTCTACTTCGGTTTATTTCAATCATTAAACTGTTTTGAGCTCAACCCGGGAGTTTTCCTACTTGTGCCCTCCCGATTCTCTCCCCCATCCCACGGGGTGGGGTGGGGGGAGTGAGTGAGTGGCTGCATGGGGTTTATTTGCTGGCTGGGGTTAAACCACGACGTGCACCCATCATACCCTCCACCCAGCACCCCCATGGCCCAGCACTGATTCCCGGCCATGCACACAACCCAGCACACCCACCGCCAACACACAGCCCCTGGACATGCCCAGCACCCAGAAGCCCCAGTGCCCAGCACCGCATCACCCCGCATCCCCAGCGCCCAGCACCCAACACCCTCACTGCCCACCACCCAGAACAACAAGTGCCGAGCACACAGCATCCGGACATGCCCAGCACCGGGACACACCCAGCACCCACAAGACCCAGCACCCGGTCATGACCAGCAACTGGAAATGCCCACAGCCAGTACCTCTAGCTCCCAGCAGCCACCAACCCCAGTGCCCAGCACTTAGCACCCAGTCGTGCCAAGCACTCGGACTTGCCCAGCACCCAACACCCCTCTGCCCAGCACCTGGTCGTGTCCAGGGCCCACCACACAGCACCCACACTGCCCAACAACCAGCACCCACACATACCCAGCACAACCAGGGCCCAGCACACAGCACATGCACAGGCCAAGAATCCAGCACCCTCACAGCACAGCACCCTGCAACCCCAGAGCACGCACCCAGCACCGGCTATGCCCAGCACCGGCTATGCCCAACACCCAGCACCCAGTACCTCCAGCACCCAGCATGCAGCACCAAGACGTACCCTGCACTCAGTTATGCATAGTACACAGCAATACCAGGGCCCACCACCCCCAGTACCTAGCACCCAACACTCCCACTGCCCAACACCCACCACCCGGACGTGCCCAGCACACAGCACCCCCACCGCACCACACCACCAGCGCCCAGCACCCAGAAATGCTCAGCACCCAAACATGCCCAGCGCCCCACACACCAGAACGCAGCAAACTGGCAACCAACATCCCCACTGATCAGCACATAGCACCCGGAATGCCCAGCACCCGCAGGGCCCTGCACCCACCACACCAAATACCCACCATCTAGCACGCCCACACATCTCACACCCAGCACCCCCAGTGCCCAGAAACCAGCAGACCCAACACCCACCATCCATCACCCCACCGCCTAGCACCCTGTACCCAGACATGCCCAGCACCCAGACATACACAGCACACAGCACCCCAAGGACCCAGCAACCAACACCCGCACATGCCCAGTACCCCCAGGGCCCAGCAGCCAGCACCGCAGCAACCAGCATCCCCAGTGCCCAGCAACCGGTCATGCCAAGCACCCAGCACACAATATCCCCAGCACCCAGTAGCCCCAGCACCCAACATCCAGCAGCAAGAGATACCCTGCACCCGCTTATGCATAGTACCCAGCACTCCCAGGGCCCAGCAACCAGCACCCCCAGTGCTTAGTGCCCAGCACCCACACCAGCCAGCACCCAGCAAGGCCGGTACCCAGCAACCTCAGGGCCCAGAACCCAGAAGCTCCAGCGCCCAGAAATCAACAGCCCCAGCGCCCAGCACCCCCAGGGCTCAGCCACCAACACTCACATGCACCCAAGTCTCCAACCACCCACCACCCGGACATGACCAGCACCCCCACTGCCCGTGCCCAGCACCCACACATGCCCAGCACCACGACGTGCCCAGCAGGCAGCTTCCCTGCTGCCCACCACCCAGCACCCCAAACGACCAGCACCCAGACATGCCCAGCACCCACACTGCCCAAAAACCAGTACCACACATATCCAGAACAACCAGAGCCCAGCACAGAGCACACGCACATGCCACGAATCCAGCACCCCCACAGAACAGCACCCAGCAACCCCAGAGCATGCAGCCAGCACCGGCTATGCCCAGCACCGGATATGGCCAGCACCCACCACCAAGACATACCCTGCACTCAGTTATGCATAGTACCCAGCAATGCCAGGGCCCAGCACCCCCAGTCCCTAGCACCCAGCACTCCACTGCCAAGTACCCAGCACCCAGACGTGCCAAGCAGGCAGCTTCCCTGCTGCCCACCACCCAGCATCGTGACCGCCCAGCACCCGGACATGCCCAGCGCCGACCACGCAGCACCCATACTGCCCAACAACCAGCACCAACACACACCCAGCACAACCAAGTACCCAGCACTCCCAGGACACAGCAACCAGCACCCCCACTACCTGTGCTCGCTTCTGTAATTCTAAACAACGAAGACCTGTGGCTTAGAAGATAGGTAACTAGCAGATGTGGTGTTTGCAGGTTTGTAGAATTGTAGTCTAAATCGTGTCTCCTGGAAGCATTGTTAGACTCTAGTGAAGAGTAACCTTGGAAACGAGAACCACAAACAAACCTGGTCCGGACGTGGCTCGGAGACAAACCTCGACCTTATAAGGAAAGAAAGGAACAGGTTCATGAAGAGTTCACTCCCCTGCCGACCACCCGAGACCCTAAAGGCTTTAGTACGCATGTGACTAGGATGATGTAATATTAGAATTAGTTCCCGGAAATTTAAGGAATATGTAAAGGAGAAACTGAAAATATGTATGAGAAGCACGGATATAAACAGAAAGGTGATTAGACCCGGTGTGCTTCATTTGTGGCAAGTCCAGCGAGCACCCAGGCCTGAATAAAACAATCTCTCTCCTGAGCGTGTGGAATTGGTTACTTGCACGCCTGGCACGAATCCGCCTGTTGGACACCACCTAGCACCCGCACCAGCAGCACCCAGCAAGCCCAGTGCCCGGCACGCAGCAACCCCAGCGCACAGCACCCAGCCATGCCCACCACCCGGACATGCCCAGCACCCAGCAACCCCAGCACACAGCACCCAGAAACCAACACACGCACCCAGCATGCCCACCGCCCAAAACCCAGCACCGGACATGCCCAGCACCCCCAGTGCTCTGCACCCAGCACACCAAACACCCACCATCCAGCACGTCCACACGTCTCACACCCAGCACGCCCAGGGCCCAGCATCCAGCACCGAGCATCCCCAGCAACCGGTCATGCCAAGCACCTGGACATGCCCAGCACCAAGCACGCCAGTGCCCAGCACACAATACCCCCAGCACCCAACATCCAGCAGCAAGAGATACCCTGCACCAACTTATGCATACTACCCAGCACTCCCAGGGCCCAGCAACCAGCACCCCCAGTACTTAGCCCCCAGCACCCGTACCCGCCAGCATCCAGCACCAAGACATACCCTGCACTCACTTATGCATACTACCCAGCAATGCCAGGGCCCAGCACCCCCAGTACTGGGCAGCCAGCACCCCCACCGCCCAACACTCATCACCCGGATATGCCCAGCACAGAGCACCGCCCCACACCACCATTGCCCAGCACCCAGCACCACCAGTGCACAATACCCAGCACCCAGATATGCCCAGCACTCAGACATTCCTAGAAGGCAGCTTCCCTGCTCCCCGTCGCCCAGGACCTCCAGTGCCCCTCACCCAGCACCCAGACATGCCCAGCGCCCACACTGCCCAACAACCAGCACCCACACATACCCAGCACAACCAGGGCCCAGCACACAGCACACGCACATGCCAAAAATCCAGCAGCCCCACAGCACAGCACTCAGCAAACCCAGAGCACGCAGTCAGCACCGGATATGCCCAGCACCAACACATACCCTCCACTCAGTTATGCATAGTACCGAGCAATGCCAGGGCTCAGTACCTAGCACCCAGTACTCCCACCGCCCAACACCCACCACCCGGACATGTCCAGCACCCTCACTGCCCGTGCCCAGCACCCACACACGCCCAGCACCCAGACGTGCCCAGCGCCCAACACACCAGAACGCAGCAAACCAGCCCCCAACACCCCCAGTGATCAGCACATAGCACCCGCACATGCCTAGCACCCAGCACTCGCAGCGCTCAGCACCCACCACCCCCAGTGCCCAGAAACCAGCATACCCAACACCCAGCATAGAGTACCACCACCACCCAGCACCCCAACTGCCCAGTACCCGCACTCGGACATGCCCAGCACCCGGACATACACAGTACCCCTAGGACCCAGCACTCAGACGGCCAGTGTGCTGCACTGTCCTGCTTCCGGCTGGGACAGAGTTACCTTTCTTCCCAGTAGCTTGGGGGGTGTGCTGTCTTTTGGGTTTGGTGTGAGAGGAGCCTTGATGGCCCGTTGATGGCCCACTAATGCTTTGGCCGTTGCTGGGCGGTGCTTGCAGCGGGGAGACTTTTGTTTTCTCCTGTCGGCCTCCCCTGCCCTGCCACGTGCAGGGGAAGCTCGGGCTCGGGTGGGGAGCACAGCCGTGGTGGTTGACCCAGCTGGCCATTGGGGTATTCTATAGCATGTGACATCATGCTCAGTATAAAAAAACAGGGGGGGACCTCCCCCCCAGCTCGTGACACGCGGTCTGCAGCGGTGAGCGGTTGCATTGTGCATTGCCTACTTTGTATAGTCTGTTGTTGTTCTCATTGTTCTTATTAATGTTCTACTTCGGTTTATTTCAATCATTAAACTGTTTTGAGCTCAACCCGGGAGTTTTCCTACTTGTGCCCTCCCGATTCTCTCCCCCATCCCACGGGGTGGGGTGGGGGGAGTGAGTGAGTGGCTGCATGGGGTTTATTTGCTGGCTGGGGTTAAACCACGACGTGCACCCATCATACCCTCCACCCAGCACCCCCATGGCCCAGCACTGATTCCCGGCCATGCACACAACCCAGCACACCCACCGCCAACACACAGCCCCTGGACATGCCCAGCACCCAGAAGCCCAGCACGCCGCAAACATCTTTCAGCCTGTGTGTATATGGGAGCCCGAAGTGGTGCTTGACTGCTTTGCAGTTAGGCTGTGGCAAGGTTGTTGGCTGGGTGAAAGAGCAAGAGCAGCTCCCTCTGAAAGGGCTGCCACGAAAGGCAAGAGCAAGAAACAGCTTTCAATCCTGGTTTCTTCTGTGTTGCAGCGCCATCTGGTGGGAAGCCTTTTAGGAAAAGGGCTCTGGTGATGGAAAGGCAAAAGTTGGTATTTAGGTTTGCGAATAAGGGAGGGCCGATGTTACGGGAAGAGGGAAGAGGCTATTCTTCTTTTGGAGCTCCATGTGGTGGGTGGCGTTATTTAATGCAGAAGGGTCTCGTTATCTACGCAGAACCTCAAACTATCCCTTACCATCATCAGACCCAAGCTCCGAAAGGGCCACCCACCTCATCCGGCTCACACAGAAATAGCGAGGACTCAAGGATGATGCTGGCCCTCACCTTGCCTTGGCAGCCCCTTCTCAGCCCCACCAACACCGGGGCTCTGTGTCTGTTCTCCCACCTAACCTCAACCTAGTCCTGACCCTCATCAGGGGAAAGCCCCAAAGCGGCCAACCTCCATGTGGGCCTTGTCACGGAGGTAGCCAGGAATCAAAGTTGATGCTGGCCCTCTCGATCTCTTGGCAGCCCCTTCTCAGCCCCACCAACACTGGGGCTCTATGTCTGTTCTCCCACCTAACCTCAACCTAGTCCTGACCCTCATCAGGGGAAAGCCCCAAAGCGGCCAACCTCCATGTGGGCCTTGTCACGGAGGTAGCCAGGAATCAAAGTTGATGCTGGCCTTCACGTTCCCTTGTCATATCCTTACAGCCCCACCAACACCGGAAATCTGTGTCTCTGCTCGCACCTAACCTCAACCTATCCCTTACCCTCCTCAGAGCCAAGCTTTGCAGTGGCCCTCCACCTCATGGGGCTTGGCACGAAAGTAGCCACGAATCAAGGTTGATGCTGGCCCTCACCTTCCCTTGGCAGCCCTACCAACACCGAGCCTCTGTGTATGTTCTCCCATCTAACCTCGACCTCGATTACTTATCCTCATCAGGGCCAAACTTCGGAGCAGCCACATGGGCCTAGGCACTGAGGTAGCCAGGAATCAACGTTGATGCTGGCCCTCACCTTCCCTTCTCAGCCCCACCAACACCGGGGCTCTGTGTCTAATCTTCCACCTAACCTCGGCCTATCACTTACCCGCCTCAGAGCCAGGCTCTAGCGGTCACCCTCCACATTGGACTTGGCCCTGAGGTACCCAGGAATCAAGGTTGATGCTGGCCCTCAACTTCCTTGGCAGCTCCACCAACACCGGCGCTCTGTTTCTGTTCTCCCATCTAACCTCAACCTAGCCCTGACCCTCATCAGGGGAAAGCTCTGAAGCAGCCGCCTTCCACATGGCGCTTGGCACAGAGGTAGCCAGGAATCAAGGATGATGCTAGCCCACTCTTCCCTTGGCAGCCACACCAATACCTTGGCTCTGTGTCTGTTCTCCCACTCTACCTCAGCCTAGCCCTGACTGTCATCCGAGCAAAGCTCCGAAGGGGTCACCCTCCATATAGAGCTTGGCACTGAGGTAGCCAGGAATAAACGTTGAGGCTGGCCGTTACCTTCCTTTCGGAACCCCACCAACACAGTGGCTCTGTGTCTCTGCTCGCATCTAACCGCAACCTATCCCTTACCCTCCTCAGAGCCAAGCTCCGAAGCGGCCAACCTCCACGTGGGCCTTGGCACAGAGGTAGCCAGAAATCAAAGTTCATGCTGGCTATCACGATCTCTTGGCAGCCCCTTCTCACCCCACCAGCACCGGGGCTCTGTGTCTGTTCTCCTGCCTAACCTCACCTTAGCCCTGAACCTCATCAGGGCCAAACTTCGGAGCAGCCACTCGCCACATGGGCCTAGGCACTGAGGTAGCCACGAATCAAGGTTGATGCTGGCCCTCACCTTCCCTTGGCAGCCCTACCAACACCGAGCCTCTGTGTATGTTCTCCCATCTAACCTCGACCTCGATTACTTATCCTCATCAGGGCCAAACTTCGGAGCAGCCACATGGGCCTAGGCACTGAGGTAGCCAGGAATCAACGTTGATGCTGCCCTCACCTTCCCTTCTCAGCCCCACCAACACCGGGGCTCTGTGTCTAATCTTCCACCTAACCTCAGCCTATCACTTACCCGCATCAGAGCCAGGCTCTAGCGGTCACCCTCCACATTGGACTTGGCCCTGAGGTACCCAGGAATCAAGGTTGATGCTGGCCCTCAACTTCCTTGGCAGCTCCACCAACACCGGCGCTCTGTTTCTGTTCTCCCATCTAACCTCAACCTAGCCCTGACCCTCATCAGGGGAAAGCTCTGAAGCAGCCGCCTTCCACATGGCGCTTGGCACAGAGGTAGCCAGGAATCAAGGATGATGCTAGCCCACTCTTCCCTTGGCAGCCACACCAATACCTTGGCTCTGTGTCTGTTCTCCCACTCTACCTCAGCCTAGCCCTGACTGTCATCCGAGCAAAGCTCCGAAGGGGTCACCCTCCATATAGAGCTTGGCACTGAGGTAGCCAGGAATAAACGTTGAGGCTGGCCGTTACCTTCCTTTCGGAATCCCACCAACACAGTGGCTCTGTGTCTCTGCTCGCATCTAACCGCAACCTATCCCTTACCCTCCTCAGAGCCAAGCTCCGAAGCGGCCAACCTCCACGTGGGCCTTGGCACTGAGGTAGCCAGAAATCAAAGTTGATGCTGGCCATCACGATCTCTTGCCAGCCCCTTCTCACCCCACCAACACCGGGGCTCTGTGTCTGTTCTCCTGCCTAACCTCACCTTAGCCCTGACCCTCATCAGGGCCAAACTTCGGAGCAGCCACTCGCCACATGGGCCTAGGCACTGAGGTAGCCAGGAATCAAGGCTGATGCTGGCCATCACGATCTCTTGGCAGCCCCTTCTCAGCGCCAATAACACTGGGGCTCTGTGGCTGTTCTCCCGTCCAACCTCACCTTAGCCCTGACCCTCATCAGGGCCAAACTTCGGAGCAGCCACTCGCCACATGGGCCTAGGCACTGAGGTAGCCAGGAATCAAGGTTGATGCTGGCCCTCACCTTCCCTTGGCAGCCCCTTCTCAGCCCCACCAACATCGGGGCTCTGTGTCTAATCTTCCATCTAACCGCGGCCTATCGCTTACCCGCTTCAGAGCCAAGCTCCAGCGGCCGCCCTCCACATGCAGCTTGGCACTGAGCTAGACAGGAATCAAGCTTGATGCTGGTCTTCACGTTCCCTTGACTTCTCCTTACAGCCCCACCAACACTGGGAATCTGTGTCTCTGCTCGCACCTCACCTCAACCTATCCCTTACACTCCTCAGAGCCAAGCATCGCAGCGGCCCTCCACCTCATGGGGATTGGCACGGAGGTAGCCAGGAATTTAAGGCTGATGCTGGCCCTCACCTTCCCTTCTCAGCCCCACCAACACCGGGGCTCTGTGTCTGTTCTCCCACCTAACCTCAACCTAGTCCTGACCCTCATCAGGGGAAAGCCCCGAAGCGGCCAACCTCCATGTGGGCCTTGTCACGGAGGTAGCCAGGAATCAAAGTTGATGCTGGCCTTCACGTTCCCTTGTCATATCCTTACAGCCCCACCAACACCGGAAATCTGTGTCTCTGCTCGCACCTAACCTCAACCTATCCCTTACCCTCCTCAGAGACAAGCACTGCAGCGGCCCTCCAGATCATGGGGCTTGGCACGAAAGTAGCCAGGAATCAAGGCTGATGCTGGCCCTCACCTTCCCTTGGCAGCCCCACCAACACCGGGGCTCTCTATCTGTTCTCCCACCCTACCTCAGCCTAGCCCTGACTGTCATCCGAGCCAAGCTCCGAAGCGGTCACCCTCCATATGGGGCTTGGCCCTGAGGTAGACAGGAATCAAGGTTGATGTTGGTCCTCACCTTCGTTTGGCAGCCCCACCAACACTTGGGCTCTGTGTCTCTACTCGCACCTAACAGTAACCCTCACCCTCATCGGAGCCAAGCTCCGAAGCGGCCACACTCCACATGGGCCTAGGCACGGAGGTACCCAGGAATCAAGGTTGATGCTGGCCCTCAACTTCCTTGGCAGCTCCACCAACACCGGGGCTCTGTTTCTGTTCTCCCATCTAACCTCAACCTAGCCCTGACCCTCATCAGGGGAAAGCTCTTAAGCAGCCGCCTTCCACATGGCGCTTGGCACAGAGGTAGCCAGGAATCAAGGATGATGCTAGCCCACTCTTCCCTTGGCAGCCACACCAATACCTTGGCTCTGTGTCTGTTCTCCCACTCTACCTCAGCCTAGCCCTGACTGTCATCCGAGCAAAGCTCCGAAGGGGTCACCCTCCATATAGAGCTTGGCACTGAGGTAGCCAGGAATAAACGTTGAGGCTGGCCGTTACCTTCCTTTCGGAACCCCACCAACACAGTGGCTCTGTGTCTCTGCTCGCATCTAACCGCAACCTATCCCTTACCCTCCTCAGAGCCAAGCTCCGAAGCGGCCAACCTCCACGTGGGCCTTGGCACAGAGGTAGCCAGAAATCAAAGTTGATGCTGGCTATCACGATCTCTTGGCAGCCCCTTCTCACCCCACCAGCACCGGGCCTCTGTGTCTGTTCTCCTGCCTAACCTCACCTTAGCCCTGAACCTCATCAGGGCCAAACTTCGGAGCAGCCACTCGCCACATGGGCCTAGGCACTGAGGTAGCCACGAATCAAGGTTGATGCTGGCCCTCACCTTCCCTTGGCAGCCCTACCAACACCGAGCCTCTGTGTATGTTCTCCCATCTAACCTCGACCTCGATTACTTACCCTCATCAGGGCCAAACTTCGGAGCAGCCACATGGGCCTAGGCACTGAGGTAGCCAGGAATCAACGTTGATGCTGCCCTCACCTTCCCTTCTCAGCCCCACCAACACCGGGGCTCTGTGTCTAATCTTCCACCTAACCTCAGCCTATCACTTACCCGCCTCAGAGCCAGGCTCTAGCGGTCACCCTCCACATTGGACTTGGCCCTGAGGTACCCAGGAATCAAGGTTGATGCTGGCCCTCAACTTCCTTGGCAGCTCCACCAACACCGGCGCTCTGTTTCTGTTCTCCCATCTAACCTCAACCTAGCCCTGACCCTCATCAGGGGAAAGCTCTGAAGCAGCCGCCTTCCACATGGCGCTTGGCACAGAGGTAGCCAGGAATCAAGGATGATGCTAGCCCACTCTTCCCTTGGCAGCCACACCAATACCTTGGCTCTGTGTCTGTTCTCCCACTCTACCTCAGCCTAGCCCTGACTGTCATCCGAGCAAAGCTCCGAAGGGGTCACCCTCCATATAGAGCTTGGCACTGAGGTAGCCAGGAATAAACGTTGAGGCTGGCCGTTACCTTCCTTTCGGAACCCCACCAACACAGTGGCTCTGTGTCTCTGCTCGCATCTAACCGCAACCTATCCCTTACCCTCCTCAGAGCCAAGCTCCGAAGCGGCCAACCTCCACGTGGGCCTTGGCACTGAGGTAGCCAGAAATCAAAGTTGATGCTGGCCATCACGATCTCTTGGCAGCCCCTTCTCACCCCACCAACACCGGGGCTCTGTGTCTGTTCTCCTGCCTAACCTCACCTTAGCCCTGACCCTCATCAGGGCCAAACTTCGGAGCAGCCACTCGCCACATGGGCCTAGGCACTGAGGTAGCCAGGAATCAAGGCTGATGCTGGCTATCACGATCTCTTGGCAGCCCCTTCTCACCCCACCAACACCGGGGCTCTGTGTCTGTTCTCCCGTCCAACCTCACCTTAGCCCTGACCCTCATCAGGGCCAAACTTCGGAGCAGCCACTCGCCACATGGGCCTAGGCACTGAGTTAGCCACGAATCAAGGTTGATGCTGGCCCTCACCTTCCCTTGGCAGCCCCACCAACACCGAGCCTCTGTGTATGTTCTCCCATCTAACGTCGACCTCGATTACTTATCCTCATCAGGGCCAAACTTCGGAGCAGCCACATGGGCCTAGGCACTGAGGTAGCCAGGAATCAACGTTGATGCTGGCCCTCACCTTCCCTTCTCAGCCCCACCAACACCGGGGCTCTGTGTCTAATCTTCCACCTAACCTCGGCCTATCACTTACCCGCCTCAGAGCCAGGCTCTAGCGGTCACCCTCCACATTGGACTTGGCCCTGAGGTACCCAGGAATCAAGGTTGATGCTGGCCCTCAACTTCCTTGGCAGCTCCACCAACACCGGCGCTCTGTTTCTGTTCTCCCATCTAACCTCAACCTAGCCCTGACCCTCATCAGGGGAAAGCTCTGAAGCAGCCGCCTTCCACATGGCGCTTGGCACAGAGGTAGCCAGGAATCAAGGATGATGCTAGCCCACTCTTCCCTTGGCAGCCACACCAATACCTTGGCTCTGTGTCTGTTCTCCCACTCTACCTCAGCCTAGCCCTGACTGTCATCCGAGCAAAGCTCCGAAGGGGTCACCCTCCATATAGAGCTTGGCACTGAGGTAGCCAGGAATAAACGTTGAGGCTGGCCGTTACCTTCCTTTCGGAACCCCACCAACACAGTGGCTCTGTGTCTCTGCTCGCATCTAACCGCAACCTATCCCTTACCCTCCTCAGAGCCAAGCTCCGAAGCGGCCAACCTCCACGTGGGCCTTGGCACAGAGGTAGCCAGAAATCAAAGTTGATGCTGGCTATCACGATCTCTTGGCAGCCCCTTCTCACCCCACCAGCACCGGGCCTCTGTGTCTGTTCTCCTGCCTAACCTCACCTTAGCCCTGAACCTCATCAGGGCCAAACTTCGGAGCAGCCACTCGCCACATGGGCCTAGGCACTGAGGTAGCCACGAATCAAGGTTGATGCTGGCCCTCACCTTCCCTTGGCAGCCCCTTCTCAGCCCCACCAACATCGGGGCTCTGTGTCTAATCTTCCATCTAACCGCAGCCTATCGCTTACCCGCTTCAGAGCCAAGCTCCAGCGGCCGCCCTCCACATGCAGCTTGGCACTGAGCTAGACAGGAATCAAGCTTGATGCTGGTCTTCACGTTCCCTTGACTTCTCCTTACAGCCCCACCAACACTGGGAATCTGTGTCTCTGCTCGCACCTAACCTCAACCTATCCCTTACACTCCTCAGAGCCAAGCATCGCAGCGGCCCTCCACCTCATGGGGATTGGCACGGAGGTAGCCAGGAATTTAAGGCTGATGCTGGCCCTCACCTTCCCTTCTCAGCCCCACCAACACCGGGGCTCTGTGTCTGTTCTCCCACCTAACCTCAACCTAGTCCTGACCCTCATCAGGGGAAAGCCCCGAAGCGGCCAACCTCCATGTGGGCCTTGTCACGGAGGTAGCCAGGAATCAAAGTTGATGCTGGCCTTCACGTTCCCTTGTCATATCCTTACAGCCCCACCAACACCGGAAATCTGTGTCTCTGCTCGCACCTAACCTCAACCTATCCCTTACCCTCCTCAGAGACAAGCACTGCAGCGGCCCTCCAGATCATGGGGCTTGGCACGAAAGTAGCCAGGAATCAAGGCTGATGCTGGCCCTCACCTTCCCTTGGCAGCCCCACCAACACCGGGGCTCTGTGTCTGTTCTCCCACCCTACCTCAGCCTAGCCCTGACTGTCATCCGAGCCAAGCTCCGAAGCGGTCACCCTCCACATGGGGCTTGGCCCTGAGGTAGACAGGAATCAAGGTTGATGTTGGTCCTCACCTTTGTTTGGCAGCCCCACCAACACTTGGGCTCTGTGTCTCTACTCGCACCTAACAGTAACCCTCACCCTCATCGGAGCCAAGCTCCGAAGCGGCCACACTCCACATGGGCCTAGGCACTGAGGTAGCCAGGAATCAAAGTTGATGCTGGCCCTCACGATCTCTTGGCAGCCCCTTCTCAGCCCCACCAACACTGGGGCTCTGTGTCTGTTCTCCCGTCCAACCTCACCTTAGCCCTGACCCTCATCAGGGCCAAACTTCGGAGCAGCCACTCGCCACATGGGCCTAGGCACTGAGGTAGCCACGAATCAAGGTTGATGCTGGCCCTCACCTTCCCTTGGCAGCCCCTTCTCAGCCCCACCAACATCGGGGCTCTGTGTCTAATCTTCCACCTAACCTCGGCCTATCACTTACCCGCCTCAGAGCCAAGCTCCCGCGGTCACCCTCCACATTGGACTTGGCCCTGAGGTACCCAGGAATCAAGGTTGATGCTGGCCCTCAACTTCCTTGGCAGCTCCACCAACACCGGCGCTCTGTTTCTGTTCTCCCATCTAACCTCAACCTAGCCCTGACCCTCATCAGGGGAAAGCTCTGAAGCAGCCGCCTTCCACATGGCGCTTGGCACAGAGGTAGCCAGGAATCAAGGATGATGCTAGCCCACTCTTCCCTTGGCAGCCACACCAATACCTTGGCTCTGTGTCTGTTCTCCCACTCTACCTCAGCCTAGCCCTGACTGTCATCCGAGCAAAGCTCCGAAGGGGTCACCCTCCATATAGAGCTTGGCACTGAGGTAGCCAGGAATAAACGTTGAGGCTGGCCGTTACCTTCCTTTCGGAACCCCACCAACACAGTGGCTCTGTGTCTCTGCTCGCATCTAACCGCAACCTATCCCTTACCCTCCTCAGAGCCAAGCTCCGAAGCGGCCAACCTCCACGTGGGCCTTGGCACTGAGGTAGCCAGAAATCAAAGTTGATGCTGGCTATCACGATCTCTTGGCAGCCCCTTCTCACCCCACCAACACCGGGGCTCTGTGTCTGTTCTCCTGCCTAACCTCACCTTAGCCCTGACCCTCATCAGGGCCAAACTTCGGAGCAGCCACTCGCCACATGGGCCTAGGCACTGAGGTAGCCACGAATCAAGGTTGATGCTGGCCCTCACCTTCCCTTGGCAGCCCCACCAACACCGAGCCTCTGTGTATGTTCTCCCATCTAACGTCGACCTCGATTACTTATCCTCATCAGGGCCAAACTTCGGAGCAGCCACATGGGCCTAGGCACTGAGGTAGCCAGGAATCAACGTTGATGCTGGCCCTCACCTTCCCTTCTCAGCCCCACCAACATCGGGGCTCTGTGTCTAATCTTCCACCTAACCTCGGCCTATCACTTACCCGCCTCAGAGCCAAGCTCCCGCGGTCACCCTCCACATTGGACTTGGCCCTGAGGTACCCAGGAATCAAGGTTGATGCTGGCCCTCAACTTCCTTGGCAGCTCCACCAACACCGGGGCTCTGTTTCTGTTCTCCCATCTAACCTCAACCTAGCCCTGACCCTCATCAGGGGAAAGCTCTGAAGCAGCCGCCTTCCACATGGCGCTTGGCACAGAGGTAGCCAGGAATCAAGGATGATGCTAGCCCACTCTTCCCTTGGCAGCCACACCAATACCTTGGCTCTGTGTCTGTTCTCCCACTCTACCTCAGCCTAGCCCTGACTGTCATCCGAGCAAAGCTCCGAAGGGGTCACCCTCCATATAGAGCTTGGCACTGAGGTAGCCAGGAATAAACGTTGAGGCTGGCCGTTACCTTCCTTTCGGAACCCCACCAACACAGTGGCTCTGTGTCTCTGCTCGCATCTAACCGCAACCTATCCCTTACCCTCCTCAGAGCCAAGCTCCGAAGCGGCCAACCTCCATGTGGGCCTTGGCACTGAGGTAGCCAGAAATCAAAGTTGATGCTGGCCATCACGATCTCTTGGCAGCCCCTTCTCACCCCACCAACACCGGGGCTCTGTGTCTGTTCTCCTGCCTAACCTCACCTTAGCCCTGACCCTCATCAGGGCCAAACTTCGGAGCAGCCACTCGCCACATGGGCCTAGGCACTGAGGTAGCCAGGAATCAAGGCTGATGCTGGCCATCACGATCTCTTGGCAGCCCCTTCTCAGCTCCAATAACACTGGGGCTCTGTGTCTGTTCTCCCGTCCAACCTCACCTTAGCCCTGACCCTCATCAGGGCCAAACTTCGGAGCAGCCACTCGCCACATGGGCCTAGGCACTGAGGTAGCCAGGAATCAAGGTTGATGCTGGCCCTCACCTTCCCTTGGCAGCCCCTTCTCAGCCCCACCAACATCGGGGCTCTGTGTCTAATCTTCCATCTAACCGCGGCCTATCGCTTACCCGCTTCAGAGCCAAGCTCCAGCGGCCGCCCTCCACATGCAGCTTGGCACTGAGCTAGACAGGAATCAAGCTTGATGCTGGTCTTCACGTTCCCTTGACTTCTCCTTACAGCCCCACCAACACTGGGAATCTGTGTCTCTGCTCGCACCTAACCTCAACCTATCCCTTACCCTCCTCAGAGCCAAGCATCGCAGCGGCCCTCCACCTCATGGGGATTGGCACGGAGGTAGCCAGGAATTTAAGGCTGATGCTGGCCCTCACCTTCCCTTCTCAGCCCCACCAACACCGGGGCTCTGTGTCTGTTCTCCCACCTAACCTCAACCTAGTCCTGACCCTCATCAGGGGAAAGCCCCGAAGCGGCCAACCTCCATGTGGGCCTTGTCACGGAGGTAGCCAGGAATCAAAGTTGATGCTGGCCTTCACGTTCCGTTGTCATATCCTTACAGCCCCACCAACACCGGAAATCTGTGTCTCTGCTCGCACCTAACCTCAACCTATCCCTTACCCTCCTCAGAGACAAGCACTGCAGCGGCCCTCCAGATCATGGGGCTTGGCACGAAAGTAGCCAGGAATCAAGGCTGATGCTGGCCCTCACCTTCCCTTGGCAGCCCCACCAACACCGGGGCTCTGTGTCTGTTCTCCCACCCTACCTCAGCCTAGCCCTGACTGTCATCCGAGCCAAGCTCCGAAACGGTCACCCTCCACATGGGGCTTGGCCCTGAGGTAGACAGGAATCAAGGTTGATGTTGGTCCTCACCTTTGTTTGGCAGCCCCACCAACACTTGGGCTCTGTGTCTCTACTCGCACCTAACAGTAACCCTCACCCTCATCGGAGCCAAGCTCCGAAGCGGCCACACTCCACATGGGCCTAGGCACTGAGGTAGCCAGGAATCAAAGTTGATGCTGGCCCTCACGATCTCTTGGCAGCCCCTTCTCAGCCCCACCAACACTGGGGCTCTGTGTCTGTTCTCCCGTCCAACCTCACCTTAGCCCTGACCCTCATCAGGGCCAAACTTCGGAGCAGCCACTCGCCACATGGGCCTAGGCACTGAGGTAGCCACGAATCAAGGTTGATGCTGGCCCTCACCTTCCCTTGGCAGCCCCTTCTCAGCCCCACCAACATCGGGGCTCTGTGTCTAATCTTCCACCTAACCTCGGCCTATCACTTACCCGCCTCAGAGCCAAGCTCCCGCGGTCACCCTCCACATTGGACTTGGCCCTGAGGTACCCAGGAATCAAGGTTGATGCTGGCCCTCAACTTCCTTGGCAGCTCCACCAACACCGGCGCTCTGTTTCTGTTCTCCCATCTAACCTCAACCTAGCCCTGACCCTCATCAGGGGAAAGCTCTGAAGCAGCCGACTTCCACATGGCGCTTGGCACAGAGGTAGCCAGGAATCAAGGATGATGCTAGCCCACTCTTCCCTTGGCAGCCACACCAATACCTTGGCTCTGTGTCTGTTCTCCCACTCTACCTCAGCCTAGCCCTGACTGTCATCCGAGCAAAGCTCCGAAGGGGTCACCCTCCATATAGAGCTTGGCACTGAGGTAGCCAGGAATAAACGTTGAGGCTGGCCGTTACCTTCCTTTCGGAACCCCACCAACACAGTGGCTCTGTGTCTCTGCTCGCATCTAACCGCAACCTATCCCTTACCCTCCTCAGAGCCAAGCTCCGAAGCGGCCAACCTCCACGTGGGCCTTGGCACTGAGGTAGCCAGAAATCAAAGTTGATGCTGGCTATCACGATCTCTTGGCAGCCCCTTCTCACCCCACCAACACCGGGGCTCTGTGTCTGTTCTCCTGCCTAACCTCACCTTAGCCCTGACCCTCATCAGGGCCAAACTTCGGAGCAGCCACTCGCCACATGGGCCTAGGCACTGAGGTAGCCACGAATCAAGGTTGATGCTGGCCCTCACCTTCCCTTGGCAGCCCCACCAACACCGAGCCTCTGTGTATGTTCTCCCATCTAACGTCGACCTCGATTACTTATCCTCATCAGGGCCAAACTTCGGAGCAGCCACATGGGCCTAGGCACTGAGGTAGCCAGGAATCAACGTTGATGCTGGCCCTCACCTTCCCTTCTCAGCCCCACCAACATCGGGGCTCTGTGTCTAATCTTCCACCTAACCTCGGCCTATCACTTACCCGCCTCAGAGCCAAGCTCCCGCGGTCACCCTCCACATTGGACTTGGCCCTGAGGTACCCAGGAATCAAGGTTGATGCTGGCCCTCAACTTCCTTGGCAGCTCCACCAACACCGGGGCTCTGTTTCTGTTCTCCCATCTAACCTCAACCTAGCCCTGACCCTCATCAGGGGAAAGCTCTGAAGCAGCCGCCTTCCACATGGCGCTTGGCACAGAGGTAGCCAGGAATCAAGGATGATGCTAGCCCACTCTTCCCTTGGCAGCCACACCAATACCTTGGCTCTGTGTCTGTTCTCCCACTCTACCTCAGCCTAGCCCTGACTGTCATCCGAGCAAAGCTCCGAAGGGGTCACCCTCCATATAGAGCTTGGCACTGAGGTAGCCAGGAATAAACGTTGAGGCTGGCCGTTACCTTCCTTTCGGAACCCCACCAACACAGTGGCTCTGTGTCTCTGCTCGCATCTAACCGCAACCTATCCCTTACCCTCCTCAGAGCCAAGCTCCGAAGCGGCCAACCTCCATGTGGGCCTTGGCACTGAGGTAGCCAGAAATCAAAGTTGATGCTGGCCATCACGATCTCTTGGCAGCCCCTTCTCACCCCACCAACACCGGGGCTCTGTGTCTGTTCTCCTGCCTAACCTCACCTTAGCCCTGACCCTCATCAGGGCCAAACTTCGGAGCAGCCACTCGCCACATGGGCCTAGGCACTGAGGTAGCCAGGAATCAAGGCTGATGCTGGCCATCACGATCTCTTGGCAGCCCCTTCTCAGCTCCAATAACACTGGGGCTCTGTGTCTGTTCTCCCGTCCAACCTCACCTTAGCCCTGACCCTCATCAGGGCCAAACTTCGGAGCAGCCACTCGCCACATGGGCCTAGGCACTGAGGTAGCCAGGAATCAAGGTTGATGCTGGCCCTCACCTTCCCTTGGCAGCCCCTTCTCAGCCCCACCAACATCGGGGCTCTGTGTCTAATCTTCCATCTAACCGCGGCCTATCGCTTACCCGCTTCAGAGCCAAGCTCCAGCGGCCGCCCTCCACATGCAGCTTGGCACTGAGCTAGACAGGAATCAAGCTTGATGCTGGTCTTCACGTTCCCTTGACTTCTCCTTACAGCCCCACCAACACTGGGAATCTGTGTCTCTGCTCGCACCTAACCTCAACCTATCCCTTACCCTCCTCAGAGCCAAGCATCGCAGCGGCCCTCCACCTCATGGGGATTGGCACGGAGGTAGCCAGGAATTTAAGGCTGATGCTGGCCCTCACCTTCCCTTCTCAGCCCCACCAACACCGGGGCTCTGTGTCTGTTCTCCCACCTAACCTCAACCTAGTCCTGACCCTCATCAGGGGAAAGCCCCGAAGCGGCCAACCTCCATGTGGGCCTTGTCACGGAGGTAGCCAGGAATCAAAGTTGATGCTGGCCTTCACGTTCCGTTGTCATATCCTTACAGCCCCACCAACACCGGAAATCTGTGTCTCTGCTCGCACCTAACCTCAACCTATCCCTTACCCTCCTCAGAGACAAGCACTGCAGCGGCCCTCCAGATCATGGGGCTTGGCACGAAAGTAGCCAGGAATCAAGGCTGATGCTGGCCCTCACCTTCCCTTGGCAGCCCCACCAACACCGGGGCTCTGTGTCTGTTCTCCCACCCTACCTCAGCCTAGCCCTGACTGTCATCCGAGCCAAGCTCCGAAGCGGTCACCCTCCACATGGGGCTTGGCCCTGAGGTAGACAGGAATCAAGGTTGATGTTGGTCCTCACCTTTGTTTGGCAGCCCCACCAACACTTGGGCTCTGTGTCTCTACTCGCACCTAACAGTAACCCTCACCCTCATCGGAGCCAAGCTCCGAAGCGGCCACACTCCACATGGGCCTAGGCACTGAGGTAGCCAGGAATCAAAGTTGATGCTGGCCCTCACGATCTCTTGGCAGCCCCTTCTCAGCCCCACCAACACTGGGGCTCTGTGTCTGTTCTCCCGTCCAACCTCACCTTAGCCCTGACCCTCATCAGGGCCAAACTTCGGAGCAGCCACTCGCCACATGGGCCTAGGCACTGAGGTAGCCACGAATCAAGGTTGATGCTGGCCCTCACCTTCCCTTGGCAGCCCCTTCTCAGCCCCAACAACATCGGGGCTCTGTGTCTAATCTTCCACCTAACCTCGGCCTATCACTTACCCGCCTCAGAGCCAAGCTCCCGCGGTCACCCTCCACATTGGACTTGGCCCTGAGGTACCCAGGAATCAAGGTTGATGCTGGCCCTCAACTTCCTTGGCAGCTCCACCAACACCGGGGCTCTGTTTCTGTTCTCCCATCTAACCTCAACCTAGCCCTGACCCTCATCAGGGGAAAGCTCTGAAGCAGCCGCCTTCCACATGGCGCTTGGCACAGAGGTAGCCAGGAATCAAGGATGATGCTAGCCCACTCTTCCCTTGGCAGCCACACCAATACCTTGGCTCTGTGTCTGTTCTCCCACTCTACTTCAGCCTAGCCCTGACTGTCATCCGAGCAAAGCTCCGAAGGGGTCACCCTCCATATAGAGCTTGGCACTGAGGTAGCCAGGAATAAACGTTGAGGCTGGCCGTTACCTTCCTTTCGGAACCCCACCAACACAGTGGCTCTGTGTCTCTGCTCGCATCTAACCGCAACCTATCCCTTACCCTCCTCAGAGCCAAGCTCCGAAGCGGCCAACCTCCATGTGGACCTTGGCACTGAGGTAGCCAGAAATCAAAGTTGATGCTGGCCATCACGATCTCTTGGCAGCCCCTTCTCACCCCACCAACACCGGGGCTCTGTGTCTGTTCTCCTGCCTAACCTCACCTTAGCCCTGACCCTCATCAGGGCCAAACTTCGGAGCAGCCACTCGCCACATGGGCCTAGGCACTGAGGTAGCCAGGAATCAAGGCTGATGCTGGCCATCACGATCTCTTGGCAGCCCCTTCTCAGCGCCAATAACACTGGGGCTCTGTGTCTGTTCTCCCGTCCAACCTCACCTTAGCCCTGACCCTCATCAGGGCCAAACTTCGGAGCAGCCACTCGCCACATGGGCCTAGGCACTGAGGTAGCCAGGAATCAAGGTTGATGCTGGCCCTCACCTTCCCTTGGCAGCCCCTTCTCAGCCCCACCAACATCGGGGCTCTGTGTCTAATCTTCCATCTAACCGCAGCCTATCGCTTACCCGCTTCAGAGCCAAGCTCCAGCGGCCGCCCTCCACATGCAGCTTGGCACTGAGCTAGACAGGAATCAAGCTTGATGCTGGTCTTCACGTTCCCTTGACTTCTCCTTACAGCCCCACCAACACTGGGAATCTGTGTCTCTGCTCGCACCTAACCTCAACCTATCCCTTACCCTCCTCAGAGCCAAGCATCGCAGCGGCCCTCCACCTCATGGGGATTGGCACGGAGGTAGCCAGGAATTTAAGGCTGATGCTGGCCCTCACCTTCCCTTCTCAGCCCCACCAACACCGGGGCTCTGTGTCTGTTCTCCCACCTAACCTCAACCTAGTCCTGACCCTCATCAGGGGAAAGCCCCGAAGCGGCCAACCTCCATGTGGGCCTTGTCACGGAGGTAGCCAGGAATCAAAGTTGATGCTGGCCTTCACGTTCCGTTGTCATATCCTTACAGCCCCACCAACACCGGAAATCTGTGTCTCTGCTCGCACCTAACCTCAACCTATCCCTTACCCTCCTCAGAGACAAGCACTGCAGCGGCCCTCCAGATCATGGGGCTTGGCACGAAAGTAGCCAGGAATCAAGGCTGATGCTGGCCCTCACCTTCCCTTGGCAGCCCCACCAACACCGGGGCTCTGTGTCTGTTCTCCCACCCTACCTCAGCCTAGCCCTGACTGTCATCCGAGCCAAGCTCCGAAACGGTCACCCTCCACATGGGGCTTGGCCCTGAGGTAGACAGGAATCAAGGTTGATGTTGGTCCTCACCTTTGTTTGGCAGCCCCACCAACACTTGGGCTCTGTGTCTCTACTCGCACCTAACAGTAACCCTCACCCTCATCGGAGCCAAGCTCCGAAGCGGCCACACTCCACATGGGCCTAGGCACTGAGGTAGCCAGGAATCAAAGTTGATGCTGGCCCTCACGATCTCTTGGCAGCCCCTTCTCAGCCCCACCAACACTGGGGCTCTGTGTCTGTTCTCCCGTCCAACCTCACCTTAGCCCTGACCCTCATCAGGGCCAAACTTCGGAGCAGCCACTCGCCACATGGGCCTAGGCACTGAGGTAGCCACGAATCAAGGTTGATGCTGGCCCTCACCTTCCCTTGGCAGCCCCTTCTCAGCCCCACCAACATCGGGGCTCTGTGTCTAATCTTCCACCTAACCTCGGCCTATCACTTACCCGCCTCAGAGCCAAGCTCCCGCGGTCACCCTCCACATTGGACTTGGCCCTGAGGTACCCAGGAATCAAGGTTGATGCTGGCCCTCAACTTCCTTGGCAGCTCCACCAACACCGGGGCTCTGTTTCTGTTCTCCCATCTAACCTCAACCTAGCCCTGACCCTCATCAGGGGAAAGCTCTGAAGCAGCCGCCTTCCACATGGCGCTTGGCACAGAGGTAGCCAGGAATCAAGGATGATGCTAGCCCACTCTTCCCTTGGCAGCCACACCAATACCTTGGCTCTGTGTCTGTTCTCCCACTCTACCTCAGCCTAGCCCTGACTGTCATCCGAGCAAAGCTCCGAAGGGGTCACCCTCCATATAGAGCTTGGCACTGAGGTAGCCAGGAATAAACGTTGAGGCTGGCCGTTACCTTCCTTTCGGAACCCCACCAACACAGTGGCTCTGTGTCTCTGCTCGCATCTAACCGCAACCTATCCCTTACCCTCCTCAGAGCCAAGCTCCGAAGCGGCCAACCTCCACGTGGGCCTTGGCACTGAGGTAGCCAGAAATCAAAGTTGATGCTGGCTATCACGATCTCTTGGCAGCCCCTTCTCACCCCACCAACACCGGGGCTCTGTGTCTGTTCTCCTGCCTAACCTCACCTTAGCCCTGACCCTCATCAGGGCCAAACTTCGGAGCAGCCACTCGCCACATGGGCCTAGGCACTGAGGTAGCCACGAATCAAGGTTGATGCTGGCCCTCACCTTCCCTTGGCAGCCCCACCAACACCGAGCCTCTGTGTATGTTCTCCCATCTAACGTCGACCTCGATTACTTATCCTCATCAGGGCCAAACTTCGGAGCAGCCACATGGGCCTAGGCACTGAGGTAGCCAGGAATCAACGTTGATGCTGGCCCTCACCTTCCCTTCTCAGCCCCACCAACATCGGGGCTCTGTGTCTAATCTTCCACCTAACCTCGGCCTATCACTTACCCGCCTCAGAGCCAAGCTCCCGCGGTCACCCTCCACATTGGACTTGGCCCTGAGGTACCCAGGAATCAAGGTTGATGCTGGCCCTCAACTTCCTTGGCAGCTCCACCAACACCGGGGCTCTGTTTCTGTTCTCCCATCTAACCTCAACCTAGCCCTGACCCTCATCAGGGGAAAGCTCTGAAGCAGCCGCCTTCCACATGGCGCTTGGCACAGAGGTAGCCAGGAATCAAGGATGATGCTAGCCCACTCTTCCCTTGGCAGCCACACCAATACCTTGGCTCTGTGTCTGTTCTCCCACTCTACCTCAGCCTAGCCCTGACTGTCATCCGAGCAAAGCTCCGAAGGGGTCACCCTCCATATAGAGCTTGGCACTGAGGTAGCCAGGAATAAACGTTGAGGCTGGCCGTTACCTTCCTTTCGGAACCCCACCAACACAGTGGCTCTGTGTCTCTGCTCGCATCTAACCGCAACCTATCCCTTACCCTCCTCAGAGCCAAGCTCCGAAGCGGCCAACCTCCATGTGGGCCTTGGCACTGAGGTAGCCAGAAATCAAAGTTGATGCTGGCCATCACGATCTCTTGGCAGCCCCTTCTCACCCCACCAACACCGGGGCTCTGTGTCTGTTCTCCTGCCTAACCTCACCTTAGCCCTGACCCTCATCAGGGCCAAACTTCGGAGCAGCCACTCGCCACATGGGCCTAGGCACTGAGGTAGCCAGGAATCAAGGCTGATGCTGGCCATCACGATCTCTTGGCAGCCCCTTCTCAGCGCCAATAACACTGGGGCTCTGTGTCTGTTCTCCCGTCCAACCTCACCTTAGCCCTGACCCTCATCAGGGCCAAACTTCGGAGCAGCCACTCGCCACATGGGCCTAGGCACTGAGGTAGCCAGGAATCAAGGTTGATGCTGGCCCTCACCTTCCCTTCTCAGCCCCACCAACATCGGGGCTCTGTGTCTAATCTTCCATCTAACCGCAGCCTATCGCTTACCCGCTTCAGAGCCAAGCTCCAGCGGCCGCCCTCCACATGCAGCTTGGCACTGAGCTAGACAGGAATCAAGCTTGATGCTGGTCTTCACGTTCCCTTGACTTCTCCTTACAGCCCCACCAACACTGGGAATCTGTGTCTCTGCTCGCACCTAACCTCAACCTATCCCTTACCCTCCTCAGAGCCAAGCATCGCAGCGGCCCTCCACCTCATGGGGATTGGCACGGAGGTAGCCAGGAATTTAAGGCTGATGCTGGCCCTCACCTTCCCTTCTCAGCCCCACCAACACCGGGGCTCTGTGTCTGTTCTCCCACCTAACCTCAACCTAGTCCTGACCCTCATCAGGGGAAAGCCCCGAAGCGGCCAACCTCCATGTGGGCCTTGTCACGGAGGTAGCCAGGAATCAAAGTTGATGCTGGCCTTCACGTTCCCTTGTCATATCCTTACAGCCCCACCAACACCGGAAATCTGTGTCTCTGCTCGCACCTAACCTCAACCTATCCCTTACCCTCCTCAGAGACAAGCACTGCAGCGGCCCTCCAGATCATGGGGCTTGGCACGAAAGTAGCCAGGAATCAAGGCTGATGCTGGCCCTCACCTTCCCTTGGCAGCCCCACCAACACCGGGGCTCTGTGTCTGTTCTCCCACCCTACCTCAGCCTAGCCCTGACTGTCATCCGAGCCAAGCTCCGAAGCGGTCACCCTCCACATGGGGCTTGGCCCTGAGGTAGACAGGAATCAAGGTTGATGTTGGTCCTCACCTTTGTTTGGCAGCCCCACCAACACTTGGGCTCTGTGTCTCTACTCGCACCTAACAGTAACCCTCACCCTCATCGGAGCCAAGCTCCGAAGCGGCCACACTCCACATGGGCCTAGGCACTGAGGTAGCCAGGAATCAAAGTTGATGCTGGCCCTCACGATCTCTTGGCAGCCCCTTCTCAGCCCCACCAACACTGGGGCTCTGTGTCTGTTCTCCCGTCCAACCTCACCTTAGCCCTGACCCTCATCAGGGCCAAACTTCGGAGCAGCCACTCGCCACATGGGCCTAGGCACTGAGGTAGCCACGAATCAAGGTTGATGCTGGCCCTCACCTTCCCTTGGCAGCCCCACCAACACCGAGCCTCTGTGTATGTTCTCCCATCTAACGTCGACCTCGATTACTTATCCTCATCAGGGCCAAACTTCGGAGCAGCCACATGGGCCTAGGCACTGAGGTAGCCAGGAATCAACGTTGATGCTGGCCCTCACCTTCCCTTCTCAGCCCCACCAACACCGGGGCTCTGTGTCTAATCTTCCACCTAACCTCGGCCTATCACTTACCCGCCTCAGAGCCAAGCTCCCGCGGTCACCCTCCACATTGGACTTGGCCCTGAGGTACCCAGGAATCAAGGTTGATGCTGGCCCTCAACTTCCTTGGCAGCTCCACCAACACCGGGGCTCTGTTTCTGTTCTCCCATCTAACCTCAACCTAGCCCTGACCCTCATCAGGGGAAAGCTCTGAAGCAGCCGCCTTCCACATGGCGCTTGGCACAGAGGTAGCCAGGAATCAAGGATGATGCTAGCCCACTCTTCCCTTGGCAGCCACACCAATACCTTGGCTCTGTGTCTGTTCTCCCACTCTACCTCAGCCTAGCCCTGACTGTCATCCGAGCAAAGCTCCGAAGGGGTCACCTTCCATATAGAGCTTGGCACTGAGGTAGCCAGGAATAAACGTTGAGGCTGGCCGTTACCTTCCTTTCGGAACCCCACCAACACAGTGGCTCTGTGTCTCTGCTCGCATCTAACCGCAACCTATCCCTTACCCTCCTCAGAGCCAAGCTCCGAAGCGGCCAACCTCCATGTGGGCCTTGGCACTGAGGTAGCCAGAAATCAAAGTTGATGCTGGCCATCACGATCTCTTGGCAGCCCCTTCTCACCCCACCAACACCGGGGCTCTGTGTCTGTTCTCCTGCCTAACCTCACCTTAGCCCTGACCCTCATCAGGGCCAAACTTCGGAGCAGCCACTCGCCACATGGGCCTAGGCACTGAGGTAGCCAGGAATCAAGGCTGATGCTGGCCATCACGATCTCTTGGCAGCCCCTTCTCAGCGCCAATAACACTGGGGCTCTGTGTCTGTTCTCCCGTCCAACCTCACCTTAGCCCTGACCCTCATCAGGGCCAAACTTCGGAGCAGCCACTCGCCACATGGGCCTAGGCACTGAGGTAGCCAGGAATCAAGGTTGATGCTGGCCCTCACCTTCCCTTGGCAGCCCCTTCTCAGCCCCACCAACATCGGGGCTCTGTGTCTAATCTTCCATCTAACCGCAGCCTATCGCTTACCCGCTTCAGAGCCAAGCTCCAGCGGCCGCCCTCCACATGCAGCTTGGCACTGAGCTAGACAGGAATCAAGCTTGATGCTGGTCTTCACGTTCCCTTGACTTCTCCTTACAGCCCCACCAACACTGGGAATCTGTGTCTCTGCTCGCACCTAACCTCAACCTATCCCTTACCCTCCTCAGAGCCAAGCATCGCAGCGGCCCTCCACCTCATGGGGATTGGCACGGAGGTAGCCAGGAATTTAAGGCTGATGCTGGCCCTCACCTTCCCTTCTCAGCCCCACCAACACCGGGGCTCTGTGTCTGTTCTCCCACCTAACCTCAACCTAGTCCTGACCCTCATCAGGGGAAAGCCCCGAAGCGGCCAACCTCCATGTGGGCCTTGTCACGGAGGTAGCCAGGAATCAAAGTTGATGCTGGCCTTCACGTTCCCTTGTCATATCCTTACAGCCCCACCAACACCGGAAATCTGTGTCTCTGCTCGCACCTAACCTCAACCTATCCCTTACCCTCCTCAGAGACAAGCACTGCAGCGGCCCTCCAGATCATGGGGCTTGGCACGAAAGTAGCCAGGAATCAAGGCTGATGCTGGCCCTCACCTTCCCTTGGCAGCCCCACCAACACCGGGGCTCTGTGTCTGTTCTCCCACCCTACCTCAGCCTAGCCCTGACTGTCATCCGAGCCAAGCTCCGAAGCGGTCACCCTCCACATGGGGCTTGGCCCTGAGGTAGACAGGAATCAAGGTTGATGTTGGTCCTCACCTTTGTTTGGCAGCCCCACCAACACTTGGGCTCTGTGTCTCTACTCGCACCTAACAGTAACCCTCACCCTCATCGGAGCCAAGCTCCGAAGCGGCCACACTCCACATGGGCCTAGGCACTGAGGTAGCCAGGAATCAAAGTTGATGCTGGCCCTCACGATCTCTTGGCAGCCCCTTCTCAGCCCCACCAACACTGGGGCTCTGTGTCTGTTCTCCCGTCCAACCTCACCTTAGCCCTGACCCTCATCAGGGCCAAACTTCGGAGCAGCCACTCGCCACATGGGCCTAGGCACTGAGGTAGCCACGAATCAAGGTTGATGCTGGCCCTCACCTTCCCTTCTCAGCCCCTTCTCAGCCCCACCAACATCGGGGCTCTGTGTCTAATCTTCCACCTAACCTCGGCCTATCACTTACCCGCCTCAGAGCCAAGCTCCCGCGGTCACCCTCCACATTGGACTTGGCCCTGAGGTACCCAGGAATCAAGGTTGATGCTGGCCCTCAACTTCCTTGGCAGCTCCACCAACACCGGGGCTCTGTTTCTGTTCTCCCATCTAACCTCAACCTAGCCCTGACCCTCATCAGGGGAAAGCTCTGAAGCAGCCGCCTTCCACATGGCGCTTGGCACAGAGGTAGCCAGGAATCAAGGATGATGCTAGCCCACTCTTCCCTTGGCAGCCACACCAATACCTTGGCTCTGTGTCTGTTCTCCCACTCTACCTCAGCCTAGCCCTGACTGTCATCCGAGCAAAGCTCCGAAGGGGTCACCCTCCATATAGAGCTTGGCACTGAGGTAGCCAGGAATAAACGTTGAGGCTGGCCGTTACCTTCCTTTCGGAACCCCACCAACACAGTGGCTCTGTGTCTCTGCTCGCATCTAACCGCAACCTATCCCTTACCCTCCTCAGAGCCAAGCTCCGAAGCGGCCAACCTCCACGTGGGCCTTGGCACTGAGGTAGCCAGAAATCAAAGTTGATGCTGGCTATCACGATCTCTTGGCAGCCCCTTCTCACCCCACCAACACCGGGGCTCTGTGTCTGTTCTCCTGCCTAACCTCACCTTAGCCCTGACCCTCATCAGGGCCAAACTTCGGAGCAGCCACTCGCCACATGGGCCTAGGCACTGAGGTAGCCACGAATCAAGGTTGATGCTGGCCCTCACCTTCCCTTGGCAGCCCCACCAACACCGAGCCTCTGTGTATGTTCTCCCATCTAACGTCGACCTCGATTACTTATCCTCATCAGGGCCAAACTTCGGAGCAGCCACATGGGCCTAGGCACTGAGGTAGCCAGGAATCAACGTTGATGCTGGCCCTCACCTTCCCTTCTCAGCCCCACCAACACCGGGGCTCTGTGTCTAATCTTCCACCTAACCTCGGCCTATCACTTACCCGCCTCAGAGCCAAGCTCCCGCGGTCACCCTCCACATTGGACTTGGCCCTGAGGTACCCAGGAATCAAGGTTGATGCTGGCCCTCAACTTCCTTGGCAGCTCCACCAACACCGGCGCTCTGTTTCTGTTCTCCCATCTAACCTCAACCTAGCCCTGACCCTCATCAGGGGAAAGCTCTGAAGCAGCCGCCTTCCACATGGCGCTTGGCACAGAGGTAGCCAGGAATCAAGGATGATGCTAGCCCACTCTTCCCTTGGCAGCCACACCAATACCTTGGCTCTGTGTCTGTTCTCCCACTCTACTTCAGCCTAGCCCTGACTGTCATCCGAGCAAAGCTCCGAAGGGGTCACCTTCCATATAGAGCTTGGCACTGAGGTAGCCAGGAATAAACGTTGAGGCTGGCCGTCACCTTCCTTTCGGAACCCCACCAACACAGTGGCTCTGTGTCTCTGCTCGCATCTAACCGCAACCTATCCCTTACCCTCCTCAGAGCCAAGCTCCGAAGCGGCCAACCTCCATGTGGACCTTGGCACTGAGGTAGCCAGAAATCAAAGTTGATGCTGGCCATCACGATCTCTTGGCAGCCCCTTCTCACCCCACCAACACCGGGGCTCTGTGTCTGTTCTCCTGCCTAACCTCACCTTAGCCCTGACCCTCATCAGGGCCAAACTTCGGAGTAGCCACTCGCCACATGGGCCTAGGCACTGAGGTAGCCAGGAATCAAGGCTGATGCTGGCCATCACGATCTCTTGGCAGCCCCTTCTCAGCGCCAATAACACTGGGGCTCTGTGTCTGTTCTCCCGTCCAACCTCACCTTAGCCCTGACCCTCATCAGGGCCAAACTTCGGAGCAGCCACTCGCCACATGGGCCTAGGCACTGAGGTAGCCAGGAATCAAGGTTGATGCTGGCCCTCACCTTCCCTTGGCAGCCCCTTCTCAGCCCCACCAACATCGGGGCTCTGTGTCTAATCTTCCATCTAACCGCAGCCTATCGCTTACCCGCTTCAGAGCCAAGCTCCAGCGGCCGCCCTCCACATGCAGCTTGGCACTGAGCTAGACAGGAATCAAGCTTGATGCTGGTCTTCACGTTCCCTTGACTTCTCCTTACAGCCCCACCAACACTGGGAATCTGTGTCTCTGCTCGCACCTAACCTCAACCTATCCCTTACCCTCCTCAGAGCCAAGCATCGCAGCGGCCCTCCACCTCATGGGGATTGGCACGGAGGTAGCCAGGAATTTAAGGCTGATGCTGGCCCTCACCTTCCCTTCTCAGCCCCACCAACACCGGGGCTCTGTGTCTGTTCTCCCACCTAACCTCAACCTAGTCCTGACCCTCATCAGGGGAAAGCCCCGAAGCGGCCAACCTCCATGTGGGCCTTGTCACGGAGGTAGCCAGGAATCAAAGTTGATGCTGGCCTTCACGTTCCCTTGTCATATCCTTACAGCCCCACCAACACCGGAAATCTGTGTCTCTGCTCGCACCTAACCTCAACCTATCCCTTACCCTCCTCAGAGACAAGCACTGCAGCGGCCCTCCAGATCATGGGGCTTGGCACGAAAGTAGCCAGGAATCAAGGCTGATGCTGGCCCTCACCTTCCCTTGGCAGCCCCACCAACACCGGGGCTCTGTGTCTGTTCTCCCACCCTACCTCAGCCTAGCCCTGACTGTCATCCGAGCCAAGCTCCGAAGCGGTCACCCTCCACATGGGGCTTGGCCCTGAGGTAGACAGGAATCAAGGTTGATGTTGGTCCTCACCTTTGTTTGGCAGCCCCACCAACACTTGGGCTCTGTGTCTCTACTCGCACCTAACAGTAACCCTCACCCTCATCGGAGCCAAGCTCCGAAGCGGCCACACTCCACATGGGCCTAGGCACTGAGGTAGCCAGGAATCAAAGTTGATGCTGGCCCTCACGATCTCTTGGCAGCCCCTTCTCAGCCCCACCAACACTGGGGCTCTGTGTCTGTTCTCCCGTCCAACCTCACCTTAGCCCTGACCCTCATCAGGGCCAAACTTCGGAGCAGCCACTCGCCACATGGGCCTAGGCACTGAGGTAGCCACGAATCAAGGTTGATGCTGGCCCTCACCTTCCCTTGGCAGCCCCTTCTCAGCCCCACCAACATCGGGGCTCTGTGTCTAATCTTCCACCTAACCTCGGCCTATCACTTACCCGCCTCAGAGCCAAGCTCCCGCGGTCACCCTCCACATTGGACTTGGCCCTGAGGTACCCAGGAATCAAGGTTGATGCTGGCCCTCAACTTCCTTGGCAGCTCCACCAACACCGGGGCTCTGTTTCTGTTCTCCCATCTAACCTCAACCTAGCCCTGACCCTCATCAGGGGAAAGCTCTGAAGCAGCCGCCTTCCACATGGCGCTTGGCACAGAGGTAGCCAGGAATCAAGGATGATGCTAGCCCACTCTTCCCTTGGCAGCCACACCAATACCTTGGCTCTGTGTCTGTTCTCCCACTCTACCTCAGCCTAGCCCTGACTGTCATCCGAGCAAAGCTCCGAAGGGGTCACCCTCCATATAGAGCTTGGCACTGAGGTAGCCAGGAATAAACGTTGAGGCTGGCCGTTACCTTCCTTTCGGAACCCCACCAACACAGTGGCTCTGTGGCTCTGCTCGCATCTAACCGCAACCTATCCCTTACCCTCCTCAGAGCCAAGCTCCGAAGCGGCCAACCTCCACGTGGGCCTTGGCACTGAGGTAGCCAGAAATCAAAGTTGATGCTGGCTATCACGATCTCTTGGCAGCCCCTTCTCACCCCACCAACACCGGGGCTCTGTGTCTGTTCTCCTGCCTAACCTCACCTTAGCCCTGACCCTCATCAGGGCCAAACTTCGGAGCAGCCACTCGCCACATGGGCCTAGGCACTGAGGTAGCCACGAATCAAGGTTGATGCTGGCCCTCACCTTCCCTTGGCAGCCCCACCAACACCGAGCCTCTGTGTATGTTCTCCCATCTAACGTCGACCTCGATTACTTATCCTCATCAGGGCCAAACTTCGGAGCAGCCACATGGGCCTAGGCACTGAGGTAGCCAGGAATCAACGTTGATGCTGGCCCTCACCTTCCCTTCTCAGCCCCACCAACACCGGGGCTCTGTGTCTAATCTTCCACCTAACCTCGGCCTATCACTTACCCGCCTCAGAGCCAAGCTCCCGCGGTCACCCTCCACATTGGACTTGGCCCTGAGGTACCCAGGAATCAAGGTTGATGCTGGCCCTCAACTTCCTTGGCAGCTCCACCAACACCGGCGCTCTGTTTCTGTTCTCCCATCTAACCTCAACCTAGCCCTGACCCTCATCAGGGGAAAGCTCTGAAGCAGCCGCCTTCCACATGGCGCTTGGCACAGAGGTAGCCAGGAATCAAGGATGATGCTAGCCCACTCTTCCCTTGGCAGCCACACCAATACCTTGGCTCTGTGTCTGTTCTCCCACTCTACCTCAGCCTAGCCCTGACTGTCATCCGAGCAAAGCTCCGAAGGGGTCACCTTCCATATAGAGCTTGGCACTGAGGTAGCCAGGAATAAACGTTGAGGCTGGCCGTTACCTTCCTTTCGGAACCCCACCAACACAGTGGCTCTGTGTCTCTGCTCGCATCTAACCGCAACCTATCCCTTACCCTCCTCAGAGCCAAGCTCCGAAGCGGCCAACCTCCCTGTGGGCCTTGGCACTGAGGTAGCCAGAAATCAAAGTTGATGCTGGCCATCACGATCTCTTGGCAGCCCCTTCTCACCCCACCAACACCGGGGCTCTGTGTCTGTTCTCCTGCCTAACCTCACCTTAGCCCTGACCCTCATCAGGGCCAAACTTCGGAGCAGCCACTCGCCACATGGGCCTAGGCACTGAGGTAGCCAGGAATCAAGGCTGATGCTGGCCATCACGATCTCTTGGCAGCCCCTTCTCAGCGCCAATAACACTGGGGCTCTGTGTCTGTTCTCCCGTCCAACCTCACCTTAGCCCTGACCCTCATCAGGGCCAAACTTCGGAGCAGCCACTCGCCACATGGGCCTAGGCACTGAGGTAGCCAGGAATCAAGGTTGATGCTGGCCCTCACCTTCCCTTGGCAGCCCCTTCTCAGCCCCACCAACATCGGGGCTCTGTGTCTAATCTTCCATCTAACCGCAGCCTATCGCTTACCCGCTTCAGAGCCAAGCTCCAGCGGCCGCCCTCCACATGCAGCTTGGCACTGAGCTAGACAGGAATCAAGCTTGATGCTGGTCTTCACGTTCCCTTGACTTCTCCTTACAGCCCCACCAACACTGGGAATCTGTGTCTCTGCTCGCACCTAACCTCAACCTATCCCTTACCCTCCTCAGAGCCAAGCATCGCAGCGGCCCTCCACCTCATGGGGATTGGCACGGAGGTAGCCAGGAATTTAAGGCTGATGCTGGCCCTCACCTTCCCTTCTCAGCCCCACCAACACCGGGGCTCTGTGTCTGTTCTCCCACCTAACCTCAACCTAGTCCTGACCCTCATCAGGGGAAAGCCCCGAAGCGGCCAACCTCCATGTGGGCCTTGTCACGGAGGTAGCCAGGAATCAAAGTTGATGCTGGCCTTCACGTTCCCTTGTCATATCCTTACAGCCCCACCAACACCGGAAATCTGTGTCTCTGCTCGCACCTAACCTCAACCTATCCCTTACCCTCCTCAGAGACAAGCACTGCAGCGGCCCTCCAGATCATGGGGCTTGGCACGAAAGTAGCCAGGAATCAAGGCTGATGCTGGCCCTCACCTTCCCTTGGCAGCCCCACCAACACCGGGGCTCTGTGTCTGTTCTCCCACCCTACCTCAGCCTAGCCCTGACTGTCATCCGAGCCAAGCTCCGAAGCGGTCACCCTCCACATGGGGCTTGGCCCTGAGGTAGACAGGAATCAAGGTTGATGTTGGTCCTCACCTTTGTTTGGCAGCCCCACCAACACTTGGGCTCTGTGTCTCTACTCGCACCTAACAGTAACCCTCACCCTCATCGGAGCCAAGCTCCGAAGCGGCCACACTCCACATGGGCCTAGGCACTGAGGTAGCCAGGAATCAAAGTTGATGCTGGCCCTCACGATCTCTTGGCAGCCCCTTCTCAGCCCCACCAACACTGGGGCTCTGTGTCTGTTCTCCCGTCCAACCTCACCTTAGCCCTGACCCTCATCAGGGCCAAACTTCGGAGCAGCCACTCGCCACATGGGCCTAGGCACTGAGGTAGCCACGAATCAAGGTTGATGCTGGCCCTCACCTTCCCTTGGCAGCCCCTTCTCAGCCCCACCAACATCGGGGCTCTGTGTCTAATCTTCCACCTAACCTCGGCCTATCACTTACCCGCCTCAGAGCCAAGCTCCCGCGGTCACCCTCCACATTGGACTTGGCCCTGAGGTACCCAGGAATCAAGGTTGATGCTGGCCCTCAACTTCCTTGGCAGCTCCACCAACACCGGGGCTCTGTTTCTGTTCTCCCATCTAACCTCAACCTAGCCCTGACCCTCATCAGGGGAAAGCTCTGAAGCAGCCGCCTTCCACATGGCGCTTGGCACAGAGGTAGCCAGGAATCAAGGATGATGCTAGCCCACTCTTCCCTTGGCAGCCACACCAATACCTTGGCTCTGTGTCTGTTCTCCCACTCTACCTCAGCCTAGCCCTGACTGTCATCCGAGCAAAGCTCCGAAGGGGTCACCTTCCATATAGAGCTTGGCACTGAGGTAGCCAGGAATAAACGTTGAGGCTGGCCGTTACCTTCCTTTCGGAACCCCACCAACACAGTGGCTCTGTGTCTCTGCTCGCATCTAACCGCAACCTATCCCTTACCCTCCTCAGAGCCAAGCTCCGAAGCGGCCAACCTCCACGTGGGCCTTGGCACTGAGGTAGCCAGAAATCAAAGTTGATGCTGGCTATCACGATCTCTTGGCAGCCCCTTCTCACCCCACCAACACCGGGGCTCTGTGTCTGTTCTCCTGCCTAACCTCACCTTAGCCCTGACCCTCATCAGGGCCAAACTTCGGAGCAGCCACTCGCCACATGGGCCTAGGCACTGAGGTAGCCACGAATCAAGGTTGATGCTGGCCCTCACCTTCCCTTGGCAGCCCCACCAACACCGAGCCTCTGTGTATGTTCTCCCATCTAACGTCGACCTCGATTACTTATCCTCATCAGGGCCAAACTTCGGAGCAGCCACATGGGCCTAGGCACTGAGGTAGCCAGGAATCAACGTTGATGCTGGCCCTCACCTTCCCTTCTCAGCCCCACCAACATCGGGGCTCTGTGTCTAATCTTCCACCTAACCTCGGCCTATCACTTACCCGCCTCAGAGCCAAGCTCCCGCGGTCACCCTCCACATTGGACTTGGCCCTGAGGTACCCAGGAATCAAGGTTGATGCTGGCCCTCAACTTCCTTGGCAGCTCCACCAACACCGGGGCTCTGTTTCTGTTCTCCCATCTAACCTCAACCTAGCCCTGACCCTCATCAGGGGAAAGCTCTGAAGCAGCCGCCTTCCACATGGCGCTTGGCACAGAGGTAGCCAGGAATCAAGGATGATGCTAGCCCACTCTTCCCTTGGCAGCCACACCAATACCTTGGCTCTGTGTCTGTTCTCCCACTCTACCTCAGCCTAGCCCTGACTGTCATCCGAGCAAAGCTCCGAAGGGGTCACCCTCCATATAGAGCTTGGCACTGAGGTAGCCAGGAATAAACGTTGAGGCTGGCCGTTACCTTCCTTTCGGAACCCCACCAACACAGTGGCTCTGTGTCTCTGCTCGCATCTAACCGCAACCTATCCCTTACCCTCCTCAGAGCCAAGCTCCGAAGCGGCCAACCTCCATGTGGGCCTTGGCACTGAGGTAGCCAGAAATCAAAGTTCATGCTGGCCATCACGATCTCTTGGCAGCCCCTTCTCACCCCACCAACACCGGGGCTCTGTGTCTGTTCTCCTGCCTAACCTCACCTTAGCCCTGACCCTCATCAGGGCCAAACTTCGGAGCAGCCACTCGCCACATGGGCCTAGGCACTGAGGTAGCCAGGAATCAAGGCTGATGCTGGCCATCACGATCTCTTGGCAGCCCCTTCTCAGCGCCAATAACACTGGGGCTCTGTGTCTGTTCTCCCGTCCAACCTCACCTTAGCCCTGACCCTCATCAGGGCCAAACTTCGGAGCAGCCACTCGCCACATGGGCCTAGGCACTGAGGTAGCCAGGAATCAAGGTTGATGCTGGCCCTCACCTTCCCTTGGCAGCCCCTTCTCAGCCCCACCAACATCGGGGCTCTGTGTCTAATCTTCCATCTAACCGCAGCCTATCGCTTACCCGCTTCAGAGCCAAGCTCCAGCGGCCGCCCTCCACATGCAGCTTGGCACTGAGCTAGACAGGAATCAAGCTTGATGCTGGTCTTCACGTTCCCTTGACTTCTCCTTACAGCCCCACCAACACTGGGAATCTGTGTCTCTGCTCGCACCTAACCTCAACCTATCCCTTACCCTCCTCAGAGCCAAGCATCGCAGCGGCCCTCCACCTCATGGGGATTGGCACGGAGGTAGCCAGGAATTTAAGGCTGATGCTGGCCCTCACCTTCCCTTCTCAGCCCCACCAACACCGGGGCTCTGTGTCTGTTCTCCCACCTAACCTCAACCTAGTCCTGACCCTCATCAGGGGAAAGCCCCGAAGCGGCCAACCTCCATGTGGGCCTTGTCACGGAGGTAGCCAGGAATCAAAGTTGATGCTGGCCTTCACGTTCCCTTGTCATATCCTTACAGCCCCACCAACACCGGAAATCTGTGTCTCTGCTCGCACCTAACCTCAACCTATCCCTTACCCTCCTCAGAGACAAGCACTGCAGCGGCCCTCCAGATCATGGGGCTTGGCACGAAAGTAGCCAGGAATCAAGGCTGATGCTGGCCCTCACCTTCCCTTGGCAGCCCCACCAACACCGGGGCTCTGTGTCTGTTCTCCCACCCTACCTCAGCCTAGCCCTGACTGTCATCCGAGCCAAGCTTCGAAGCGGTCACCCTCCACATGGGGCTTGGCCCTGAGGTAGACAGGAATCAAGGTTGATGTTGGTCCTCACCTTTGTTTGGCAGCCCCACCAACACTTGGGCTCTGTGTCTCTACTCGCACCTAACAGTAACCCTCACCCTCATCGGAGCCAAGCTCCGAAGCGGCCACACTCCACATGGGCCTAGGCACTGAGGTAGCCAGGAATCAAAGTTGATGCTGGCCCTCACGATCTCTTGGCAGCCCCTTCTCAGCCCCACCAACACTGGGGCTCTGTGTCTGTTCTCCCGTCCAACCTCACCTTAGCCCTGACCCTCATCAGGGCCAAACTTCGGAGCAGCCACTCGCCACATGGGCCTAGGCACTGAGGTAGCCACGAATCAAGGTTGATGCTGGCCCTCACCTTCCCTTGGCAGCCCCTTCTCAGCCCCAACAACATCGGGGCTCTGTGTCTAATCTTCCACCTAACCTCGGCCTATCACTTACCCGCCTCAGAGCCAAGCTCCCGCGGTCACCCTCCACATTGGACTTGGCCCTGAGGTACCCAGGAATCAAGGTTGATGCTGGCCCTCAACTTCCTTGGCAGCTCCACCAACACCGGGGCTCTGTTTCTGTTCTCCCATCTAACCTCAACCTAGCCCTGACCCTCATCAGGGGAAAGCTCTGAAGCAGCCGCCTTCCACATGGCGCTTGGCACAGAGGTAGCCAGGAATCAAGGATGATGCTAGCCCACTCTTCCCTTGGCAGCCACACCAATACCTTGGCTCTGTGTCTGTTCTCCCACTCTACCTCAGCCTAGCCCTGACTGTCATCCGAGCAAAGCTCCGAAGGGGTCACCCTCCATATAGAGCTTGGCACTGAGGTAGCCAGGAATAAACGTTGAGGCTGGCCGTTACCTTCCTTTCGGAACCCCACCAACACAGTGGCTCTGTGTCTCTGCTCGCATCTAACCGCAACCTATCCCTTACCCTCCTCAGAGCCAAGCTCCGAAGCGGCCAACCTCCACGTGGGCCTTGGCACTGAGGTAGCCAGAAATCAAAGTTGATGCTGGCTATCACGATCTCTTGGCAGCCCCTTCTCACCCCACCAACACCGGGGCTCTGTGTCTGTTCTCCTGCCTAACCTCACCTTAGCCCTGACCCTCATCAGGGCCAAACTTCGGAGCAGCCACTCGCCACATGGGCCTAGGCACTGAGGTAGCCACGAATCAAGGTTGATGCTGGCCCTCACCTTCCCTTGGC
The DNA here is from genome assembly GCF_964195595.1 of Calonectris borealis. Lineage (NCBI taxonomy): Eukaryota > Metazoa > Chordata > Aves > Procellariiformes > Procellariidae > Calonectris > Calonectris borealis. Next base: position 210,896 of record NW_027441491.1, on the reverse strand, counting down.
AGCCCCACCAACACCGAGCCTCTGTGTATGTTCTCCCATCTAACGTCGACCTCGATTACTTATCCTCATCAGGGCCAAACTTCGGAGCAGCCACATGGGCCTAGGCACTGAGGTAGCCAGGAATCAACGTTGATGCTGGCCCTCACCTTCCCTTCTCAGCCCCACCAACACCGGGGCTCTGTGTCTAATCTTCCACCTAACCTCGGCCTATCACTTACCCGCCTCAGAGCCAAGCTCCCGCGGTCACCCTCCACATTGGACTTGGCCCTGAGGTACCCAGGAATCAAGGTTGATGCTGGCCCTCAACTTCCTTGGCAGCTCCACCAACACCGGCGCTCTGTTTCTGTTCTCCCATCTAACCTCAACCTAGCCCTGACCCTCATCAGGGGAAAGCTCTGAAGCAGCCGCCTTCCACATGGCGCTTGGCACAGAGGTAGCCAGGAATCAAGGATGATGCTAGCCCACTCTTCCCTTGGCAGCCACACCAATACCTTGGCTCTGTGTCTGTTCTCCCACTCTACCTCAGCCTAGCCCTGACTGTCATCCGAGCAAAGCTCCGAAGGGGTCACCTTCCATATAGAGCTTGGCACTGAGGTAGCCAGGAATAAACGTTGAGGCTGGCCGTTACCTTCCTTTCGGAACCCCACCAACACAGTGGCTCTGTGTCTCTGCTCGCATCTAACCGCAACCTATCCCTTACCCTCCTCAGAGCCAAGCTCCGAAGCGGCCAACCTCCATGTGGGCCTTGGCACTGAGGTAGCCAGAAATCAAAGTTGATGCTGGCCATCACGATCTCTTGGCAGCCCCTTCTCACCCCACCAACACCGGGGCTCTGTGTCTGTTCTCCTGCCTAACCTCACCTTAGCCCTGACCCTCATCAGGGCCAAACTTCGGAGCAGCCACTCGCCACATGGGCCTAGGCACTGAGGTAGCCAGGAATCAAGGCTGATGCTGGCCATCACGATCTCTTGGCAGCCCCTTCTCAGCGCCAATAACACTGGGGCTCTGTGTCTATTCTCCCGTCCAACCTCACCTTAGCCCTGACCCTCATCAGGGCCAAACTTCGGAGCAGCCACTCGCCACATGGGCCTAGGCACTGAGGTAGCCAGGAATCGAGGTTGATGCTGGCCCTCACCTTCCCTTGGCAGCCCCTTCTCAGCCCCACCAACATCGGGGCTCTGTGTCTAATCTTCCATCTAACCGCAGCCTATCGCTTACCCGCTTCAGAGCCAAGCTCCAGCGGCCGCCCTCCACATGCAGCTTGGCACTGAGCTAGACAGGAATCAAGCTTGATGCTGGTCTTCACGTTCCCTTGACTTCTCCTTACAGCCCCACCAACACTGGGAATCTGTGTCTCTGCTCGCACCTAACCTCAACCTATCCCTTACCCTCCTCAGAGCCAAGCATCGCAGCGGCCCTCCACCTCATGGGGATTGGCACGGAGGTAGCCAGGAATTTAAGGCTGATGCTGGCCCTCACCTTCCCTTCTCAGCCCCACCAACACCGGGGCTCTGTGTCTGTTCTCCCACCTAACCTCAACCTAGTCCTGACCCTCATCAGGGGAAAGCCCCGAAGCGGCCAACCTCCATGTGGGCCTTGTCACGGAGGTAGCCAGGAATCAAAGTTGATGCTGGCCTTCACGTTCCCTTGTCATATCCTTACAGCCCCACCAACACCGGAAATCTGTGTCTCTGCTCGCACCTAACCTCAACCTATCCCTTACCCTCCTCAGAGACAAGCACTGCAGCGGCCCTCCAGATCATGGGGCTTGGCACGAAAGTAGCCAGGAATCAAGGCTGATGCTGGCCCTCACCTTCCCTTGGCAGCCCCACCAACACCGGGGCTCTGTGTCTGTTCTCCCACCCTACCTCAGCCTAGCCCTGACTGTCATCCGAGCCAAGCTCCGAAGCGGTCACCCTCCACATGGGGCTTGGCCCTGAGGTAGACAGGAATCAAGGTTGATGTTGGTCCTCACCTTTGTTTGGCAGCCCCACCAACACTTGGGCTCTGTGTCTCTACTCGCACCTAACAGTAACCCTCACCCTCATCGGAGCCAAGCTCCGAAGCGGCCACACTCCACATGGGCCTAGGCACTGAGGTAGCCAGGAATCAAAGTTGATGCTGGCCCTCACGATCTCTTGGCAGCCCCTTCTCAGCCCCACCAACACTGGGGCTCTGTGTCTGTTCTCCCGTCCAACCTCACCTTAGCCCTGACCCTCATCAGGGCCAAACTTCGGAGCAGCCACTCGCCACATGGGCCTAGGCACTGAGGTAGCCACGAATCAAGGTTGATGCTGGCCCTCACCTTCCCTTGGCAGCCCCTTCTCAGCCCCACCAACATCGGGGCTCTGTGTCTAATCTTCCACCTAACCTCGGCCTATCACTTACCCGCCTCAGAGCCAAGCTCCCGCGGTCACCCTCCACATTGGACTTGGCCCTGAGGTACCCAGGAATCAAGGTTGATGCTGGCCCTCAACTTCCTTGGCAGCTCCACCAACACCGGGGCTCTGTTTCTGTTCTCCCATCTAACCTCAACCTAGCCCTGACCCTCATCAGGGGAAAGCTCTGAAGCAGCCGCCTTCCACATGGCGCTTGGCACAGAGGTAGCCAGGAATCAAGGATGATGCTAGCCCACTCTTCCCTTGGCAGCCACACCAATACCTTGGCTCTGTGTCTGTTCTCCCACTCTACCTCAGCCTAGCCCTGACTGTCATCCGAGCAAAGCTCCGAAGGGGTCACCCTCCATATAGAGCTTGGCACTGAGGTAGCCAGGAATAAACGTTGAGGCTGGCCGTTACCTTCCTTTCGGAACCCCACCAACACAGTGGCTCTGTGTCTCTGCTCGCATCTAACCGCAACCTATCCCTTACCCTCCTCAGAGCCAAGCTCCGAAGCGGCCAACCTCCACGTGGGCCTTGGCACTGAGGTAGCCAGAAATCAAAGTTGATGCTGGCTATCACGATCTCTTGGCAGCCCCTTCTCACCCCACCAACACCGGGGCTCTGTGTCTGTTCTCCTGCCTAACCTCACCTTAGCCCTGACCCTCATCAGGGCCAAACTTCGGAGCAGCCACTCGCCACATGGGCCTAGGCACTGAGGTAGCCACGAATCAAGGTTGATGCTGGCCCTCACCTTCCCTTGGCAGCCCCACCAACACCGAGCCTCTGTGTATGTTCTCCCATCTAACGTCGACCTCGATTACTTATCCTCATCAGGGCCAAACTTCGGAGCAGCCACATGGGCCTAGGCACTGAGGTAGCCAGGAATCAACGTTGATGCTGGCCCTCACCTTCCCTTCTCAGCCCCACCAACACCGGGGCTCTGTGTCTAATCTTCCACCTAACCTCGGCCTATCACTTACCCGCCTCAGAGCCAAGCTCCCGCGGTCACCCTCCACATTGGACTTGGCCCTGAGGTACCCAGGAATCAAGGTTGATGCTGGCCCTCAACTTCCTTGGCAGCTCCACCAACACCGGCGCTCTGTTTCTGTTCTCCCATCTAACCTCAACCTAGCCCTGACCCTCATCAGGGGAAAGCTCTGAAGCAGCCGCCTTCCACATGGCGCTTGGCACAGAGGTAGCCAGGAATCAAGGATGATGCTAGCCCACTCTTCCCTTGGCAGCCACACCAATACCTTGGCTCTGTGTCTGTTCTCCCACTCTACTTCAGCCTAGCCCTGACTGTCATCCGAGCAAAGCTCCGAAGGGGTCACCTTCCATATAGAGCTTGGCACTGAGGTAGCCAGGAATAAACGTTGAGGCTGGCCGTCACCTTCCTTTCGGAACCCCACCAACACAGTGGCTCTGTGTCTCTGCTCGCATCTAACCGCAACCTATCCCTTACCCTCCTCAGAGCCAAGCTCCGAAGCGGCCAACCTCCATGTGGACCTTGGCACTGAGGTAGCCAGAAATCAAAGTTGATGCTGGCCATCACGATCTCTTGGCAGCCCCTTCTCACCCCACCAACACCGGGGCTCTGTGTCTGTTCTCCTGCCTAACCTCACCTTAGCCCTGACCCTCATCAGGGCCAAACTTCGGAGCAGCCACTCGCCACATGGGCCTAGGCACTGAGGTAGCCAGGAATCAAGGCTGATGCTGGCCATCACGATCTCTTGGCAGCCCCTTCTCAGCCCCACCAACACTGGGGCTCTGTGTCTGTTCTCCCGTCCAACCTCACCTTAGCCCTGACCCTCATCAGGGCCAAACTTCGGAGCAGCCACTCGCCACATGGGCCTAGGCACTGAGGTAGCCAGGAATCAAGGTTGATGCTGGCCCTCACCTTCCCTTGGCAGCCCCTTCTCAGCCCCACCAACATCGGGGCTCTGTGTCTAATCTTCCATCTAACCGCAGCCTATCTCTTACCCGCTTCAGAGCCAAGCTCCAGCGGCCGCCCTCCACATGCAGCTTGGCACTGAGCTAGACAGGAATCAAGCTTGATGCTGGTCTTCACGTTCCCTTGACTTCTCCTTACAGCCCCACCAACACTGGGAATCTGTGTCTCTGCTCGCACCTAACCTCAACCTATCCCTTACCCTCCTCAGAGCCAAGCATCGCAGCGGCCCTCCACCTCATGGGGATTGGCACGGAGGTAGCCAGGAATTTAAGGCTGATGCTGGCCCTCACCTTCCCTTCTCAGCCCCACCAACACCGGGGCTCTGTGTCTGTTCTCCCACCCTACCTCAGCCTAGCCCTGACTGTCATCCGAGCCAAGCTCCGAAGCGGTCACCCTCCACATGGGGCTTGGCCCTGAGGTAGACAGGAATCAAGGTTGATGTTGGTCCTCACCTTTGTTTGGCAGCCCCACCAACACTTGGGCTCTGTGTCTCTACTCACACCTAACAGTAACCCTCACCCTCATCGGAGCCAAGCTCCGAAGCGGCCACACTCCACATGGGCCTAGGCACTGAGGTAGCCAGGAATCAAAGTTGATGCTGGCCCTCACGATCTCTTGGCAGCCCCTTCTCAGCCCCACCAACACTGGGGCTCTGTGTCTGTTCTCCCGTCCAACCTCACCTTAGCCCTGACCCTCATCAGGGCCAAACTTCGGAGCAGCCACTCGCCACATGGGCCTAGGCACTGAGGTAGCCACGAATCAAGGTTGATGCTGGCCCTCACCTTCCCTTGGCAGCCCCTTCTCAGCCCCACCAACATCGGGGCTCTGTGTCTAATCTTCCACCTAACCTCGGCCTATCACTTACCCGCCTCAGAGCCAAGCTCCCGCGGTCACCCTCCACATTGGACTTGGCCCTGAGGTACCCAGGAATCAAGGTTGATGCTGGCCCTCAACTTCCTTGGCAGCTCCACCAACACCGGGGCTCTGTTTCTGTTCTCCCATCTAACCTCAACCTAGCCCTGACCCTCATCAGGGGAAAGCTCTGAAGCAGCCGCCTTCCACATGGCGCTTGGCACAGAGGTAGCCAGGAATCAAGGATGATGCTAGCCCACTCTTCCCTTGGCAGCCACACCAATACCTTGGCTCTGTGTCTGTTCTCCCACTCTACCTCAGCCTAGCCCTGACTGTCATCCGAGCAAAGCTCCGAAGGGGTCACCCTCCATATAGAGCTTGGCACTGAGGTAGCCAGGAATAAACGTTGAGGCTGGCCGTTACCTTCCTTTCGGAACCCCACCAACACAGTGGCTCTGTGTCTCTGCTCGCATCTAACCGCAACCTATCCCTTACCCTCCTCAGAGCCAAGCTCCGAAGCGGCCAACCTCCACGTGGGCCTTGGCACTGAGGTAGCCAGAAATCAAAGTTGATGCTGGCTATCACGATCTCTTGGCAGCCCCTTCTCACCCCACCAACACCGGGGCTCTGTGTCTGTTCTCCTGCCTAACCTCACCTTAGCCCTGACCCTCATCAGGGCCAAACTTCGGAGCAGCCACTCGCCACATGGGCCTAGGCACTGAGGTAGCCACGAATCAAGGTTGATGCTGGCCCTCACCTTCCCTTGGCAGCCCCACCAACACCGAGCCTCTGTGTATGTTCTCCCATCTAACGTCGACCTCGATTACTTATCCTCATCAGGGCCAAACTTCGGAGCAGCCACATGGGCCTAGGCACTGAGGTAGCCAGGAATCAACGTTGATGCTGGCCCTCACCTTCCCTTCTCAGCCCCACCAACACCGGGGCTCTGTGTCTAATCTTCCACCTAACCTCGGCCTATCACTTACCCGCCTCAGAGCCAAGCTCCCGCGGTCACCCTCCACATTGGACTTGGCCCTGAGGTACCCAGGAATCAAGGTTGATGCTGGCCCTCAACTTCCTTGGCAGCTCCACCAACACCGGCGCTCTGTTTCTGTTCTCCCATCTAACCTCAACCTAGCCCTGACCCTCATCAGGGGAAAGCTCTGAAGCAGCCGCCTTCCACATGGCGCTTGGCACAGAGGTAGCCAGGAATCAAGGATGATGCTAGCCCACTCTTCCCTTGGCAGCCACACCAATACCTTGGCTCTGTGTCTGTTCTCCCACTCTACCTCAGCCTAGCCCTGACTGTCATCCGAGCAAAGCTCCGAAGGGGTCACCTTCCATATAGAGCTTGGCACTGAGGTAGCCAGGAATAAACGTTGAGGCTGGCCGTTACCTTCCTTTCGGAACCCCACCAACACAGTGGCTCTGTGTCTCTGCTCGCATCTAACCGCAACCTATCCCTTACCCTCCTCAGAGCCAAGCTCCGAAGCGGCCAACCTCCATGTGGGCCTTGGCACTGAGGTAGCCAGAAATCAAAGTTGATGCTGGCCATCACGATCTCTTGGCAGCCCCTTCTCACCCCACCAACACCGGGGCTCTGTGTCTGTTCTCCTGCCTAACCTCACCTTAGCCCTGACCCTCATCAGGGCCAAACTTCGGAGCAGCCACTCGCCACATGGGCCTAGGCACTGAGGTAGCCAGGAATCAAGGCTGATGCTGGCCATCACGATCTCTTGGCAGCCCCTTCTCAGCGCCAATAACACTGGGGCTCTGTGTCTGTTCTCCCGTCCAACCTCACCTTAGCCCTGACCCTCATCAGGGCCAAACTTCGGAGCAGCCACTCGCCACATGGGCCTAGGCACTGAGGTAGCCAGGAATCAAGGTTGATGCTGGCCCTCACCTTCCCTTGGCAGCCCCTTCTCAGCCCCACCAACATCGGGGCTCTGTGTCTAATCTTCCATCTAACCGCAGCCTATCGCTTACCCGCTTCAGAGCCAAGCTCCAGCGGCCGCCCTCCACATGCAGCTTGGCACTGAGCTAGACAGGAATCAAGCTTGATGCTGGTCTTCACGTTCCCTTGACTTCTCCTTACAGCCCCACCAACACTGGGAATCTGTGTCTCTGCTCGCACCTAACCTCAACCTATCCCTTACCCTCCTCAGAGCCAAGCATCGCAGCGGCCCTCCACCTCATGGGGATTGGCACGGAGGTAGCCAGGAATTTAAGGCTGATGCTGGCCCTCACCTTCCCTTCTCAGCCCCACCAACACCGGGGCTCTGTGTCTGTTCTCCCACCTAACCTCAACCTAGTCCTGACCCTCATCAGGGGAAAGCCCCGAAGCGGCCAACCTCCATGTGGGCCTTGTCACGGAGGTAGCCAGGAATCAAAGTTGATGCTGGCCTTCACGTTCCGTTGTCATATCCTTACAGCCCCACCAACACCGGAAATCTGTGTCTCTGCTCGCACCTAACCTCAACCTATCCCTTACCCTCCTCAGAGACAAGCACTGCAGCGGCCCTCCAGATCATGGGGCTTGGCACGAAAGTAGCCAGGAATCAAGGCTGATGCTGGCCCTCACCTTCCCTTGGCAGCCCCACCAACACCGGGGCTCTGTGTCTGTTCTCCCACCCTACCTCAGCCTAGCCCTGACTGTCATCCGAGCGAAGCTCCGAAGCGGTCACCCTCCACATGGGGCTTGGCCCTGAGGTAGACAGGAATCAAGGTTGATGTTGGTCCTCACCTTTGTTTGGCAGCCCCACCAACACTTGGGCTCTGTGTCTCTACTCGCACCTAACAGTAACCCTCACCCTCATCGGAGCCAAGCTCCGAAGCGGCCACACTCCACATGGGCCTAGGCACTGAGGTAGCCAGGAATCAAAGTTGATGCTGGCCCTCACGATCTCTTGGCAGCCCCTTCTCAGCCCCACCAACACTGGGGCTCTGTGTCTGTTCTCCCGTCCAACCTCACCTTAGCCCTGACCCTCATCAGGGCCAAACTTCGGAGCAGCCACTCGCCACATGGGCCTAGGCACTGAGGTAGCCACGAATCAAGGTTGATGCTGGCCCTCACCTTCCCTTCTCAGCCCCTTCTCAGCCCCACCAACATCGGGGCTCTGTGTCTAATCTTCCACCTAACCTCGGCCTATCACTTACCCGCCTCAGAGCCAAGCTCCCGCGGTCACCCTCCACATTGGACTTGGCCCTGAGGTACCCAGGAATCAAGGTTGATGCTGGCCCTCAACTTCCTTGGCAGCTCCACCAACACCGGCGCTCTGTTTCTGTTCTCCCATCTAACCTCAACCTAGCCCTGACCCTCATCAGGGGAAAGCTCTGAAGCAGCCGCCTTCCACATGGCGCTTGGCACAGAGGTAGCCAGGAATCAAGGATGATGCTAGCCCACTCTTCCCTTGGCAGCCACACCAATACCTTGGCTCTGTGTCTGTTCTCCCACTCTACCTCAGCCTAGCCCTGACTGTCATCCGAGCAAAGCTCCGAAGGGGTCACCCTCCATATAGAGCTTGGCACTGAGGTAGCCAGGAATAAACGTTGAGGCTGGCCGTTACCTTCCTTTCGGAACCCCACCAACACAGTGGCTCTGTGTCTCTGCTCGCATCTAACCGCAACCTATCCCTTACCCTCCTCAGAGCCAAGCTCCGAAGCGGCCAACCTCCACGTGGGCCTTGGCACTGAGGTAGCCAGAAATCAAAGTTGATGCTGGCTATCACGATCTCTTGGCAGCCCCTTCTCACCCCACCAACACCGGGGCTCTGTGTCTGTTCTCCTGCCTAACCTCACCTTAGCCCTGACCCTCATCAGGGCCAAACTTCGGAGCAGCCACTCGCCACATGGGCCTAGGCACTGAGGTAGCCACGAATCAAGGTTGATGCTGGCCCTCACCTTCCCTTGGCAGCCCCACCAACACCGAGCCTCTGTGTATGTTCTCCCATCTAACGTCGACCTCGATTACTTATCCTCATCAGGGCCAAACTTCGGAGCAGCCACATGGGCCTAGGCACTGAGGTAGCCAGGAATCAACGTTGATGCTGGCCCTCACCTTCCCTTCTCAGCCCCACCAACACCGGGGCTCTGTGTCTAATCTTCCACCTAACCTCGGCCTATCACTTACCCGCCTCAGAGCCAAGCTCCCGCGGTCACCCTCCACATTGGACTTGGCCCTGAGGTACCCAGGAATCAAGGTTGATGCTGGCCCTCAACTTCCTTGGCAGCTCCACCAACACCGGCGCTCTGTTTCTGTTCTCCCATCTAACCTCAACCTAGCCCTGACCCTCATCAGGGGAAAGCTCTGAAGCAGCCGCCTTCCACATGGCGCTTGGCACAGAGGTAGCCAGGAATCAAGGATGATGCTAGCCCACTCTTCCCTTGGCAGCCACACCAATACCTTGGCTCTGTGTCTGTTCTCCCACTCTACTTCAGCCTAGCCCTGACTGTCATCCGAGCAAAGCTCCGAAGGGGTCACCTTCCATATAGAGCTTGGCACTGAGGTAGCCAGGAATAAACGTTGAGGCTGGCCGTTACCTTCCTTTCGGAACCCCACCAACACAGTGGCTCTGTGTCTCTGCTCGCATCTAACCGCAACCTATCCCTTACCCTCCTCAGAGCCAAGCTCCGAAGCGGCCAACCTCCATGTGGACCTTGGCACTGAGGTAGCCAGAAATCAAAGTTGATGCTGGCCATCACGATCTCTTGGCAGCCCCTTCTCACCCCACCAACACCGGGGCTCTGTGTCTGTTCTCCTGCCTAACCTCACCTTAGCCCTGACCCTCATCAGGGCCAAACTTCGGAGTAGCCACTCGCCACATGGGCCTAGGCACTGAGGTAGCCAGGAATCAAGGCTGATGCTGGCCATCACGATCTCTTGGCAGCCCCTTCTCAGCGCCAATAACACTGGGGCTCTGTGTCTGTTCTCCCGTCCAACCTCACCTTAGCCCTGACCCTCATCAGGGCCAAACTTCGGAGCAGCCACTCGCCACATGGGCCTAGGCACTGAGGTAGCCAGGAATCAAGGTTGATGCTGGCCCTCACCTTCCCTTGGCAGCCCCTTCTCAGCCCCACCAACATCGGGGCTCTGTGTCTAATCTTCCATCTAACCGCAGCCTATCGCTTACCCGCTTCAGAGCCAAGCTCCAGCGGCCGCCCTCCACATGCAGCTTGGCACTGAGCTAGACAGGAATCAAGCTTGATGCTGGTCTTCACGTTCCCTTGACTTCTCCTTACAGCCCCACCAACACTGGGAATCTGTGTCTCTGCTCGCACCTAACCTCAACCTATCCCTTACCCTCCTCAGAGCCAAGCATCGCAGCGGCCCTCCACCTCATGGGGATTGGCACGGAGGTAGCCAGGAATTTAAGGCTGATGCTGGCCCTCACCTTCCCTTCTCAGCCCCACCAACACCGGGGCTCTGTGTCTGTTCTCCCACCTAACCTCAACCTAGTCCTGACCCTCATCAGGGGAAAGCCCCGAAGCGGCCAACCTCCATGTGGGCCTTGTCACGGAGGTAGCCAGGAATCAAAGTTGATGCTGGCCTTCACGTTCCCTTGTCATATCCTTACAGCCCCACCAACACCGGAAATCTGTGTCTCTGCTCGCACCTAACCTCAACCTATCCCTTACCCTCCTCAGAGACAAGCACTGCAGCGGCCCTCCAGATCATGGGGCTTGGCACGAAAGTAGCCAGGAATCAAGGCTGATGCTGGCCCTCACCTTCCCTTGGCAGCCCCACCAACACCGGGGCTCTGTGTCTGTTCTCCCACCCTACCTCAGCCTAGCCCTGACTGTCATCCGAGCCAAGCTCCGAAGCGGTCACCCTCCACATGGGGCTTGGCCCTGAGGTAGACAGGAATCAAGGTTGATGTTGGTCCTCACCTTTGTTTGGCAGCCCCACCAACACTTGGGCTCTGTGTCTCTACTCGCACCTAACAGTAACCCTCACCCTCATCGGAGCCAAGCTCCGAAGCGGCCACACTCCACATGGGCCTAGGCACTGAGGTAGCCAGGAATCAAAGTTGATGCTGGCCCTCACGATCTCTTGGCAGCCCCTTCTCAGCCCCACCAACACTGGGGCTCTGTGTCTGTTCTCCCGTCCAACCTCACCTTAGCCCTGACCCTCATCAGGGCCAAACTTCGGAGCAGCCACTCGCCACATGGGCCTAGGCACTGAGGTAGCCACGAATCAAGGTTGATGCTGGCCCTCACCTTCCCTTGGCAGCCCCTTCTCAGCCCCACCAACATCGGGGCTCTGTGTCTAATCTTCCACCTAACCTCGGCCTATCACTTACCCGCCTCAGAGCCAAGCTCCCGCGGTCACCCTCCACATTGGACTTGGCCCTGAGGTACCCAGGAATCAAGGTTGATGCTGGCCCTCAACTTCCTTGGCAGCTCCACCAACACCGGCGCTCTGTTTCTGTTCTCCCATCTAACCTCAACCTAGCCCTGACCCTCATCAGGGGAAAGCTCTGAAGCAGCCGCCTTCCACATGGCGCTTGGCACAGAGGTAGCCAGGAATCAAGGATGATGCTAGCCCACTCTTCCCTTGGCAGCCACACCAATACCTTGGCTCTGTGTCTGTTCTCCCACTCTACCTCAGCCTAGCCCTGACTGTCATCCGAGCAAAGCTCCGAAGGGGTCACCCTCCATATAGAGCTTGGCACTGAGGTAGCCAGGAATAAACGTTGAGGCTGGCCGTTACCTTCCTTTCGGAACCCCACCAACACAGTGGCTCTGTGTCTCTGCTCGCATCTAACCGCAACCTATCCCTTACCCTCCTCAGAGCCAAGCTCCGAAGCGGCCAACCTCCACGTGGGCCTTGGCACTGAGGTAGCCAGAAATCAAAGTTGATGCTGGCTATCACGATCTCTTGGCAGCCCCTTCTCACCCCACCAACACCGGGGCTCTGTGTCTGTTCTCCTGCCTAACCTCACCTTAGCCCTGACCCTCATCAGGGCCAAACTTCGGAGCAGCCACTCGCCACATGGGCCTAGGCACTGAGGTAGCCACGAATCAAGGTTGATGCTGGCCCTCACCTTCCCTTGGCAGCCCCACCAACACCGAGCCTCTGTGTATGTTCTCCCATCTAACGTCGACCTCGATTACTTATCCTCATCAGGGCCAAACTTCGGAGCAGCCACATGGGCCTAGGCACTGAGGTAGCCAGGAATCAACGTTGATGCTGGCCCTCACCTTCCCTTCTCAGCCCCACCAACACCGGGGCTCTGTGTCTAATCTTCCACCTAACCTCGGCCTATCACTTACCCGCCTCAGAGCCAAGCTCCCGCGGTCACCCTCCACATTGGACTTGGCCCTGAGGTACCCAGGAATCAAGGTTGATGCTGGCCCTCAACTTCCTTGGCAGCTCCACCAACACCGGGGCTCTGTTTCTGTTCTCCCATCTAACCTCAACCTAGCCCTGACCCTCATCAGGGGAAAGCTCTGAAGCAGCCGCCTTCCACATGGCGCTTGGCACAGAGGTAGCCAGGAATCAAGGATGATGCTAGCCCACTCTTCCCTTGGCAGCCACACCAATACCTTGGCTCTGTGTCTGTTCTCCCACTCTACCTCAGCCTAGCCCTGACTGTCATCCGAGCAAAGCTCCGAAGGGGTCACCCTCCATATAGAGCTTGGCACTGAGGTAGCCAGGAATAAACGTTGAGGCTGGCCGTTACCTTCCTTTCGGAACCCCACCAACACAGTGGCTCTGTGTCTCTGCTCGCATCTAACCGCAACCTATCCCTTACCCTCCTCAGAGCCAAGCTCCGAAGCGGCCAACCTCCATGTGGGCCTTGGCACTGAGGTAGCCAGAAATCAAAGTTGATGCTGGCCATCACGATCTCTTGGCAGCCCCTTCTCACCCCACCAACACCGGGGCTCTGTGTCTGTTCTCCTGCCTAACCTCACCTTAGCCCTGACCCTCATCAGGGCCAAACTTCGGAGCAGCCACTCGCCACATGGGCCTAGGCACTGAGGTAGCCAGGAATCAAGGCTGATGCTGGCCATCACGATCTCTTGGCAGCCCCTTCTCAGCGCCAATAACACTGGGGCTCTGTGTCTGTTCTCCCGTCCAACCTCACCTTAGCCCTGACCCTCATCAGGGCCAAACTTCGGAGCAGCCACTCGCCACATGGGCCTAGGCACTGAGGTAGCCAGGAATCAAGGTTGATGCTGGCCCTCACCTTCCCTTGGCAGCCCCTTCTCAGCCCCACCAACATCGGGGCTCTGTGGCTAATCTTCCATCTAACCGCAGCCTATCGCTTACCCGCTTCAGAGCCAAGCTCCAGCGGCCGCCCTCCACATGCAGCTTGGCACTGAGCTAGACAGGAATCAAGCTTGATGCTGGTCTTCACGTTCCCTTGACTTCTCCTTACAGCCCCACCAACACTGGGAATCTGTGTCTCTGCTCGCACCTAACCTCAACCTATCCCTTACCCTCCTCAGAGCCAAGCATCGCAGCGGCCCTCCACCTCATGGGGATTGGCACGGAGGTAGCCAGGAATTTAAGGCTGATGCTGGCCCTCACCTTCCCTTCTCAGCCCCACCAACACCGGGGCTCTGTGTCTGTTCTCCCACCTAACCTCAACCTAGTCCTGACCCTCATCAGGGGAAAGCCCCGAAGCGGCCAACCTCCATGTGGGCCTTGTCACGGAGGTAGCCAGGAATCAAAGTTGATGCTGGCCTTCACGTTCCCTTGTCATATCCTTACAGCCCCACCAACACCGGAAATCTGTGTCTCTGCTCGCACCTAACCTCAACCTATCCCTTACCCTCCTCAGAGACAAGCACTGCAGCGGCCCTCCAGATCATGGGGCTTGGCACGAAAGTAGCCAGGAATCAAGGCTGATGCTGGCCCTCACCTTCCCTTGGCAGCCCCACCAACACCGGGGCTCTGTGTCTGTTCTCCCACCCTACCTCAGCCTAGCCCTGACTGTCATCCGAGCCAAGCTCCGAAGCGGTCACCCTCCACATGGGGCTTGGCCCTGAGGTAGACAGGAATCAAGGTTGATGTTGGTCCTCACCTTTGTTTGGCAGCCCCACCAACACTTGGGCTCTGTGTCTCTACTCGCACCTAACAGTAACCCTCACCCTCATCGGAGCCAAGCTCCGAAGCGGCCACACTCCACATGGGCCTAGGCACTGAGGTAGCCAGGAATCAAAGTTGATGCTGGCCCTCACGATCTCTTGGCAGCCCCTTCTCAGCCCCACCAACACCGGGGCTCTGTGTCTGTTCTCCTGCCTAACCTCACCTTAGCCCTGACCCTCATCAGGGCCAAACTTCGGAGTAGCCACTCGCCACATGGGCCTAGGCACTGAGGTAGCCAGGAATCAAGGCTGATGCTGGCCATCACGATCTCTTGGCAGCCCCTTCTCAGCGCCAATAACACTGGGGCTCTGTGTCTGTTCTCCCGTCCAACCTCACCTTAGCCCTGACCCTCATCAGGGCCAAACTTCGGAGCAGCCACTCGCCACATGGGCCTAGGCACTGAGGTAGCCAGGAATCAAGGTTGATGCTGGCCCTCACCTTCCCTTGGCAGCCCCTTCTCAGCCCCACCAACATCGGGGCTCTGTGTCTAATCTTCCATCTAACCGCAGCCTATCGCTTACCCGCTTCAGAGCCAAGCTCCAGCGGCCGCCCTCCACATGCAGCTTGGCACTGAGCTAGACAGGAATCAAGCTTGATGCTGGTCTTCACGTTCCCTTGACTTCTCCTTACAGCCCCACCAACACTGGGAATCTGTGTCTCTGCTCGCACCTAACCTCAACCTATCCCTTACCCTCCTCAGAGCCAAGCATCGCAGCGGCCCTCCACCTCATGGGGATTGGCACGGAGGTAGCCAGGAATTTAAGGCTGATGCTGGCCCTCACCTTCCCTTCTCAGCCCCACCAACACCGGGGCTCTGTGTCTGTTCTCCCACCTAACCTCAACCTAGTCCTGACCCTCATCAGGGGAAAGCCCCGAAGCGGCCAACCTCCATGTGGGCCTTGTCACGGAGGTAGCCAGGAATCAAAGTTGATGCTGGCCTTCACGTTCCCTTGTCATATCCTTACAGCCCCACCAACACCGGAAATCTGTGTCTCTGCTCGCACCTAACCTCAACCTATCCCTTACCCTCCTCAGAGACAAGCACTGCAGCGGCCCTCCAGATCATGGGGCTTGGCACGAAAGTAGCCAGGAATCAAGGCTGATGCTGGCCCTCACCTTCCCTTGGCAGCCCCACCAACACCGGGGCTCTGTGTCTGTTCTCCCACCCTACCTCAGCCTAGCCCTGACTGTCATCCGAGCCAAGCTCCGAAGCGGTCACCCTCCACATGGGGCTTGGCCCTGAGGTAGACAGGAATCAAGGTTGATGTTGGTCCTCACCTTTGTTTGGCAGCCCCACCAACACTTGGGCTCTGTGTCTCTACTCGCACCTAACAGTAACCCTCACCCTCATCGGAGCCAAGCTCCGAAGCGGCCACACTCCACATGGGCCTAGGCACTGAGGTAGCCAGGAATCAAAGTTGATGCTGGCCCTCACGATCTCTTGGCAGCCCCTTCTCAGCCCCACCAACACTGGGGCTCTGTGTCTGTTCTCCCGTCCAACCTCACCTTAGCCCTGACCCTCATCAGGGCCAAACTTCGGAGCAGCCACTCGCCACATGGGCCTAGGCACTGAGGTAGCCACGAATCAAGGTTGATGCTGGCCCTCACCTTCCCTTGGCAGCCCCTTCTCAGCCCCACCAACATCGGGGCTCTGTGTCTAATCTTCCACCTAACCTCGGCCTATCACTTACCCGCCTCAGAGCCAAGCTCCCGCGGTCACCCTCCACATTGGACTTGGCCCTGAGGTACCCAGGAATCAAGGTTGATGCTGGCCCTCAACTTCCTTGGCAGCTCCACCAACACCGGCGCTCTGTTTCTGTTCTCCCATCTAACCTCAACCTAGCCCTGACCCTCATCAGGGGAAAGCTCTGAAGCAGCCGCCTTCCACATGGCGCTTGGCACAGAGGTAGCCAGGAATCAAGGATGATGCTAGCCCACTCTTCCCTTGGCAGCCACACCAATACCTTGGCTCTGTGTCTGTTCTCCCACTCTACCTCAGCCTAGCCCTGACTGTCATCCGAGCAAAGCTCCGAAGGGGTCACCCTCCATATAGAGCTTGGCACTGAGGTAGCCAGGAATAAACGTTGAGGCTGGCCGTTACCTTCCTTTCGGAACCCCACCAACACAGTGGCTCTGTGTCTCTGCTCGCATCTAACCGCAACCTATCCCTTACCCTCCTCAGAGCCAAGCTCCGAAGCGGCCAACCTCCACGTGGGCCTTGGCACTGAGGTAGCCAGAAATCAAAGTTGATGCTGGCTATCACGATCTCTTGGCAGCCCCTTCTCACCCCACCAACACCGGGGCTCTGTGTCTGTTCTCCTGCCTAACCTCACCTTAGCCCTGACCCTCATCAGGGCCAAACTTCGGAGCAGCCACTCGCCACATGGGCCTAGGCACTGAGGTAGCCACGAATCAAGGTTGATGCTGGCCCTCACCTTCCCTTGGCAGCCCCACCAACACCGAGCCTCTGTGTATGTTCTCCCATCTAACGTCGACCTCGATTACTTATCCTCATCAGGGCCAAACTTCGGAGCAGCCACATGGGCCTAGGCACTGAGGTAGCCAGGAATCAACGTTGATGCTGGCCCTCACCTTCCCTTCTCAGCCCCACCAACACCGGGGCTCTGTGTCTAATCTTCCACCTAACCTCGGCCTATCACTTACCCGCCTCAGAGCCAAGCTCCCGCGGTCACCCTCCACATTGGACTTGGCCCTGAGGTACCCAGGAATCAAGGTTGATGCTGGCCCTCAACTTCCTTGGCAGCTCCACCAACACCGGGGCTCTGTTTCTGTTCTCCCATCTAACCTCAACCTAGCCCTGACCCTCATCAGGGGAAAGCTCTGAAGCAGCCGCCTTCCACATGGCGCTTGGCACAGAGGTAGCCAGGAATCAAGGATGATGCTAGCCCACTCTTCCCTTGGCAGCCACACCAATACCTTGGCTCTGTGTCTGTTCTCCCACTCTACCTCAGCCTAGCCCTGACTGTCATCCGAGCAAAGCTCCGAAGGGGTCACCCTCCATATAGAGCTTGGCACTGAGGTAGCCAGGAATAAACGTTGAGGCTGGCCGTTACCTTCCTTTCGGAACCCCACCAACACAGTGGCTCTGTGTCTCTGCTCGCATCTAACCGCAACCTATCCCTTACCCTCCTCAGAGCCAAGCTCCGAAGCGGCCAACCTCCATGTGGGCCTTGGCACTGAGGTAGCCAGAAATCAAAGTTGATGCTGGCCATCACGATCTCTTGGCAGCCCCTTCTCACCCCACCAACACCGGGGCTCTGTGTCTGTTCTCCTGCCTAACCTCACCTTAGCCCTGACCCTCATCAGGGCCAAACTTCGGAGCAGCCACTCGCCACATGGGCCTAGGCACTGAGGTAGCCAGGAATCAAGGCTGATGCTGGCCATCACGATCTCTTGGCAGCCCCTTCTCAGCGCCAATAACACTGGGGCTCTGTGTCTGTTCTCCCGTCCAACCTCACCTTAGCCCTGACCCTCATCAGGGCCAAACTTCGGAGCAGCCACTCGCCACATGGGCCTAGGCACTGAGGTAGCCAGGAATCAAGGTTGATGCTGGCCCTCACCTTCCCTTGGCAGCCCCTTCTCAGCCCCACCAACATCGGGGCTCTGTGGCTAATCTTCCATCTAACCGCAGCCTATCGCTTACCCGCTTCAGAGCCAAGCTCCAGCGGCCGCCCTCCACATGCAGCTTGGCACTGAGCTAGACAGGAATCAAGCTTGATGCTGGTCTTCACGTTCCCTTGACTTCTCCTTACAGCCCCACCAACACTGGGAATCTGTGTCTCTGCTCGCACCTAACCTCAACCTATCCCTTACCCTCCTCAGAGCCAAGCATCGCAGCGGCCCTCCACCTCATGGGGATTGGCACGGAGGTAGCCAGGAATTTAAGGCTGATGCTGGCCCTCACCTTCCCTTCTCAGCCCCACCAACACCGGGGCTCTGTGTCTGTTCTCCCACCTAACCTCAACCTAGTCCTGACCCTCATCAGGGGAAAGCCCCGAAGCGGCCAACCTCCATGTGGGCCTTGTCACGGAGGTAGCCAGGAATCAAAGTTGATGCTGGCCTTCACGTTCCCTTGTCATATCCTTACAGCCCCACCAACACCGGAAATCTGTGTCTCTGCTCGCACCTAACCTCAACCTATCCCTTACCCTCCTCAGAGACAAGCACTGCAGCGGCCCTCCAGATCATGGGGCTTGGCACGAAAGTAGCCAGGAATCAAGGCTGATGCTGGCCCTCACCTTCCCTTGGCAGCCCCACCAACACCGGGGCTCTGTGTCTGTTCTCCCACCCTACCTCAGCCTAGCCCTGACTGTCATCCGAGCCAAGCTCCGAAGCGGTCACCCTCCACATGGGGCTTGGCCCTGAGGTAGACAGGAATCAAGGTTGATGTTGGTCCTCACCTTTGTTTGGCAGCCCCACCAACACTTGGGCTCTGTGTCTCTACTCGCACCTAACAGTAACCCTCACCCTCATCGGAGCCAAGCTCCGAAGCGGCCACACTCCACATGGGCCTAGGCACTGAGGTAGCCAGGAATCAAAGTTGATGCTGGCCCTCACGATCTCTTGGCAGCCCCTTCTCAGCCCCACCAACACTGGGGCTCTGTGTCTGTTCTCCCGTCCAACCTCACCTTAGCCCTGACCCTCATCAGGGCCAAACTTCGGAGCAGCCACTCGCCACATGGGCCTAGGCACTGAGGTAGCCACGAATCAAGGTTGATGCTGGCCCTCACCTTCCCTTCTCAGCCCCTTCTCAGCCCCACCAACATCGGGGCTCTGTGTCTAATCTTCCACCTAACCTCGGCCTATCACTTACCCGCCTCAGAGCCAAGCTCCCGCGGTCACCCTCCACATTGGACTTGGCCCTGAGGTACCCAGGAATCAAGGTTGATGCTGGCCCTCAACTTCCTTGGCAGCTCCACCAACACCGGGGCTCTGTTTCTGTTCTCCCATCTAACCTCAACCTAGCCCTGACCCTCATCAGGGGAAAGCTCTGAAGCAGCCGCCTTCCACATGGCGCTTGGCACAGAGGTAGCCAGGAATCAAGGATGATGCTAGCCCACTCTTCCCTTGGCAGCCACACCAATACCTTGGCTCTGTGTCTGTTCTCCCACTCTACCTCAGCCTAGCCCTGACTGTCATCCGAGCAAAGCTCCGAAGGGGTCACCCTCCATATAGAGCTTGGCACTGAGGTAGCCAGGAATAAACGTTGAGGCTGGCCGTTACCTTCCTTTCGGAACCCCACCAACACAGTGGCTCTGTGTCTCTGCTCGCATCTAA
The DNA here is from genome assembly GCF_964195595.1 of Calonectris borealis. NCBI lineage: Eukaryota > Metazoa > Chordata > Aves > Procellariiformes > Procellariidae > Calonectris > Calonectris borealis. The sequence continues at coordinate 191,320 of NW_027441491.1, read as the reverse complement.
CCGCAACCTATCCCTTACCCTCCTCAGAGCCAAGCTCCGAAGCGGCCAACCTCCACGTGGGCCTTGGCACTGAGGTAGCCAGAAATCAAAGTTGATGCTGGCTATCACGATCTCTTGGCAGCCCCTTCTCACCCCACCAACACCGGGGCTCTGTGTCTGTTCTCCTGCCTAACCTCACCTTAGCCCTGACCCTCATCAGGGCCAAACTTCGGAGCAGCCACTCGCCACATGGGCCTAGGCACTGAGGTAGCCACGAATCAAGGTTGATGCTGGCCCTCACCTTCCCTTGGCAGCCCCACCAACACCGAGCCTCTGTGTATGTTCTCCCATCTAACGTCGACCTCGATTACTTATCCTCATCAGGGCCAAACTTCGGAGCAGCCACATGGGCCTAGGCACTGAGGTAGCCAGGAATCAACGTTGATGCTGGCCCTCACCTTCCCTTCTCAGCCCCACCAACACCGGGGCTCTGTGTCTAATCTTCCACCTAACCTCGGCCTATCACTTACCCGCCTCAGAGCCAAGCTCCCGCGGTCACCCTCCACATTGGACTTGGCCCTGAGGTACCCAGGAATCAAGGTTGATGCTGGCCCTCAACTTCCTTGGCAGCTCCACCAACACCGGCGCTCTGTTTCTGTTCTCCCATCTAACCTCAACCTAGCCCTGACCCTCATCAGGGGAAAGCTCTGAAGCAGCCGCCTTCCACATGGCGCTTGGCACAGAGGTAGCCAGGAATCAAGGATGATGCTAGCCCACTCTTCCCTTGGCAGCCACACCAATACCTTGGCTCTGTGTCTGTTCTCCCACTCTACCTCAGCCTAGCCCTGACTGTCATCCGAGCAAAGCTCCGAAGGGGTCACCTTCCATATAGAGCTTGGCACTGAGGTAGCCAGGAATAAACGTTGAGGCTGGCCGTTACCTTCCTTTCGGAACCCCACCAACACAGTGGCTCTGTGTCTCTGCTCGCATCTAACCGCAACCTATCCCTTACCCTCCTCAGAGCCAAGCTCCGAAGCGGCCAACCTCCATGTGGGCCTTGGCACTGAGGTAGCCAGAAATCAAAGTTGATGCTGGCCATCACGATCTCTTGGCAGCCCCTTCTCACCCCACCAACACCGGGGCTCTGTGTCTGTTCTCCTGCCTAACCTCACCTTAGCCCTGACCCTCATCAGGGCCAAACTTCGGAGCAGCCACTCGCCACATGGGCCTAGGCACTGAGGTAGCCAGGAATCAAGGCTGATGCTGGCCATCACGATCTCTTGGCAGCCCCTTCTCAGCGCCAATAACACTGGGGCTCTGTGTCTATTCTCCCGTCCAACCTCACCTTAGCCCTGACCCTCATCAGGGCCAAACTTCGGAGCAGCCACTCGCCACATGGGCCTAGGCACTGAGGTAGCCAGGAATCGAGGTTGATGCTGGCCCTCACCTTCCCTTGGCAGCCCCTTCTCAGCCCCACCAACATCGGGGCTCTGTGTCTAATCTTCCATCTAACCGCAGCCTATCGCTTACCCGCTTCAGAGCCAAGCTCCAGCGGCCGCCCTCCACATGCAGCTTGGCACTGAGCTAGACAGGAATCAAGCTTGATGCTGGTCTTCACGTTCCCTTGACTTCTCCTTACAGCCCCACCAACACTGGGAATCTGTGTCTCTGCTCGCACCTAACCTCAACCTATCCCTTACCCTCCTCAGAGCCAAGCATCGCAGCGGCCCTCCACCTCATGGGGATTGGCACGGAGGTAGCCAGGAATTTAAGGCTGATGCTGGCCCTCACCTTCCCTTCTCAGCCCCACCAACACCGGGGCTCTGTGTCTGTTCTCCCACCTAACCTCAACCTAGTCCTGACCCTCATCAGGGGAAAGCCCCGAAGCGGCCAACCTCCATGTGGGCCTTGTCACGGAGGTAGCCAGGAATCAAAGTTGATGCTGGCCTTCACGTTCCGTTGTCATATCCTTACAGCCCCACCAACACCGGAAATCTGTGTCTCTGCTCGCACCTAACCTCAACCTATCCCTTACCCTCCTCAGAGACAAGCACTGCAGCGGCCCTCCAGATCATGGGGCTTGGCACGAAAGTAGCCAGGAATCAAGGCTGATGCTGGCCCTCACCTTCCCTTGGCAGCCCCACCAACACCGGGGCTCTGTGTCTGTTCTCCCACCCTACCTCAGCCTAGCCCTGACTGTCATCCGAGCCAAGCTCCGAAGCGGTCACCCTCCACATGGGGCTTGGCCCTGAGGTAGACAGGAATCAAGGTTGATGTTGGTCCTCACCTTTGTTTGGCAGCCCCACCAACACTTGGGCTCTGTGTCTCTACTCGCACCTAACAGTAACCCTCACCCTCATCGGAGCCAAGCTCCGAAGCGGCCACACTCCACATGGGCCTAGGCACTGAGGTAGCCAGGAATCAAAGTTGATGCTGGCCCTCACGATCTCTTGGCAGCCCCTTCTCAGCCCCACCAACACTGGGGCTCTGTGTCTGTTCTCCCGTCCAACCTCACCTTAGCCCTGACCCTCATCAGGGCCAAACTTCGGAGCAGCCACTCGCCACATGGGCCTAGGCACTGAGGTAGCCAGGAATCAAGGTTGATGCTGGCCCTCACCTTCCCTTGGCAGCCCCTTCTCAGCCCCACCAACATCGGGGCTCTGTGTCTAATCTTCCACCTAACCTCGGCCTATCACTTACCCGCCTCAGAGCCAAGCTCCCGCGGTCACCCTCCACATTGGACTTGGCCCTGAGGTACCCAGGAATCAAGGTTGATGCTGGCCCTCAACTTCCTTGGCAGCTCCACCAACACCGGGGCTCTGTTTCTGTTCTCCCATCTAACCTCAACCTAGCCCTGACCCTCATCAGGGGAAAGCTCTGAAGCAGCCGCCTTCCACATGGCGCTTGGCACAGAGGTAGCCAGGAATCAAGGATGATGCTAGCCCACTCTTCCCTTGGCAGCCACACCAATACCTTGGCTCTGTGTCTGTTCTCCCACTCTACCTCAGCCTAGCCCTGACTGTCATCCGAGCAAAGCTCCGAAGGGGTCACCCTCCATATAGAGCTTGGCACTGAGGTAGCCAGGAATAAACGTTGAGGCTGGCCGTTACCTTCCTTTCGGAACCCCACCAACACAGTGGCTCTGTGTCTCTGCTCGCATCTAACCGCAACCTATCCCTTACCCTCCTCAGAGCCAAGCTCCGAAGCGGCCAACCTCCACGTGGGCCTTGGCACTGAGGTAGCCAGAAATCAAAGTTGATGCTGGCTATCACGATCTCTTGGCAGCCCCTTCTCACCCCACCAACACCGGGGCTCTGTGTCTGTTCTCCTGCCTAACCTCACCTTAGCCCTGACCCTCATCAGGGCCAAACTTCGGAGCAGCCACTCGCCACATGGGCCTAGGCACTGAGGTAGCCACGAATCAAGGTTGACGCTGGCCCTCACCTTCCCTTGGCAGCCCCACCAACACCGAGCCTCTGTGTATGTTCTCCCATCTAACGTCGACCTCGATTACTTATCCTCATCAGGGCCAAACTTCGGAGCAGCCACATGGGCCTAGGCACTGAGGTAGCCAGGAATCAACGTTGATGCTGGCCCTCACCTTCCCTTCTCAGCCCCACCAACACCGGGGCTCTGTGTCTAATCTTCCACCTAACCTCGGCCTATCACTTACCCGCCTCAGAGCCAGGCTGCCGCGGTCACCCTCCACATTGGACTTGGCCCTGAGGTACCCAGGAATCAAGGTTGATGCTGGCCCTCAACTTCCTTGGCAGCTCCACCAACACCGGCGCTCTGTTTCTGTTCTCCCATCTAACCTCAACCTAGCCCTGACCCTCATCAGGGGAAAGCTCTGAAGCAGCCGCCTTCCACATGGCGCTTGGCACAGAGGTAGCCAGGAATCAAGGATGATGCTAGCCCACTCTTCCCTTGGCAGCCACACCAATACCTTGGCTCTGTGTCTGTTCTCCCACTCTACTTCAGCCTAGCCCTGACTGTCATCCGAGCAAAGCTCCGAAGGGGTCACCTTCCATATAGAGCTTGGCACTGAGGTAGCCAGGAATAAACGTTGAGGCTGGCCGTTACCTTCCTTTCGGAACCCCACCAACACAGTGGCTCTGTGTCTCTGCTCGCATCTAACCGCAACCTATCCCTTACCCTCCTCAGAGCCAAGCTCCGAAGCGGCCAACCTCCATGTGGACCTTGGCAATGAGGTAGCCAGAAATCAAAGTTGATGCTGGCCATCACGATCTCTTGGCAGCCCCTTCTCACCCCACCAACACCGGGGCTCTGTGTCTGTTCTCCCGTCCAACCTCACCTTAGCCCTGACCCTCATCAGGGCCAAACTTCGGAGCAGCCACTCGCCACATGGGCCTAGGCACTGAGGTAGCCAGGAATCAAGGTTGATGCTGGCCCTCACCTTCCCTTGGCAGCCCCTTCTCAGCCCCACCAACATCGGGGCTCTGTGTCTAATCTTCCATCTAACCGCGGCCTATCGCTTACCCGCTTCAGAGCCAAGCTCCAGCGGCCGCCCTCCACATGCAGCTTGGCACTGAGCTAGACAGGAATCAAGCTTGATGCTGGTCTTCACGTTCCCTTGACTTCTCCTTACAGCCCCACCAACACTGGGAATCTGTGTCTCTGCTCGCACCTCACCTCAACCTATCCCTTACACTCCTCAGAGCCAAGCATCGCAGCGGCCCTCCACCTCATGGGGATTGGCACGGAGGTAGCCAGGAATTTAAGGCTGATGCTGGCCCTCACCTTCCCTTCTCAGCCCCACCAACACCGGGGCTCTGTGTCTGTTCTCCCACCTAACCTCAACCTAGTCCTGACCCTCATCAGGGGAAAGCCCCGAAGCGGCCAACCTCCATGTGGGCCTTGTCACGGAGGTAGCCAGGAATCAAAGTTGATGCTGGCCTTCACGTTCCCTTGTCATATCCTTACAGCCCCACCAACACCGGAAATCTGTGTCTCTGCTCGCACCTAACCTCAACCTATCCCTTACCCTCCTCAGAGACAAGCACTGCAGCGGCCCTCCAGATCATGGGGCTTGGCACGAAAGTAGCCAGGAATCAAGGCTGATGCTGGCCCTCACCTTCCCTTGGCAGCCCCACCAACACCGGGGCTCTGTATCTGTTCTCCCACCCTACCTCAGCCTAGCCCTGACTGTCATCCGAGCCAAGCTCCGAAGCGGTCACCCTCCACATGGGGCTTGGCCCTGAGGTAGACAGGAATCAAGGTTGATGTTGGTCCTCACCTTTGTTTGGCAGCCCCACCAACACTTGGGCTCTGTGTCTCTACTCACACCTAACAGTAACCCTCACCCTCATCGGAGCCAAGCTCCGAAGCGGCCACACTCCACATGGGCCTAGGCACTGAGGTAGCCAGGAATCAAAGTTGATGCTGGCCCTCACGATCTCTTGGCAGCCCCTTCTCAGCCCCACCAACACTGGGGCTCTGTGTCTGTTCTCCCGTCCAACCTCACCTTAGCCCTGACCCTCATCAGGGCCAAACTTCGGAGCAGCCACTCGCCACATGGGCCTAGGCACTGAGGTAGCCACGAATCAAGGTTGATGCTGGCCCTCACCTTCCCTTGGCAGCCCCTTCTCAGCCCCACCAACATCGGGGCTCTGTGTCTAATCTTCCACCTAACCTCGGCCTATCACTTACCCGCCTCAGAGCCAAGCTCCCGCGGTCACCCTCCACATTGGACTTGGCCCTGAGGTACCCAGGAATCAAGGTTGATGCTGGCCCTCAACTTCCTTGGCAGCTCCACCAACACCGGGGCTCTGTTTCTGTTCTCCCATCTAACCTCAACCTAGCCCTGACCCTCATCAGGGGAAAGCTCTGAAGCAGCCGCCTTCCACATGGCGCTTGGCACAGAGGTAGCCAGGAATCAAGGATGATGCTAGCCCACTCTTCCCTTGGCAGCCACACCAATACCTTGGCTCTGTGTCTGTTCTCCCACTCTACCTCAGCCTAGCCCTGACTGTCATCCGAGCAAAGCTCCGAAGGGGTCACCCTCCATATAGAGCTTGGCACTGAGGTAGCCAGGAATAAACGTTGAGGCTGGCCGTTACCTTCCTTTCGGAACCCCACCAACACAGTGGCTCTGTGTCTCTGCTCGCATCTAACCGCAACCTATCCCTTACCCTCCTCAGAGCCAAGCTCCGAAGCGGCCAACCTCCACGTGGGCCTTGGCACTGAGGTAGCCAGGAATCAAAGTTGATGCTGGCTATCACGATCTCTTGGCAGCCCCTTCTCACCCCACCAACACCGGGCCTCTGTGTCTGTTCTCCTGCCTAACCTCACCTTAGCCCTGACCCTCATCAGGGCCAAACTTCGGAGCAGCCACTCGCCACATGGGCCTAGGCACTGAGGTAGCCACGAATCAAGGTTGACGCTGGCCCTCACCTTCCCTTGGCAGCCCCACCAACACCGAGCCTCTGTGTATGTTCTCCCATCTAACGTCGACCTCGATTACTTAACCTCATCAGGGCCAAACTTCGTAGCAGCCACATGGGCCTAGGCACTGAGGTAGCCAGGAATCAACGTTGATGCTGGCCCTCACCTTCCCTTCTCAGCCCCACCAACACCGGGGCTCTGTGTCTAATCTTCCACCTAACCTCGGCCTATCACTTACCCGCCTCAGAGCCAGGCTCCCGCGGTCACCCTCCACATTGGACTTGGCCCTGAGGTACCCAGGAATCAAGGTTGATGCTGGCCCTCAACTTCCTTGGCAGCTCCACCAACACCGGGGCTCTGTTTCTGTTCTCCCATCTAACCTCAACCTAGCCCTGACCCTCATCAGGGGAAAGCTCTGAAGCAGCCGCCTTCCACATGGCGCTTGGCACAGAGGTAGCCAGGAATCAAGGATGATGCTAGCCCACTCTTCCCTTGGCAGCCACACCAATACCTTGGCTCTGTGTCTGTTCTCCCACTCTACCTCAGCCTAGCCCTGACTGTCATCCGAGCAAAGCTCCGAAGGGGTCACCTTCCATATAGAGCTTGGCACTGAGGTAGCCAGGAATAAACGTTGAGGCTGGCCGTTACCTTCCTTTCGGAACCCCACCAACACAGTGGCTCTGTGTCTCTGCTCGCATCTAACCGCAACCTATCCCTTACCCTCCTCAGAGCCAAGCTCCGAAGCGGCCAACCTCCATGTGGGCCTTGGCACTGAGGTAGCCAGAAATCAAAGTTGATGCTGGCCATCACGATCTCTTGGCAGCCCCTTCTCACCCCACCAACACCGGGGCTCTGTGTCTGTTCTCCTGCCTAACCTCACCTTAGCCCTGACCCTCATCAGGGCCAAACTTCGGAGCAGCCACTCGCCACATGGGCCTAGGCACTGAGGTAGCCAGGAATCAAGGCTGATGCTGGCCATCACGATCTCTTGGCAGCCCCTTCTCAGCGCCAATAACACTGGGGCTCTGTGTCTGTTCTCCCGTCCAACCTCACCTTAGCCCTGACCCTCATCAGGGCCAAACTTCGGAGCAGCCACTCGCCACATGGGCCTAGGCACTGAGGTAGCCACGAATCAAGGTTGATGCTGGCCCTCACCTTCCCTTGGCAGCCCCTTCTCAGCCCCACCAACATCGGGGCTCTGTGTCTAATCTTCCATCTAACCGCGGCCTATCGCTTACCCGCTTCAGAGCCAAGCTCCAGCGGCCGCCCTCCACATGCAGCTTGGCACTGAGCTAGACAGGAATCAAGCTTGATGCTGGTCTTCACGTTCCCTTGACTTCTCCTTACAGCCCCACCAACACTGGGAATCTGTGTCTCTGCTCGCACCTCACCTCAACCTATCCCTTACACTCCTCAGAGCCAAGCATCGCAGCGGCCCTCCACCTCATGGGGATTGGCACGGAGGTAGCCAGGAATTTAAGGCTGATGCTGGCCCTCACCTTCCCTTCTCAGCCCCACCAACACCGGGGCTCTGTGTCTGTTCTCCCACCTAACCTCAACCTAGTCCTGACCCTCATCAGGGGAAAGCCCCGAAGCGGCCAACCTCCATGTGGGCCTTGTCACGGAGGTAGCCAGGAATCAAAGTTGATGCTGGCCTTCACGTTCCCTTGTCATATCCTTACAGCCCCACCAACACCGGAAATCTGTGTCTCTGCTCGCACCTAACCTCAACCTATCCCTTACCCTCCTCAGAGACAAGCACTGCAGCGGCCCTCCAGATCATGGGGCTTGGCACGAAAGTAGCCAGGAATCAAGGCTGATGCTGGCCCTCACCTTCCCTTGGCAGCCCCACCAACACCGGGGCTCTGTATCTGTTCTCCCACCCTACCTCAGCCTAGCCCTGACTGTCATCCGAGCCAAGCTCCGAAGCGGTCACCCTCCACATGGGGCTTGGCCCTGAGGTAGACAGGAATCAAGGTTGATGTTGGTCCTCACCTTTGTTTGGCAGCCCCACCAACACTTGGGCTCTGTGTCTCTACTCGCACCTAACAGTAACCCTCACCCTCATCGGAGCCAAGCTCCGAAGCGGCCACACTCCACATGGGCCTAGGCACTGAGGTAGCCAGGAATCAAAGTTGATGCTGGCCCTCACGATCTCTTGGCAGCCCCTTCTCAGCGCCAATAACACTGGGGCTCTGTGTCTGTTCTCCCGTCCAACCTCACCTTAGCCCTGACCCTCATCAGGGCCAAACTTCGGAGCAGCCACTCGCCACATGGGCCTAGGCACTGAGGTAGCCACGAATCAAGGTTGATGCTGGCCCTCACCTTCCCTTGGCAGCCCCTTCTCAGCCCCACCAACATCGGGGCTCTGTGTCTAATCTTCCACCTAACCTCGGCCTATCACTTACCCGCCTCAGAGCCAAGCTCCCGCGGTCACCCTCCACATTGGACTTGGCCCTGAGGTACCCAGGAATCAAGGTTGATGCTGGCCCTCAACTTCCTTGGCAGCTCCACCAACACCGGGGCTCTGTTTCTGTTCTCCCATCTAACCTCAACCTAGCCCTGACCCTCATCAGGGGAAAGCTCTGAAGCAGCCGCCTTCCACATGGCGCTTGGCACAGAGGTAGCCAGGAATCAAGGATGATGCTAGCCCACTCTTCCCTTGGCAGCCACACCAATACCTTGGCTCTGTGTCTGTTCTCCCACTCTACCTCAGCCTAGCCCTGACTGTCATCCGAGCAAAGCTCCGAAGGGGTCACCCTCCATATAGAGCTTGGCACTGAGGTAGCCAGGAATAAACGTTGAGGCTGGCCGTTACCTTCCTTTCGGAACCCCACCAACACAGTGGCTCTGTGTCTCTGCTCGCATCTAACCGCAACCTATCCCTTACCCTCCTCAGAGCCAAGCTCCGAAGCGGCCAACCTCCACGTGGGCCTTGGCACTGAGGTAGCCAGAAATCAAAGTTGATGCTGGCTATCACGATCTCTTGGCAGCCCCTTCTCACCCCACCAACACCGGGGCTCTGTGTCTGTTCTCCTGCCTAACCTCACCTTAGCCCTGACCCTCATCAGGGCCAAACTTCGGAGCAGCCACTCGCCACATGGGCCTAGGCACTGAGGTAGCCACGAATCAAGGTTGACGCTGGCCCTCACCTTCCCTTGGCAGCCCCACCAACACCGAGCCTCTGTGTATGTTCTCCCATCTAACGTCGACCTCGATTACTTATCCTCATCAGGGCCAAACTTCGGAGCAGCCACATGGGCCTAGGCACTGAGGTAGCCAGGAATCAACGTTGATGCTGGCCCTCACCTTCCCTTCTCAGCCCCACCAACACCGGGGCTCTGTGTCTAATCTTCCACCTAACCTCGGCCTATCACTTACCCGCCTCAGAGCCAGGCTCCCGCGGTCACCCTCCACATTGGACTTGGCCCTGAGGTACCCAGGAATCAAGGTTGATGCTGGCCCTCAACTTCCTTGGCAGCTCCACCAACACCGGCGCTCTGTTTCTGTTCTCCCATCTAACCTCAACCTAGCCCTGACCCTCATCAGGGGAAAGCTCTGAAGCAGCCGCCTTCCACATGGCGCTTGGCACAGAGGTAGCCAGGAATCAAGGATGATGCTAGCCCACTCTTCCCTTGGCAGCCACACCAATACCTTGGCTCTGTGTCTGTTCTCCCACTCTACTTCAGCCTAGCCCTGACTGTCATCCGAGCAAAGCTCCGAAGGGGTCACCTTCCATATAGAGCTTGGCACTGAGGTAGCCAGGAATAAACGTTGAGGCTGGCCGTTACCTTCCTTTCGGAACCCCACCAACACAGTGGCTCTGTGTCTCTGCTCGCATCTAACCGCAACCTATCCCTTACCCTCCTCAGAGCCAAGCTCCGAAGCGGCCAACCTCCACGTGGGCCTTGGCACTGAGGTAGCCAGAAATCAAAGTTGATGCTGGCCATCACGATCTCTTGGCAGCCCCTTCTCACCCCACCAACACCGGGGCTCTGTGTCTGTTCTCCTGCCTAACCTCACCTTAGCCCTGACCCTCATCAGGGCCAAACTTCGGAGCAGCCACTCGCCACATGGGCCTAGGCACTGAGGTAGCCAGGAATCAAGGCTGATGCTGGCCATCACGATCTCTTGGCAGCCCCTTCTCAGCGCCAATAACACTGGGGCTCTGTGTCTGTTCTCCCGTCCAACCTCACCTTAGCCCTGACCCTCATCAGGGCCAAACTTCGGAGCAGCCACTCGCCACATGGGCCTAGGCACTGAGGTAGCCAGGAATCAAGGTTGATGCTGGCCCTCACCTTCCCTTGGCAGCCCCTTCTCAGCCCCACCAACATCGGGGCTCTGTGTCTAATCTTCCATCTAACCGCGGCCTATCGCTTACCCGCTTCAGAGCCAAGCTCCAGCGGCCGCCCTCCACATGCAGCTTGGCACTGAGCTAGACAGGAATCAAGCTTGATGCTGGTCTTCACGTTCCCTTGACTTCTCCTTACAGCCCCACCAACACTGGGAATCTGTGTCTCTGCTCGCACCTCACCTCAACCTATCCCTTACACTCCTCAGAGCCAAGCATCGCAGCGGCCCTCCACCTCATGGGGATTGGCACGGAGGTAGCCAGGAATTTAAGGCTGATGCTGGCCCTCACCTTCCCTTCTCAGCCCCACCAACACCGGGGCTCTGTGTCTGTTCTCCCACCTAACCTCAACCTAGTCCTGACCCTCATCAGGGGAAAGCCCCGAAGCGGCCATCCATGTGGGCCTTGTCACGGAGGTAGCCAGGAATCAAAGTTGATGCTGGCCTTCACGTTCCCTTGTCATATCCTTACAGCCCCACCAACACCGGAAATCTGTGTCTCTGCTCGCACCTAACCTCAACCTATCCCTTACCCTCCTCAGAGACAAGCACTGCAGCGGCCCTCCAGATCATGGGGCTTGGCACGAAAGTAGCCAGGAATCAAGGCTGATGCTGGCCCTCACCTTCCCTTGGCAGCCCCACCAACACCGGGGCTCTGTATCTGTTCTCCCACCCTACCTCAGCCTAGCCCTGACTGTCATCCGAGCCAAGCTCCGAAGCGGTCACCCTCCACATGGGGCTTGGCCCTGAGGTAGACAGGAATCAAGGTTGATGTTGGTCCTCACCTTTGTTTGGCAGCCCCACCAACACTTGGGCTCTGTGTCTCTACTCGCACCTAACAGTAACCCTCACCCTCATCGGAGCCAAGCTCCGAAGCGGCCACACTCCACATGGGCCTAGGCACTGAGGTAGCCAGGAATCAAAGTTGATGCTGGCCCTCACGATCTCTTGGCAGCCCCTTCTCAGCGCCAATAACACTGGGGCTCTGTGTCTGTTCTCCCGTCCAACCTCACCTTAGCCCTGACCCTCATCAGGGCCAAACTTCGGAGCAGCCACTCGCCACATGGGCCTAGGCACTGAGGTAGCCACGAATCAAGGTGGATGCTGGCCCTCACCTTCCCTTGGCAGCCCCTTCTCAGCCCCACCAACATCGGGGCTCTGTGTCTAATCTTCCACCTAACCTCGGCCTATCACTTACCCGCCTCAGAGCCAAGCTCCCGCGGTCACCCTCCACATTGGACTTGGCCCTGAGGTACCCAGGAATCAAGGTTGATGCTGGCCCTCAACTTCCTTGGCAGCTCCACCAACACCGGCGCTCTGTTTCTGTTCTCCCATCTAACCTCAACCTAGCCCTGACCCTCATCAGGGGAAAGCTCTGAAGCAGCCGCCTTCCACATGGCGCTTGGCACAGAGGTAGCCAGGAATCAAGGATGATGCTAGCCCACTCTTCCCTTGGCAGCCACACCAATACCTTGGCTCTGTGTCTGTTCTCCCACTCTACCTCAGCCTAGCCCTGACTGTCATCCGAGCAAAGCTCCGAAGGGGTCACCCTCCATATAGAGCTTGGCACTGAGGTAGCCAGGAATAAACGTTGAGGCTGGCCGTTACCTTCCTTTCGGAACCCCACCAACACAGTGGCTCTGTGTCTCTGCTCGCATCTAACCGCAACCTATCCCTTACCCTCCTCAGAGCCAAGCTCCGAAGCGGCCAACCTCCACGTGGGCCTTGGCACTGAGGTAGCCAGAAATCAAAGTTGATGCTGGCTATCACGATCTCTTGGCAGCCCCTTCTCACCCCACCAACACCGGGCCTCTGTGTCTGTTCTCCTGCCTAACCTCACCTTAGCCCTGAACCTCATCAGGGCCAAACTTCGGAGCAGCCACTCGCCACATGGGCCTAGGCACTGAGGTAGCCAGGAATCAAGGCTGATGCTGGCCATCACGATCTCTTGGCAGCCCCTTCTCAGCGCCAATAACACTGGGGCTCTGTGTCTGTTCTCCCGTCCAACCTCACCTTAGCCCTGACCCTCATCAGGGCCAAACTTCGGAGCAGCCACTCGCCACATGGGCCTAGGCACTGAGGTAGCCAGGAATCAAGGTTGATGCTGGCCCTCACCTTCCCTTGGCAGCCCCTTCTCAGCCCCACCAACATCGGGGCTCTGTGTCTAATCTTCCATCTAACCGCGGCCTATCGCTTACCCGCTTCAGAGCCAAGCTCCAGCGGCCGCCCTCCACATGCAGCTTGGCACTGAGCTAGACAGGAATCAAGCTTGATGCTGGTCTTCACGTTCCCTTGACTTCTCCTTACAGCCCCACCAACACTGGGAATCTGTGTCTCTGCTCGCACCTCACCTCAACCTATCCCTTACACTCCTCAGAGCCAAGCATCGCAGCGGCCCTCCACCTCATGGGGATTGGCACGGAGGTAGCCAGGAATTTAAGGCTGATGCTGGCCCTCACCTTCCCTTCTCAGCCCCACCAACACCGGGGCTCTGTGTCTGTTCTCCCACCTAACCTCAACCTAGTCCTGACCCTCATCAGGGGAAAGCCCCGAAGCGGCCAACCTCCATGTGGGCCTTGTCACGGAGGTAGCCAGGAATCAAAGTTGATGCTGGCCTTCACGTTCCCTTGTCATATCCTTACAGCCCCACCAACACCGGAAATCTGTGTCTCTGCTCGCACCTAACCTCAACCTATCCCTTACCCTCCTCAGAGACAAGCACTGCAGCGGCCCTCCAGATCATGGGGCTTGGCACGAAAGTAGCCAGGAATCAAGGCTGATGCTGGCCCTCACCTTCCCTTGGCAGCCCCACCAACACCGGGGCTCTGTATCTGTTCTCCCACCCTACCTCAGCCTAGTCCTGACTGTCATCCGAGCCAAGCTCCGAAGCGGTCACCCTCCACATGGGGCTTGGCCCTGAGGTAGACAGGAATCAAGGTTGATGTTGGTCCTCACGATCTCTTGGCAGCCCCTTCTCAGCCCCACCAACACTGGGGCTCTGTGTCTGTTCTCCCGTCCAACCTCACCTTAGCCCTGACCCTCATCAGGGCCAAACTTCGGAGCAGCCAATCGCCACATGGGCCTAGGCACTGAGGTAGCCACGAATCAAGGTGGATGCTGGCCCTCACCTTCCCTTGGCAGCCCCTTCTCAGCCCCACCAACATCGGGGCTCTGTGTCTAATCTTCCACCTAACCTCGGCCTATCACTTACCCGCCTCAGAGCCAAGCTCCCGCGGTCACCCTCCACATTGGACTTGGCCCTGAGGTACCCAGGAATCAAGGTTGATGCTGGCCCTCAACTTCCTTGGCAGCTCCACCAACACCGGGGCTCTGTTTCTGTTCTCCCATCTAACCTCAACCTAGCCCTGACCCTCATCAGGGGAAAGCTCTGAAGCAGCCGCCTTCCACATGGCGCTTGGCACAGAGGTAGCCAGGAATCAAGGATGATGCTAGCCCACTCTTCCCTTGGCAGCCACACCAATACCTTGGCTCTGTGTCTGTTCTCCCACTATACCTCAGCCTAGCCCTGACTGTCATCCGAGCAAAGCTCCGAAGGGGTCACCCTCCATATAGAGCTTGGCACTGAGGTAGCCAGGAATAAACGTTGAGGCTGGCCGTTACCTTCCTTTCGGAACCCCACCAACACAGTGGCTCTGTGTCTCTGCTCGCATCTAACCGCAACCTATCCCTTACCCTCCTCAGAGCCAAGCTCCGAAGCGGCCAACCTCCACGTGGGCCTTGGCACTGAGGTAGCCAGAAATCAAAGTTGATGCTGGCTATCACGATCTCTTGGCAGCCCCTTCTCACCCCACCAACACCGGGGCTCTGTGTCTGTTCTCCTGCCTAACCTCACCTTAGCCCTGACCCTCATCAGGGCCAAACTTCGGAGCAGCCACTCGCCACATGGGCCTAGGCACTGAGGTAGCCACGAATCAAGGTTGACGCTGGCCCTCACCTTCCCTTGGCAGCCCCACCAACACCGAGCCTCTGTGTATGTTCTCCCATCTAACGTCGACCTCGATTACTTATCCTCATCAGGGCCAAACTTCGGAGCAGCCACATGGGCCTAGGCACTGAGGTAGCCAGGAATCAACGTTGATGCTGGCCCTCACCTTCCCTTCTCAGCCCCACCAACACCGGGGCTCTGTGTCTAATCTTCCACCTAACCTCGGCCTATCACTTACCCGCCTCAGAGCCAGGCTCCCGCGGTCACCCTCCACATTGGACTTGGCCCTGAGGTACCCAGGAATCAAGGTTGATGCTGGCCCTCAACTTCCTTGGCAGCTCCACCAACACCGGCGCTCTGTTTCTGTTCTCCCATCTAACCTCAACCTAGCCCTGACCCTCATCAGGGGAAAGCTCTGAAGCAGCCGCCTTCCACATGGCGCTTGGCACAGAGGTAGCCAGGAATCAAGGATGATGCTAGCCCATTCTTCCCTTGGCAGCCACACCAATACCTTGGCTCTGTGTCTGTTCTCCCACTCTACTTCAGCCTAGCCCTGACTGTCATCCGAGCAAAGCTCCGAAGGGGTCACCTTCCATATAGAGCTTGGCACTGAGGTAGCCAGGAATAAACGTTGAGGCTGGCCGTTACCTTCCTTTCGGAACCCCACCAACACAGTGGCTCTGTGTCTCTGCTCGCATCTAACCGCAACCTATCCCTTACCCTCCTCAGAGCCAAGCTCCGAAGCGGCCAACCTCCACGTGGGCCTTGGCACTGAGGTAGCCAGAAATCAAAGTTGATGCTGGCCATCACGATCTCTTGGCAGCCCCTTCTCACCCCACCAACACCGGGGCTCTGTGTCTGTTCTCCTGCCTAACCTCACCTTAGCCCTGACCCTCATCAGGGCCAAACTTCGGAGCAGCCACTCGCCACATGGGCCTAGGCACTGAGGTAGCCAGGAATCAAGGCTGATGCTGGCCATCACGATCTCTTGGCAGCCCCTTCTCAGCGCCAATAACACTGGGGCTCTGTGTCTGTTCTCCCGTCCAACCTCACCTTAGCCCTGACCCTCATCAGGGCCAAACTTCGGAGCAGCCACTCGCCACATGGGCCTAGGCACTGAGGTAGCCAGGAATCAAGGTTGATGCTGGCCCTCACCTTCCCTTGGCAGCCCCTTCTCAGCCCCACCAACATCGGGGCTCTGTGTCTAATCTTCCATCTAACCGCGGCCTATCGCTTACCCGCTTCAGAGCCAAGCTCCAGCGGCCGCCCTCCACATGCAGCTTGGCACTGAGCTAGACAGGAATCAAGCTTGATGCTGGTCTTCACGTTCCCTTGACTTCTCCTTACAGCCCCACCAACACTGGGAATCTGTGTCTCTGCTCGCACCTCACCTCAACCTATCCCTTACACTCCTCAGAGCCAAGCATCGCAGCGGCCCTCCACCTCATGGGGATTGGCACGGAGGTAGCCAGGAATTTAAGGCTGATGCTGGCCCTCACCTTCCCTTCTCAGCCCCACCAACACCGGGGCTCTGTGTCTGTTCTCCCACCTAACCTCAACCTAGTCCTGACCCTCATCAGGGGAAAGCCCCGAAGCGGCCAACCTCCATGTGGGCCTTGTCACGGAGGTAGCCAGGAATCAAAGTTGATGCTGGCCTTCACGTTCCCTTGTCATATCCTTA
The DNA here is from genome assembly GCF_964195595.1 of Calonectris borealis. Lineage (NCBI taxonomy): Eukaryota > Metazoa > Chordata > Aves > Procellariiformes > Procellariidae > Calonectris > Calonectris borealis. Next base: position 174,959 of record NW_027441491.1, on the reverse strand, counting down.
CAGCCCCACCAACACCGGAAATCTGTGTCTCTGCTCGCACCTAACCTCAACCTATCCCTTACCCTCCTCAGAGACAAGCACTGCAGCGGCCCTCCAGATCATGGGGCTTGGCACGAAAGTAGCCAGGAATCAAGGCTGATGCTGGCCCTCACCTTCCCTTGGCAGCCCCACCAACACCGGGGCTCTGTATCTGTTCTCCCACCCTACCTCAGCCTAGCCCTGACTGTCATCCGAGCCAAGCTCCGAAGCGGTCACCCTCCACATGGGGCTTGGCCCTGAGGTAGACAGGAATCAAGGTTGATGTTGGTCCTCACCTTTGTTTGGCAGCCCCACCAACACTTGGGCTCTGTGTCTCTACTCGCACCTAACAGTAACCCTCACCCTCATCGGAGCCAAGCTCCGAAGCGGCCACACTCCACATGGGCCTAGGCACTGAGGTAGCCAGGAATCAAAGTTGATGCTGGCCCTCACGATCTCTTGGCAGCCCCTTCTCAGCCCCACCAACACTGGGGCTCTGTGTCTGTTCTCCCGTCCAACCTCACCTTAGCCCTGACCCTCATCAGGGCCAAACTTCGGAGCAGCCACTCGCCACATGGGCCTAGGCACTGAGGTAGCCACGAATCAAGGTTGATGCTGGCCCTCACCTTCCCTTGGCAGCCCCTTCTCAGCCCCACCAACATCGGGGCTCTGTGTCTAATCTTCCACCTAACCTCGGCCTATCACTTACCCGCCTCAGAGCCAAGCTCCCGCGGTCACCCTCCACATTGGACTTGGCCCTGAGGTACCCAGGAATCAAGGTTGATGCTGGCCCTCAACTTCCTTGGCAGCTCCACCAACACCGGGGCTCTGTTTCTGTTCTCCCATCTAACCTCAACCTAGCCCTGACCCTCATCAGGGGAAAGCTCTGAAGCAGCCGCCTTCCACATGGCGCTTGGCACAGAGGTAGCCAGGAATCAAGGATGATGCTAGCCCACTCTTCCCTTGGCAGCCACACCAATACCTTGGCTCTGTGTCTGTTCTCCCACTATACCTCAGCCTAGCCCTGACTGTCATCCGAGCAAAGCTCCGAAGGGGTCACCCTCCATATAGAGCTTGGCACTGAGGTAGCCAGGAATAAACGTTGAGGCTGGCCGTTACCTTCCTTTCGGAACCCCACCAACACAGTGGCTCTGTGTCTCTGCTCGCATCTAACCGCAACCTATCCCTTACCCTCCTCAGAGCCAAGCTCCGAAGCGGCCAACCTCCACGTGGGCCTTGGCACTGAGGTAGCCAGAAATCAAAGTTGATGCTGGCTATCACGATCTCTTGGCAGCCCCTTCTCACCCCACCAACACCGGGGCTCTGTGTCTGTTCTCCTGCCTAACCTCACCTTAGCCCTGACCCTCATCAGGGCCAAACTTCGGAGCAGCCACTCGCCACATGGGCCTAGGCACTGAGGTAGCCACGAATCAAGGTTGACGCTGGCCCTCACCTTCCCTTGGCAGCCCCACCAACACCGAGCCTCTGTGTATGTTCTCCCATCTAACGTCGACCTCGATTACTTATCCTCATCAGGGCCAAACTTCGGAGCAGCCACATGGGCCTAGGCACTGAGGTAGCCAGGAATCAACGTTGATGCTGGCCCTCACCTTCCCTTCTCAGCCCCACCAACACCGGGGCTCTGTGTCTAATCTTCCACCTAACCTCGGCCTATCACTTACCCGCCTCAGAGCCAGGCTCCCGCGGTCACCCTCCACATTGGACTTGGCCCTGAGGTACCCAGGAATCAAGGTTGATGCTGGCCCTCAACTTCCTTGGCAGCTCCACCAACACCGGCGCTCTGTTTCTGTTCTCCCATCTAACCTCAACCTAGCCCTGACCCTCATCAGGGGAAAGCTCTGAAGCAGCCGCCTTCCACATGGCGCTTGGCACAGAGGTAGCCAGGAATCAAGGATGATGCTAGCCCATTCTTCCCTTGGCAGCCACACCAATACCTTGGCTCTGTGTCTGTTCTCCCACTCTACTTCAGCCTAGCCCTGACTGTCATCCGAGCAAAGCTCCGAAGGGGTCACCTTCCATATAGAGCTTGGCACTGAGGTAGCCAGGAATAAACGTTGAGGCTGGCCGTTACCTTCCTTTCGGAACCCCACCAACACAGTGGCTCTGTGTCTCTGCTCGCATCTAACCGCAACCTATCCCTTACCCTCCTCAGAGCCAAGCTCCGAAGCGGCCAACCTCCACGTGGGCCTTGGCACTGAGGTAGCCAGAAATCAAAGTTGATGCTGGCCATCACGATCTCTTGGCAGCCCCTTCTCACCCCACCAACACCGGGGCTCTGTGTCTGTTCTCCTGCCTAACCTCACCTTAGCCCTGACCCTCATCAGGGCCAAACTTCGGAGCAGCCACTCGCCACATGGGCCTAGGCACTGAGGTAGCCAGGAATCAAGGCTGATGCTGGCCATCACGATCTCTTGGCAGCCCCTTCTCAGCGCCAATAACACTGGGGCTCTGTGTCTGTTCTCCCGTCCAACCTCACCTTAGCCCTGACCCTCATCAGGGCCAAACTTCGGAGCAGCCACTCGCCACATGGGCCTAGGCACTGAGGTAGCCAGGAATCAAGGTTGATGCTGGCCCTCACCTTCCCTTGGCAGCCCCTTCTCAGCCCCACCAACATCGGGGCTCTGTGTCTAATCTTCCATCTAACCGCGGCCTATCGCTTACCCGCTTCAGAGCCAAGCTCCAGCGGCCGCCCTCCACATGCAGCTTGGCACTGAGCTAGACAGGAATCAAGCTTGATGCTGGTCTTCACGTTCCCTTGACTTCTCCTTACAGCCCCACCAACACTGGGAATCTGTGTCTCTGCTCGCACCTCACCTCAACCTATCCCTTACACTCCTCAGAGCCAAGCATCGCAGCGGCCCTCCACCTCATGGGGATTGGCACGGAGGTAGCCAGGAATTTAAGGCTGATGCTGGCCCTCACCTTCCCTTCTCAGCCCCACCAACACCGGGGCTCTGTGTCTGTTCTCCCACCTAACCTCAACCTAGTCCTGACCCTCATCAGGGGAAAGCCCCGAAGCGGCCAACCTCCATGTGGGCCTTGTCACGGAGGTAGCCAGGAATCAAAGTTGATGCTGGCCTTCACGTTCCCTTGTCATATCCTTACAGCCCCACCAACACCGGAAATCTGTGTCTCTGCTCGCACCTAACCTCAACCTATCCCTTACCCTCCTCAGAGACAAGCACTGCAGCGGCCCTCCAGATCATGGGGCTTGGCACGAAAGTAGCCAGGAATCAAGGCTGATGCTGGCCCTCACCTTCCCTTGGCAGCCCCACCAACACCGGGGCTCTGTATCTGTTCTCCCACCCTACCTCAGCCTAGCCCTGACTGTCATCCGAGCCAAGCTCCGAAGCGGTCACCCTCCACATGGGGCTTGGCCCTGAGGTAGACAGGAATCAAGGTTGATGTTGGTCCTCACCTTTGTTTGGCAGCCCCACCAACACTTGGGCTCTGTGTCTCTACTCGCACCTAACAGTAACCCTCACCCTCATCGGAGCCAAGCTCCGAAGCGGCCACACTCCACATGGGCCTAGGCACTGAGGTAGCCAGGAATCAAAGTTGATGCTGGCCCTCACGATCTCTTGGCAGCCCCTTCTCAGCCCCACCAACACTGGGGCTCTGTGTCTGTTCTCCCGTCCAACCTCACCTTAGCCCTGACCCTCATCAGGGCCAAACTTCGGAGCAGCCACTCGCCACATGGGCCTAGGCACTGAGGTAGCCACGAATCAAGGTTGATGCTGGCCCTCACCTTCCCTTGGCAGCCCCTTCTCAGCCCCACCAACATCGGGGCTCTGTGTCTAATCTTCCACCTAACCTCGGCCTATCACTTACCCGCCTCAGAGCCAAGCTCCCGCGGTCACCCTCCACATTGGACTTGGCCCTGAGGTACCCAGGAATCAAGGTTGATGCTGGCCCTCAACTTCCTTGGCAGCTCCACCAACACCGGGGCTCTGTTTCTGTTCTCCCATCTAACCTCAACCTAGCCCTGACCCTCATCAGGGGAAAGCTCTGAAGCAGCCGCCTTCCACATGGCGCTTGGCACAGAGGTAGCCAGGAATCAAGGATGATGCTAGCCCACTCTTCCCTTGGCAGCCACACCAATACCTTGGCTCTGTGTCTGTTCTCCCACTATACCTCAGCCTAGCCCTGACTGTCATCCGAGCAAAGCTCCGAAGGGGTCACCCTCCATATAGAGCTTGGCACTGAGGTAGCCAGGAATAAACGTTGAGGCTGGCCGTTACCTTCCTTTCGGAACCCCACCAACACAGTGGCTCTGTGTCTCTGCTCGCATCTAACCGCAACCTATCCCTTACCCTCCTCAGAGCCAAGCTCCGAAGCGGCCAACCTCCACGTGGGCCTTGGCACTGAGGTAGCCAGAAATCAAAGTTGATGCTGGCTATCACGATCTCTTGGCAGCCCCTTCTCACCCCACCAACACCGGGCCTCTGTGTCTGTTCTCCTGCCTAACCTCACCTCTAGCCCTGACCCTCATCAGGGCCAAACTTCGGAGCAGCCACTCGCCACATGGGCCTAGGCACTGAGGTAGCCAGGAATCAAGGTTGATGCTGGCCCTCACCTTCCCTTGGCAGCCCCACCAACACCGAGCCTCTGTGTATGTTCTCCCATCTAACGTCGACCTCGATTACTTATCCTCATCAGGGCCAAACTTCGGAGCAGCCACATGGGCCTAGGCACTGAGGTAGCCAGGAATCAACGTTGATGCTGGCCCTCACCTTCCCTTCTCAGCCCCACCAACACCGGGGCTCTGTGTCTAATCTTCCACCTAACCTCGGCCTATCACTTACCCGCCTCAGAGCCAGGCTCTAGCGGTCACCCTCCACATTGGACTTGGCCCTGAGGTACCCAGGAATCAAGGTTGATGCTGGCCCTCAACTTCCTTGGCAGCTCCACCAACACCGGGGCTCTGTTTCTGTTCTCCCATCTAACCTCAACCTAGCCCTGACCCTCATCAGGGGAAAGCTCTGAAGCAGCCGCCTTCCACATGGCGCTTGGCACAGAGGTAGCCAGGAATCAAGGATGATGCTAGCCCACTCTTCCCTTGGCAGCCACACCAATACCTTGGCTCTGTGTCTGTTCTCCCACTCTACTTCAGCCTAGCCCTGACTGTCATCCGAGCAAAGCTCCGAAGGGGTCACCTTCCATATAGAGCTTGGCACTGAGGTAGCCAGGAATAAACGTTGAGGCTGGCCGTTACCTTCCTTTCGGAACCCCACCAACACAGTGGCTCTGTGTCTCTGCTCGCATCTAACCGCAACCTATCCCTTACCCTCCTCAGAGCCAAGCTCCGAAGCGGCCAACCTCCACGTGGGCCTTGGCACTGAGGTAGCCAGAAATCAAAGTTGATGCTGGCCATCACGATCTCTTGGCAGCCCCTTCTCACCCCACCAACACCGGGGCTCTGTGTCTGTTCTCCTGCCTAACCTCACCTTAGCCCTGACCCTCATCAGGGCCAAACTTCGGAGCAGCCACTCGCCACATGGGCCTAGGCACTGAGGTAGCCAGGAATCAAGGCTGATGCTGGCCATCACGATCTCTTGGCAGCCCCTTCTCAGCGCCAATAACACTGGGGCTCTGTGTCTGTTCTCCCGTCCAACCTCACCTTAGCCCTGACCCTCATCAGGGCCAAACTTCGGAGCAGCCACTCGCCACATGGGCCTAGGCACTGAGGTAGCCAGGAATCAAGGTTGATGCTGGCCCTCACCTTCCCTTGGCAGCCCCTTCTCAGCCCCACCAACATCGGGGCTCTGTGTCTAATCTTCCATCTAACCGCGGCCTATCGCTTACCCGCTTCAGAGCCAAGCTCCAGCGGCCGCCCTCCACATGCAGCTTGGCACTGAGCTAGACAGGAATCAAGCTTGATGCTGGTCTTCACGTTCCCTTGACTTCTCCTTACAGCCCCACCAACACTGGGAATCTGTGTCTCTGCTCGCACCTCACCTCAACCTATCCCTTACACTCCTCAGAGCCAAGCATCGCAGCGGCCCTCCACCTCATGGGGATTGGCACGGAGGTAGCCAGGAATTTAAGGCTGATGCTGGCCCTCACCTTCCCTTCTCAGCCCCACCAACACCGGGGCTCTGTGTCTGTTCTCCCACCTAACCTCAACCTAGTCCTGACCCTCATCAGGGGAAAGCCCCGAAGCGGCCAACCTCCATGTGGGCCTTGTCACGGAGGTAGCCAGGAATCAAAGTTGATGCTGGCCTTCACGTTCCCTTGTCATATCCTTACAGCCCCACCAACACCGGAAATCTGTGTCTCTGCTCGCACCTAACCTCAACCTATCCCTTACCCTCCTCAGAGACAAGCACTGCAGCGGCCCTCCAGATCATGGGGCTTGGCACGAAAGTAGCCAGGAATCAAGGCTGATGCTGGCCCTCACCTTCCCTTGGCAGCCCCACCAACACCGGGGCTCTGTATCTGTTCTCCCACCCTACCTCAGCCTAGCCCTGACTGTCATCCGAGCCAAGCTCCGAAGCGGTCACCCTCCACATGGGGCTTGGCCCTGAGGTAGACAGGAATCAAGGTTGATGTTGGTCCTCACCTTTGTTTGGCAGCCCCACCAACACTTGGGCTCTGTGTCTCTACTCGCACCTAACAGTAACCCTCACCCTCATCGGAGCCAAGCTCCGAAGCGGCCACACTCCACATGGGCCTAGGCACTGAGGTAGCCAGGAATCAAAGTTGATGCTGGCCCTCACGATCTCTTGGCAGCCCCTTCTCAGCCCCACCAACACTGGGGCTCTGTGTCTGTTCTCCCGTCCAACCTCACCTTAGCCCTGACCCTCATCAGGGCCAAACTTCGGAGCAGCCACTCGCCACATGGGCCTAGGCACTGAGGTAGCCACGAATCAAGGTGGATGCTGGCCCTCACCTTCCCTTGGCAGCCCCTTCTCAGCCCCAACAACATCGGGGCTCTGTGTCTAATCTTCCACCTAACCTCGGCCTATCACTTACCCGCCTCAGAGCCAAGCTCCAGCGGTCACCCTCCACATTGGACTTGGCCCTGAGGTACCCAGGAATCAAGGTTGATGCTGGCCCTCAACTTCCTTGGCAGCTCCACCAACACCGGCGCTCTGTTTCTGTTCTCCCATCTAACCTCAACCTAGCCCTGACCCTCATCAGGGGAAAGCTCTGAAGCAGCCGCCTTCCACATGGCGCTTGGCACAGAGGTAGCCAGGAATCAAGGATGATGCTAGCCCACTCTTCCCTTGGCAGCCACACCAATACCTTGGCTCTGTGTCTGTTCTCCCACTCTACTTCAGCCTAGCCCTGACTGTCATCCGAGCAAAGCTCCGAAGGGGTCACCTTCCATATAGAGCTTGGCACTGAGGTAGCCAGGAATAAACGTTGAGGCTGGCCGTTACCTTCCTTTCGGAACCCCACCAACACAGTGGCTCTGTGTCTCTGCTCGCATCTAACCGCAACCTATCCCTTACCCTCCTCAGAGCCAAGCTCCGAAGCGGCCAACCTCCATGTGGGCCTTGGCACTGAGGTAGCCAGAAATCAAAGTTGATGCTGGCCATCACGATCTCTTGGCAGCCCCTTCTCACCCCACCAACACCGGGGCTCTGTGTCTGTTCTCCTGCCTAACCTCACCTTAGCCCTGACCCTCATCAGGGCCAAACTTCGGAGCAGCCACTCGCCACATGGGCCTAGGCACTGAGGTAGCCAGGAATCAAGGTTGATGCTGGCCCTCACCTTCCCTTGGCAGCCCCACCAACACCGAGCCTCTGTGTATGTTCTCCCATCTAACGACCTCGATTACTTATCCTCATCAGGGCCAAACTTCGGAGCAGCCACATGGGCCTAGGCACTGAGGTAGCCAGGAATCAACGTTGATGCTGGCCCTCACCTTCCCTTCTCAGCCCCACCAACACCGGGGCTCTGTGTCTAATCTTCCACCTAACCTCGGCCTATCACTTACCCGTCTCAGAGCCAGGCTCTAGCGGTCACCCTCCACATTGGACATGGCCCTGAGGTACCCAGGAATCAAGGTTGATGCTGGCCCTCAACTTCCTTGGCAGCTCCACCAACACCGGCGCTCTGTTTCTGTTCTCCCATCTAACCTCAACCTAGCCCTGACCCTCATCAGGGGAAAGCTCTGAAGCAGCCGCCTTCCACATGGCGCTTGGCACAGAGGTAGCCAGGAATCAAGGATGATGCTAGCCCACTCTTCCCTTGGCAGCCACACCAATACCTTGGCTCTGTGTCTGTTCTCCCACTCTACCTCAGCCTAGCCCTGACTGTCATCCGAGCAAAGCTCCGAAGGGGTCACCCTCCATATAGAGCTTGGCACTGAGGTAGCCAGGAATAAACGTTGAGGCTGGCCGTTACCTTCCTTTCGGAACCCCACCAACACAGTGGCTCTGTGTCTCTGCTCGCATCTAACCGCAACCTATCCCTTACCCTCCTCAGAGCCAAGCTCCGAAGCGGCCAACCTCCACGTGGGCCTTGGCACTGAGGTAGCCAGAAATCAAAGTTGATGCTGGCTATCACGATCTCTTGGCAGCCCCTTCTCACCCCACCAACACCGGGCCTCTGTGTCTGTTCTCCTGCCTAACCTCACCTTAGCCCTGAACCTCATCAGGGCCAAACTTCGGAGCAGCCACTCGCCACATGGGCCTAGGCACTGAGGTAGCCAGGAATCAAGGCTGATGCTGGCCATCACGATCTCTTGGCAGCCCCTTCTCAGCGCCAATAACACTGGGGCTCTGTGTCTGTTCTCCCGTCCAACCTCACCTTAGCCCTGACCCTCATCAGGGCCAAACTTCGGAGCAGCCACTCGCCACATGGGCCTAGGCACTGAGGTAGCCAGGAATCAAGGTTGATGCTGGCCCTCACCTTCCCTTGGCAGCCCCTTCTCAGCCCCACCAACATCGGGGCTCTGTGTCTAATCTTCCATCTAACCGCGGCCTATCGCTTACCCGCTTCAGAGCCAAGCTCCAGCGGCCGCCCTCCACATGCAGCTTGGCACTGAGCTAGACAGGAATCAAGCTTGATGCTGGTCTTCACGTTCCCTTGACTTCTCCTTACAGCCCCACCAACACTGGGAATCTGTGTCTCTGCTCGCACCTCACCTCAACCTATCCCTTACACTCCTCAGAGCCAAGCATCGCAGCGGCCCTCCACCTCATGGGGATTGGCACGGAGGTAGCCAGGAATTTAAGGCTGATGCTGGCCCTCACCTTCCCTTCTCAGCCCCACCAACACCGGGGCTCTGTGTCTGTTCTCCCACCTAACCTCAACCTAGTCCTGACCCTCATCAGGGGAAAGCCCCGAAGCGGCCAACCTCCATGTGGGCCTTGTCACGGAGGTAGCCAGGAATCAAAGTTGATGCTGGCCTTCACGTTCCCTTGTCATATCCTTACAGCCCCACCAACACCGGAAATCTGTGTCTCTGCTCGCACCTAACCTCAACCTATCCCTTACCCTCCTCAGAGACAAGCACTGCAGCGGCCCTCCAGATCATGGGGCTTGGCACGAAAGTAGCCAGGAATCAAGGCTGATGCTGGCCCTCACCTTCCCTTGGCAGCCCCACCAACACCGGGGCTCTGTATCTGTTCTCCCACCCTACCTCAGCCTAGTCCTGACTGTCATCCGAGCCAAGCTCCGAAGCGGTCACCCTCCACATGGGGCTTGGCCCTGAGGTAGACAGGAATCAAGGTTGATGTTGGTCCTCACGATCTCTTGGCAGCCCCTTCTCAGCCCCACCAACACTGGGGCTCTGTGTCTGTTCTCCCGTCCAACCTCACCTTAGCCCTGACCCTCATCAGGGCCAAACTTCGGAGCAGCCAATCGCCACATGGGCCTAGGCACTGAGGTAGCCACGAATCAAGGTGGATGCTGGCCCTCACCTTCCCTTGGCAGCCCCTTCTCAGCCCCACCAACATCGGGGCTCTGTGTCTAATCTTCCACCTAACCTCGGCCTATCACTTACCCGCCTCAGAGCCAAGCTCCCGCGGTCACCCTCCACATTGGACTTGGCCCTGAGGTACCCAGGAATCAAGGTTGATGCTGGCCCTCAACTTCCTTGGCAGCTCCACCAACACCGGGGCTCTGTTTCTGTTCTCCCATCTAACCTCAACCTAGCCCTGACCCTCATCAGGGGAAAGCTCTGAAGCAGCCGCCTTCCACATGGCGCTTGGCACAGAGGTAGCCAGGAATCAAGGATGATGCTAGCCCACTCTTCCCTTGGCAGCCACACCAATACCTTGGCTCTGTGTCTGTTCTCCCACTATACCTCAGCCTAGCCCTGACTGTCATCCGAGCAAAGCTCCGAAGGGGTCACCCTCCATATAGAGCTTGGCACTGAGGTAGCCAGGAATAAACGTTGAGGCTGGCCGTTACCTTCCTTTCGGAACCCCACCAACACAGTGGCTCTGTGTCTCTGCTCGCATCTAACCGCAACCTATCCCTTACCCTCCTCAGAGCCAAGCTCCGAAGCGGCCAACCTCCACGTGGGCCTTGGCACTGAGGTAGCCAGAAATCAAAGTTGATGCTGGCTATCACGATCTCTTGGCAGCCCCTTCTCACCCCACCAACACCGGGGCTCTGTGTCTGTTCTCCTGCCTAACCTCACCTTAGCCCTGACCCTCATCAGGGCCAAACTTCGGAGCAGCCACTCGCCACATGGGCCTAGGCACTGAGGTAGCCACGAATCAAGGTTGACGCTGGCCCTCACCTTCCCTTGGCAGCCCCACCAACACCGAGCCTCTGTGTATGTTCTCCCATCTAACGTCGACCTCGATTACTTATCCTCATCAGGGCCAAACTTCGGAGCAGCCACATGGGCCTAGGCACTGAGGTAGCCAGGAATCAACGTTGATGCTGGCCCTCACCTTCCCTTCTCAGCCCCACCAACACCGGGGCTCTGTGTCTAATCTTCCACCTAACCTCGGCCTATCACTTACCCGCCTCAGAGCCAGGCTCCCGCGGTCACCCTCCACATTGGACTTGGCCCTGAGGTACCCAGGAATCAAGGTTGATGCTGGCCCTCAACTTCCTTGGCAGCTCCACCAACACCGGCGCTCTGTTTCTGTTCTCCCATCTAACCTCAACCTAGCCCTGACCCTCATCAGGGGAAAGCTCTGAAGCAGCCGCCTTCCACATGGCGCTTGGCACAGAGGTAGCCAGGAATCAAGGATGATGCTAGCCCATTCTTCCCTTGGCAGCCACACCAATACCTTGGCTCTGTGTCTGTTCTCCCACTCTACTTCAGCCTAGCCCTGACTGTCATCCGAGCAAAGCTCCGAAGGGGTCACCTTCCATATAGAGCTTGGCACTGAGGTAGCCAGGAATAAACGTTGAGGCTGGCCGTTACCTTCCTTTCGGAACCCCACCAACACAGTGGCTCTGTGTCTCTGCTCGCATCTAACCGCAACCTATCCCTTACCCTCCTCAGAGCCAAGCTCCGAAGCGGCCAACCTCCACGTGGGCCTTGGCACTGAGGTAGCCAGAAATCAAAGTTGATGCTGGCCATCACGATCTCTTGGCAGCCCCTTCTCACCCCACCAACACCGGGGCTCTGTGTCTGTTCTCCTGCCTAACCTCACCTTAGCCCTGACCCTCATCAGGGCCAAACTTCGGAGCAGCCACTCGCCACATGGGCCTAGGCACTGAGGTAGCCAGGAATCAAGGCTGATGCTGGCCATCACGATCTCTTGGCAGCCCCTTCTCAGCGCCAATAACACTGGGGCTCTGTGTCTGTTCTCCCGTCCAACCTCACCTTAGCCCTGACCCTCATCAGGGCCAAACTTCGGAGCAGCCACTCGCCACATGGGCCTAGGCACTGAGGTAGCCAGGAATCAAGGTTGATGCTGGCCCTCACCTTCCCTTGGCAGCCCCTTCTCAGCCCCACCAACATCGGGGCTCTGTGTCTAATCTTCCATCTAACCGCGGCCTATCGCTTACCCGCTTCAGAGCCAAGCTCCAGCGGCCGCCCTCCACATGCAGCTTGGCACTGAGCTAGACAGGAATCAAGCTTGATGCTGGTCTTCACGTTCCCTTGACTTCTCCTTACAGCCCCACCAACACTGGGAATCTGTGTCTCTGCTCGCACCTCACCTCAACCTATCCCTTACACTCCTCAGAGCCAAGCATCGCAGCGGCCCTCCACCTCATGGGGATTGGCACGGAGGTAGCCAGGAATTTAAGGCTGATGCTGGCCCTCACCTTCCCTTCTCAGCCCCACCAACACCGGGGCTCTGTGTCTGTTCTCCCACCTAACCTCAACCTAGTCCTGACCCTCATCAGGGGAAAGCCCCGAAGCGGCCAACCTCCATGTGGGCCTTGTCACGGAGGTAGCCAGGAATCAAAGTTGATGCTGGCCTTCACGTTCCCTTGTCATATCCTTACAGCCCCACCAACACCGGAAATCTGTGTCTCTGCTCGCACCTAACCTCAACCTATCCCTTACCCTCCTCAGAGACAAGCACTGCAGCGGCCCTCCAGATCATGGGGCTTGGCACGAAAGTAGCCAGGAATCAAGGCTGATGCTGGCCCTCACCTTCCCTTGGCAGCCCCACCAACACCGGGGCTCTGTATCTGTTCTCCCACCCTACCTCAGCCTAGCCCTGACTGTCATCCGAGCCAAGCTCCGAAGCGGTCACCCTCCACATGGGGCTTGGCCCTGAGGTAGACAGGAATCAAGGTTGATGTTGGTCCTCACCTTTGTTTGGCAGCCCCACCAACACTTGGGCTCTGTGTCTCTACTCGCACCTAACAGTAACCCTCACCCTCATCGGAGCCAAGCTCCGAAGCGGCCACACTCCACATGGGCCTAGGCACTGAGGTAGCCAGGAATCAAAGTTGATGCTGGCCCTCACGATCTCTTGGCAGCCCCTTCTCAGCCCCACCAACACTGGGGCTCTGTGTCTGTTCTCCCGTCCAACCTCACCTTAGCCCTGACCCTCATCAGGGCCAAACTTCGGAGCAGCCACTCGCCACATGGGCCTAGGCACTGAGGTAGCCACGAATCAAGGTTGATGCTGGCCCTCACCTTCCCTTGGCAGCCCCTTCTCAGCCCCACCAACATCGGGGCTCTGTGTCTAATCTTCCACCTAACCTCGGCCTATCACTTACCCGCCTCAGAGCCAAGCTCCCGCGGTCACCCTCCACATTGGACTTGGCCCTGAGGTACCCAGGAATCAAGGTTGATGCTGGCCCTCAACTTCCTTGGCAGCTCCACCAACACCGGGGCTCTGTTTCTGTTCTCCCATCTAACCTCAACCTAGCCCTGACCCTCATCAGGGGAAAGCTCTGAAGCAGCCGCCTTCCACATGGCGCTTGGCACAGAGGTAGCCAGGAATCAAGGATGATGCTAGCCCACTCTTCCCTTGGCAGCCACACCAATACCTTGGCTCTGTGTCTGTTCTCCCACTATACCTCAGCCTAGCCCTGACTGTCATCCGAGCAAAGCTCCGAAGGGGTCACCCTCCATATAGAGCTTGGCACTGAGGTAGCCAGGAATAAACGTTGAGGCTGGCCGTTACCTTCCTTTCGGAACCCCACCAACACAGTGGCTCTGTGTCTCTGCTCGCATCTAACCGCAACCTATCCCTTACCCTCCTCAGAGCCAAGCTCCGAAGCGGCCAACCTCCACGTGGGCCTTGGCACTGAGGTAGCCAGAAATCAAAGTTGATGCTGGCTATCACGATCTCTTGGCAGCCCCTTCTCACCCCACCAACACCGGGGCTCTGTGTCTGTTCTCCTGCCTAACCTCACCTTAGCCCTGACCCTCATCAGGGCCAAACTTCGGAGCAGCCACTCGCCACATGGGCCTAGGCACTGAGGTAGCCACGAATCAAGGTTGACGCTGGCCCTCACCTTCCCTTGGCAGCCCCACCAACACCGAGCCTCTGTGTATGTTCTCCCATCTAACGTCGACCTCGATTACTTATCCTCATCAGGGCCAAACTTCGGAGCAGCCACATGGGCCTAGGCACTGAGGTAGCCAGGAATCAACGTTGATGCTGGCCCTCACCTTCCCTTCTCAGCCCCACCAACACCGGGGCTCTGTGTCTAATCTTCCACCTAACCTCGGCCTATCACTTACCCGCCTCAGAGCCAGGCTCCCGCGGTCACCCTCCACATTGGACTTGGCCCTGAGGTACCCAGGAATCAAGGTTGATGCTGGCCCTCAACTTCCTTGGCAGCTCCACCAACACCGGCGCTCTGTTTCTGTTCTCCCATCTAACCTCAACCTAGCCCTGACCCTCATCAGGGGAAAGCTCTGAAGCAGCCGCCTTCCACATGGCGCTTGGCACAGAGGTAGCCAGGAATCAAGGATGATGCTAGCCCATTCTTCCCTTGGCAGCCACACCAATACCTTGGCTCTGTGTCTGTTCTCCCACTCTACTTCAGCCTAGCCCTGACTGTCATCCGAGCAAAGCTCCGAAGGGGTCACCTTCCATATAGAGCTTGGCACTGAGGTAGCCAGGAATAAACGTTGAGGCTGGCCGTTACCTTCCTTTCGGAACCCCACCAACACAGTGGCTCTGTGTCTCTGCTCGCATCTAACCGCAACCTATCCCTTACCCTCCTCAGAGCCAAGCTCCGAAGCGGCCAACCTCCACGTGGGCCTTGGCACTGAGGTAGCCAGAAATCAAAGTTGATGCTGGCCATCACGATCTCTTGGCAGCCCCTTCTCACCCCACCAACACCGGGGCTCTGTGTCTGTTCTCCTGCCTAACCTCACCTTAGCCCTGACCCTCATCAGGGCCAAACTTCGGAGCAGCCACTCGCCACATGGGCCTAGGCACTGAGGTAGCCAGGAATCAAGGCTGATGCTGGCCATCACGATCTCTTGGCAGCCCCTTCTCAGCGCCAATAACACTGGGGCTCTGTGTCTGTTCTCCCGTCCAACCTCACCTTAGCCCTGACCCTCATCAGGGCCAAACTTCGGAGCAGCCACTCGCCACATGGGCCTAGGCACTGAGGTAGCCAGGAATCAAGGTTGATGCTGGCCCTCACCTTCCCTTGGCAGCCCCTTCTCAGCCCCACCAACATCGGGGCTCTGTGTCTAATCTTCCATCTAACCGCGGCCTATCGCTTACCCGCTTCAGAGCCAAGCTCCAGCGGCCGCCCTCCACATGCAGCTTGGCACTGAGCTAGACAGGAATCAAGCTTGATGCTGGTCTTCACGTTCCCTTGACTTCTCCTTACAGCCCCACCAACACTGGGAATCTGTGTCTCTGCTCGCACCTCACCTCAACCTATCCCTTACACTCCTCAGAGCCAAGCATCGCAGCGGCCCTCCACCTCATGGGGATTGGCACGGAGGTAGCCAGGAATTTAAGGCTGATGCTGGCCCTCACCTTCCCTTCTCAGCCCCACCAACACCGGGGCTCTGTGTCTGTTCTCCCACCTAACCTCAACCTAGTCCTGACCCTCATCAGGGGAAAGCCCCGAAGCGGCCAACCTCCATGTGGGCCTTGTCACGGAGGTAGCCAGGAATCAAAGTTGATGCTGGCCTTCACGTTCCCTTGTCATATCCTTACAGCCCCACCAACACCGGAAATCTGTGTCTCTGCTCGCACCTAACCTCAACCTATCCCTTACCCTCCTCAGAGACAAGCACTGCAGCGGCCCTCCAGATCATGGGGCTTGGCACGAAAGTAGCCAGGAATCAAGGCTGATGCTGGCCCTCACCTTCCCTTGGCAGCCCCACCAACACCGGGGCTCTGTATCTGTTCTCCCACCCTACCTCAGCCTAGCCCTGACTGTCATCCGAGCCAAGCTCCGAAGCGGTCACCCTCCACATGGGGCTTGGCCCTGAGGTAGACAGGAATCAAGGTTGATGTTGGTCCTCACCTTTGTTTGGCAGCCCCACCAACACTTGGGCTCTGTGTCTCTACTCGCACCTAACAGTAACCCTCACCCTCATCGGAGCCAAGCTCCGAAGCGGCCACACTCCACATGGGCCTAGGCACTGAGGTAGCCAGGAATCAAAGTTGATGCTGGCCCTCACGATCTCTTGGCAGCCCCTTCTCAGCCCCACCAACACTGGGGCTCTGTGTCTGTTCTCCCGTCCAACCTCACCTTAGCCCTGACCCTCATCAGGGCCAAACTTCGGAGCAGCCACTCGCCACATGGGCCTAGGCACTGAGGTAGCCACGAATCAAGGTTGATGCTGGCCCTCACCTTCCCTTGGCAGCCCCTTCTCAGCCCCACCAACATCGGGGCTCTGTGTCTAATCTTCCACCTAACCTCGGCCTATCACTTACCCGCCTCAGAGCCAAGCTCCCGCGGTCACCCTCCACATTGGACTTGGCCCTGAGGTACCCAGGAATCAAGGTTGATGCTGGCCCTCAACTTCCTTGGCAGCTCCACCAACACCGGGGCTCTGTTTCTGTTCTCCCATCTAACCTCAACCTAGCCCTGACCCTCATCAGGGGAAAGCTCTGAAGCAGCCGCCTTCCACATGGCGCTTGGCACAGAGGTAGCCAGGAATCAAGGATGATGCTAGCCCACTCTTCCCTTGGCAGCCACACCAATACCTTGGCTCTGTGTCTGTTCTCCCACTATACCTCAGCCTAGCCCTGACTGTCATCCGAGCAAAGCTCCGAAGGGGTCACCCTCCATATAGAGCTTGGCACTGAGGTAGCCAGGAATAAACGTTGAGGCTGGCCGTTACCTTCCTTTCGGAACCCCACCAACACAGTGGCTCTGTGTCTCTGCTCGCATCTAACCGCAACCTATCCCTTACCCTCCTCAGAGCCAAGCTCCGAAGCGGCCAACCTCCACGTGGGCCTTGGCACTGAGGTAGCCAGAAATCAAAGTTGATGCTGGCTATCACGATCTCTTGGCAGCCCCTTCTCACCCCACCAACACCGGGCCTCTGTGTCTGTTCTCCTGCCTAACCTCACCTCTAGCCCTGACCCTCATCAGGGCCAAACTTCGGAGCAGCCACTCGCCACATGGGCCTAGGCACTGAGGTAGCCAGGAATCAAGGTTGATGCTGGCCCTCACCTTCCCTTGGCAGCCCCACCAACACCGAGCCTCTGTGTATGTTCTCCCATCTAACGTCGACCTCGATTACTTATCCTCATCAGGGCCAAACTTCGGAGCAGCCACATGGGCCTAGGCACTGAGGTAGCCAGGAATCAACGTTGATGCTGGCCCTCACCTTCCCTTCTCAGCCCCACCAACACCGGGGCTCTGTGTCTAATCTTCCACCTAACCTCGGCCTATCACTTACCCGCCTCAGAGCCAGGCTCTAGCGGTCACCCTCCACATTGGACTTGGCCCTGAGGTACCCAGGAATCAAGGTTGATGCTGGCCCTCAACTTCCTTGGCAGCTCCACCAACACCGGGGCTCTGTTTCTGTTCTCCCATCTAACCTCAACCTAGCCCTGACCCTCATCAGGGGAAAGCTCTGAAGCAGCCGCCTTCCACATGGCGCTTGGCACAGAGGTAGCCAGGAATCAAGGATGATGCTAGCCCACTCTTCCCTTGGCAGCCACACCAATACCTTGGCTCTGTGTCTGTTCTCCCACTCTACTTCAGCCTAGCCCTGACTGTCATCCGAGCAAAGCTCCGAAGGGGTCACCTTCCATATAGAGCTTGGCACTGAGGTAGCCAGGAATAAACGTTGAGGCTGGCCGTTACCTTCCTTTCGGAACCCCACCAACACAGTGGCTCTGTGTCTCTGCTCGCATCTAACCGCAACCTATCCCTTACCCTCCTCAGAGCCAAGCTCCGAAGCGGCCAACCTCCACGTGGGCCTTGGCACTGAGGTAGCCAGAAATCAAAGTTGATGCTGGCCATCACGATCTCTTGGCAGCCCCTTCTCACCCCACCAACACCGGGGCTCTGTGTCTGTTCTCCTGCCTAACCTCACCTTAGCCCTGACCCTCATCAGGGCCAAACTTCGGAGCAGCCACTCGCCACATGGGCCTAGGCACTGAGGTAGCCAGGAATCAAGGCTGATGCTGGCCATCACGATCTCTTGGCAGCCCCTTCTCAGCGCCAATAACACTGGGGCTCTGTGTCTGTTCTCCCGTCCAACCTCACCTTAGCCCTGACCCTCATCAGGGCCAAACTTCGGAGCAGCCACTCGCCACATGGGCCTAGGCACTGAGGTAGCCAGGAATCAAGGTTGATGCTGGCCCTCACCTTCCCTTGGCAGCCCCTTCTCAGCCCCACCAACATCGGGGCTCTGTGTCTAATCTTCCATCTAACCGCGGCCTATCGCTTACCCGCTTCAGAGCCAAGCTCCAGCGGCCGCCCTCCACATGCAGCTTGGCACTGAGCTAGACAGGAATCAAGCTTGATGCTGGTCTTCACGTTCCCTTGACTTCTCCTTACAGCCCCACCAACACTGGGAATCTGTGTCTCTGCTCGCACCTCACCTCAACCTATCCCTTACACTCCTCAGAGCCAAGCATCGCAGCGGCCCTCCACCTCATGGGGATTGGCACGGAGGTAGCCAGGAATTTAAGGCTGATGCTGGCCCTCACCTTCCCTTCTCAGCCCCACCAACACCGGGGCTCTGTGTCTGTTCTCCCACCTAACCTCAACCTAGTCCTGACCCTCATCAGGGGAAAGCCCCGAAGCGGCCAACCTCCATGTGGGCCTTGTCACGGAGGTAGCCAGGAATCAAAGTTGATGCTGGCCTTCACGTTCCCTTGTCATATCCTTACAGCCCCACCAACACCGGAAATCTGTGTCTCTGCTCGCACCTAACCTCAACCTATCCCTTACCCTCCTCAGAGACAAGCACTGCAGCGGCCCTCCAGATCATGGGGCTTGGCACGAAAGTAGCCAGGAATCAAGGCTGATGCTGGCCCTCACCTTCCCTTGGCAGCCCCACCAACACCGGGGCTCTGTATCTGTTCTCCCACCCTACCTCAGCCTAGCCCTGACTGTCATCCGAGCCAAGCTCCGAAGCGGTCACCCTCCACATGGGGCTTGGCCCTGAGGTAGACAGGAATCAAGGTTGATGTTGGTCCTCACCTTTGTTTGGCAGCCCCACCAACACTTGGGCTCTGTGTCTCTACTCGCACCTAACAGTAACCCTCACCCTCATCGGAGCCAAGCTCCGAAGCGGCCACACTCCACATGGGCCTAGGCACTGAGGTAGCCAGGAATCAAAGTTGATGCTGGCCCTCACGATCTCTTGGCAGCCCCTTCTCAGCCCCACCAACACTGGGGCTCTGTGTCTGTTCTCCCGTCCAACCTCACCTTAGCCCTGACCCTCATCAGGGCCAAACTTCGGAGCAGCCACTCGCCACATGGGCCTAGGCACTGAGGTAGCCACGAATCAAGGTGGATGCTGGCCCTCACCTTCCCTTGGCAGCCCCTTCTCAGCCCCAACAACATCGGGGCTCTGTGTCTAATCTTCCACCTAACCTCGGCCTATCACTTACCCGCCTCAGAGCCAAGCTCCAGCGGTCACCCTCCACATTGGACTTGGCCCTGAGGTACCCAGGAATCAAGGTTGATGCTGGCCCTCAACTTCCTTGGCAGCTCCACCAACACCGGCGCTCTGTTTCTGTTCTCCCATCTAACCTCAACCTAGCCCTGACCCTCATCAGGGGAAAGCTCTGAAGCAGCCGCCTTCCACATGGCGCTTGGCACAGAGGTAGCCAGGAATCAAGGATGATGCTAGCCCACTCTTCCCTTGGCAGCCACACCAATACCTTGGCTCTGTGTCTGTTCTCCCACTCTACTTCAGCCTAGCCCTGACTGTCATCCGAGCAAAGCTCCGAAGGGGTCACCTTCCATATAGAGCTTGGCACTGAGGTAGCCAGGAATAAACGTTGAGGCTGGCCGTTACCTTCCTTTCGGAACCCCACCAACACAGTGGCTCTGTGTCTCTGCTCGCATCTAACCGCAACCTATCCCTTACCCTCCTCAGAGCCAAGCTCCGAAGCGGCCAACCTCCATGTGGGCCTTGGCACTGAGGTAGCCAGAAATCAAAGTTGATGCTGGCCATCACGATCTCTTGGCAGCCCCTTCTCACCCCACCAACACCGGGGCTCTGTGTCTGTTCTCCTGCCTAACCTCACCTTAGCCCTGACCCTCATCAGGGCCAAACTTCGGAGCAGCCACTCGCCACATGGGCCTAGGCACTGAGGTAGCCAGGAATCAAGGTTGATGCTGGCCCTCACCTTCCCTTGGCAGCCCCACCAACACCGAGCCTCTGTGTATGTTCTCCCATCTAACGACCTCGATTACTTATCCTCATCAGGGCCAAACTTCGGAGCAGCCACATGGGCCTAGGCACTGAGGTAGCCAGGAATCAACGTTGATGCTGGCCCTCACCTTCCCTTCTCAGCCCCACCAACACCGGGGCTCTGTGTCTAATCTTCCACCTAACCTCGGCCTATCACTTACCCGTCTCAGAGCCAGGCTCTAGCGGTCACCCTCCACATTGGACATGGCCCTGAGGTACCCAGGAATCAAGGTTGATGCTGGCCCTCAACTTCCTTGGCAGCTCCACCAACACCGGCGCTCTGTTTCTGTTCTCCCATCTAACCTCAACCTAGCCCTGACCCTCATCAGGGGAAAGCTCTGAAGCAGCCGCCTTCCACATGGCGCTTGGCACAGAGGTAGCCAGGAATCAAGGATGATGCTAGCCCACTCTTCCCTTGGCAGCCACACCAATACCTTGGCTCTGTGTCTGTTCTCCCACTCTACTTCAGCCTAGCCCTGACTGTCATCCGAGCAAAGCTCCGAAGGGGTCACCTTCCATATAGAGCTTGGCACTGAGGTAGCCAGGAATAAACGTTGAGGCTGGCCGTTACCTTCCTTTCGGAACCCCACCAACACAGTGGCTCTGTGTCTCTGCTCGCATCTAACCGCAACCTATCCCTTACCCTCCTCAGAGCCAAGCTCCGAAGCGGCCAACCTCCATGTGGGCCTTGGCACTGAGGTAGCCAGAAATCAAAGTTGATGCTGGCCATCACGATCTCTTGGCAGCCCCTTCTCACCCCACCAACACCGGGGCTCTGTGTCTGTTCTCCTGCCTATCCTCACCTTAGCCCTGACCCCCATCAGGGCCAAACTTCGGAGCAGCCACTCGCCACATGGGCCTAGGCACTGAGGTAGCCAGGAATCAAGGTTGATGCTGGCCCTCACCTTCCCTTGGCAGCCCCACCAACACCGAGCCTCTGTGTATGTTCTCCCATCTAACGTCGACCTCGATTACTTATCCTCATCAGGGCCAAACTTCGGAGCAGCCACATGGGCCTAGGCACTGAGGTAGCCAGGAATCAACGTTGATGCTGGCCCTCACCTTCCCTTCTCAGCCCCACCAACACCGGGGCTCTGTGTCTAATCTTCCACCTAACCTCGGCCTATCACTTACCCGCCTCAGAGCCAGGCTCTAGCGGTCACCCTCCACATTGGACTTGGCCCTGAGGTACCCAGGAATCAAGGTTGATGCTGGCCCTCAACTTCCTTGGCAGCTCCACCAACACCGGCGCTCTGTTTCTGTTCTCCCATCTAACCTCAACCTAGCCCTGACCCTCATCAGGGGAAAGCTCTGAAGCAGCCGCCTTCCACATGGCGCTTGGCACGGAGGTAGCCAGGAATCAAGGCTGATGCTGGCCATCACGATGTCTTGGCAGCCCCTTCTCAGCCCCACCAACATCGGGGCTCTGTGTCTAATCTTCCATCTAACCTCGGCCTATCGCTTACCCGCTTCAGAGCCAAACTCCAGCGGCCGCCCTCCACATGCAGCTTGGCACTGAGCTAGACAGGAATCAAGCTTGATGCTGGTCTTCACGTTCCCTTGACTTCTCCTTACAGCCCCACCAACACTGGGAATCTGTGTCTCTGCTCACACCTAACCTCAACCTATCCCTTACACTCCTCAGAGCCAAGCATCGCAGCGGCCCTCCACCTCATGGGGATTGGCACGGAGGTAGCCAGGAATTTAAGGCTGATGCTGGCCCTCACCTTCCCTTCTCAGCCCCACCAACACCGGGGCTCTGTGTCTGTTCTCCCACCTAACCTCAACCTAGTCCTTACCCTCATCAGGGGAAAGCCCCGAAGCGGCCAACCTCCATGTGGGCCTTGTCACGGAGGTAGCCAGGAATCAAAGTTGATGCTGGCCTTCACGTTCCCTTGTCATATCCTTACAGCCCCACCAACACCGGAAATCTGTGTCTCTGCTCGCACCTAACCTCAACCTATTCCTTACCCTCCTCAGAGACAAGCACTGCAGCGGCCCTCCAGATCATGGGGCTTGGCACGAAAGTAGCCAGGAATCAAGGCTGATGCTGGCCCTCACCTTCCCTTGGCAGCTCCACCAACACCGGGGCTCTGTGTCTGTTCTCCCACCCTACCTCAGCCTAGCCCTGACTGTCATCCGAGCCAAGCTCCGAAGCGGTCACCCTCTTCATGGGGCTTGGTCCTGAGGTAGACAGGAATCAAGGTTGATATCGGTCCTCACCTTCGTTTGGCAGCCCCACCAACACTTGGGCTCTGTGTCTGTTCTCCTGCCTAACCTCACCTTAGCCCTGACCCTCATCAGGGCCAAACTTCGGAGCAGCCACTCGCCACATGGGCCTGGGCACTGAGGTAGCCACGAATCAAGGTTGATGCTGGCCCTCACCTTCCCTTGGCAGCCCCACCAACACCGAGCCTCTGTGTATGTTCTCCCATCTAACCTCGACCTCGATTACTTATCCTCATCAGGGCCAAACTTCGGAGCAGCCACATAGGCCTAGGCACTGAGGTAGCCAGGAATCAAGGTTGATGCTGGCCCTCACCTTCCCTTCTCAGCCCCACCAACACCGGGGCTCTGTGTCTAATCTTCCACCTAACCTCGGCCTATCACTTACCCGCCTCAGAGCCAAGCTCCAGCGGTCACCCTCCACATTGGACTTGGCCCTGAGGTACCCAGGAATCAAGGTTGATGCTGGCCCTCAACTTCCTTGGCAGCTCCACCAACACCGGCGCTCTGTTTCTGTTCTCCCATCTAACCTCAACCTAGCCCTGACCCTCATCAGGGGAAAGCTCTGAAGCAGCCGCATTCCACATGGCACTTGGCACGGAGGTAGCCAGGAATCAAGGATGATGCTAGCCCACTCTTCCCTTGGCAGCCACACCAATACCTTGGCTCTGTGTCTGTTCTCCCACCCTACCTCAGCCTAGCCCTGACTGTCATCCGAGCAAAGCTCCGAAGGGGTCAACCTCCATATAGAGCTTGGCACTGAGGTAGGCAGGAATAAACGTTGAGGCTGGCCGTTACCTTCCTTTCGGAACCCCACCAACACAGTGGCTCTGTGTCTCTGCTCGCATCTAACCGCAACCTATCCCTTACCCTCCTCAGAGCCAAGCTCCGAAGCGGCCAACCTCCATGTGGGCCTTGGCACTGAGGTAGCCAGAAATCAAAGTTGATGCTGGCCATCACGATCTCTTGCCAGCCCCTTCTCACCCGACCAACACTGGGGCTCTGTGTCTGTTCTCTCGCCTAACCTCACCTTAGCCCTGACCCTCATCAGGGCCAAACTTCGGAGCAGCCACTCGCCACATGGGCCTAGGCACTGAGGTAGCCAGGAATCAAGGTTGATGCTGGTCATCACGATCTCTTGGCAGCCCCTTCTCAGCGCCTATAACACTGGGGCTCTGTGTCTGTTCTCCCGTCCAACCTCACCTTAGCCCTGACCCTCATCAGGGCCAAACTTCGGAGCAGCCACTCGCCACATGGGCCTGGGCACTGAGGTAGCCAGGAATCAAGGCTGATGCTGGCCATCACGATGTCTTGGCAGCCCCTTCTCAGCCCCACCAACATCGGGGCTCTATGTCTAATCTTCCATCTAACCGCGGCCTATCGCTTACCCGCTTCAGAGCCAAGCTCCAGCGGCCGCCCTCCACATGCAGCTTGGCACTGAGCTAGACAGGAATCAAGCTTGATGCTGGTCTTCACGTTCCCTTGACTTCTCCTTACAGCCCCACCAACACTGGGAATCTGTGTCTCTGCTCGCACCTCACCTCAACCTATCCCTTACACTCCTCAGAGCCAAGCATCGCAGCGGCCCTCCACCTCATGGGGATTGGCACGGAGGTAGCCAGGAATTTAAGGCTGATGCTGGCCCTCACCTTCCCTTCTCAGCCCCACCAACACCGGGGCTCTGTGTCTGTTCTCCCACCTAACCTCAACCTAGTCCTGACCCTCATCAGGGGAAAGCCCCGAAGCGGCCAACCTCCATGTGGGCCTTGTCACGGAGGTAGCCAGGAATCAAAGTTGATGCTGGCCTTCACGTTCCCTTGTCATATCCTTACAGCCCCACCAACACCGGAAATCTGTGTCTCTGCTCGCACCTAACCTCAACCTATCCCTTACCCTCCTCAGAGACAAGCACTGCAGCGGCCCTCCACCTCATGGGGCTTGGCACGAAAGTAGCCACGAATCAAGGCTGATGCTGGCCCTCACCTTCCCTTGGCAGCCCCACCAACACCGGGCCGCTGTGTATGTTCTCCCATCTAACCTCGACCTCGATTACTTACCCTCCTCAGAGCCAAACTTCGAAGCATCAACCCACCTCATGGGGCTCAGGCACAGAAGTTGGCAGGACTCGGGATTGATGGTGGCCTACACGATATCTTGGCAGCCCTTTCTCAGCCTCACCAACACTGGGGCTCTGTGTCTCTTCTCCCAACTAACATCAACCTATGCCTTACCCGCCTCAGAGCCAAGCTCCGAACCGGCCAACCTCCACATGGGCTTGGCTAGGAGGTAACCAGGAATCAAGGTTGATGCTAGCCCTCACCTTCCCTTGGCAGCCCCAGCACCACCAGGGCTCTGTGGCTGTTCTTCCACCTAACCTCAACCTAGCCCTGACGCTCATCAGAGCTCAGCTCCGAAGCGGCCACCCTCCACATGGGGCTCAGGCACAGAGGTGGACAGGAATGAAACGTGATGCTGGACCGCACCTTCCCTTGGCAGCCTCTCCTCAGCCCCACCAACACCTGCCCCCTTCTTTTTGGTCTCCCACCTAAACATCAACCTACATCTTCCCTTCATCACAGCCAAGCCCCCAAACGTCTACCCACCAGATGGCGCTCCAACACAGAAGGAACCAGATTGACTGCTGTTCGTTGTACACGCCTTCCCTGGCAGCCCTTTGAGGTCCCCACCAACACCGGGGCTATGCGCTTGCTGTAGCACTCAACCGTCAACCTCGCCGGAGCCCAACTGCAAAGCAGTCAAGCGCCCCGTCGAGCAGGTCTGGGTGGTGGATGCTGGCTACAGGCAGTGCTGGTCATTGGGGGTACTGGGTTCTAGGCACTGGGCGTGCGGGGTGCTGGTCATCTCTGGGTGCTGAGCATGTCCAAGTGATGGGTCCGGGGCACTGGGATTGCTGGGCAGTGGGGGTGCTGGCGACTATGCATATCAGGGTGCTGGGCATGCCTGTGTACTGAGTGCTTGGTGCTGGATGCTAGCTGGTGGATATTGTCTGTGTGCTGGTTATCGGGCACTGGCAGTGGTAGGCATGGGAGTGCTTGTTGCTGGGCATTTCCTGATCCTGGTTGTTGGGTAGGGGGGTTGCGGAGCACTGGGCATGTCTGGGTGCTGGGTGCTGGATGGAGGGCGCTTGGGGTGCTGGGCACTAGGGGTGCTGGCTGGTGAGAATGTCCGTGTGCTAGGCATGTCCATATGCCGGGTGCTGTGCGCTGGGAGTGCTGGGCAATGGGGTTACTGGGTGCTGTGCACTGGGGTTACTGGGTGCTGGGCGGTGCTGGTGCTGGGGGCTAAGTCCTGTGGGTGCTGGTTGCTGGGCCTGGGAGTGCTGGGTACCATGGATAAGCGGGTGCAGGGTACATCTTGCTGCTGGGTGCTGGGGGTGCTGGGGGTATTGGGTGCTGGGCATGTCCTCGTCCTTAGCCTGAATTTTGCTGGGCACCGGGGGTGCTGGCTGCTGGGAGCTAGGGGTGCTGGCTGTGGGCATTTCAGTTGCTGGACATGACCAGGCGCTGGGCGTGTCCAGGTGCTGGGCATGTGCGGATGCTGTGTGCTCAGCGCTTGGGGTTCTGGGTGGTGGGCAGTGAGGGTGCTGGCCGCTGGGGATGCTGGCTGTTGTGGTGCTGGGTGCTGGGCACTGGGGCTGCTGAGTGGTGGCCATGTCCAGGTGCTGTCTGTTGGCAGTTGGGGTGCTGGGTTGTGCGCCTGTCTGGGTTTAGTGCTGGGCCCTGAGGGTGCCGGGTGCTGTGTATGTTCGAGTGCTGGGCATGTCTGGATGCTGGGTAAAGGGGTTCTTGGGCTGTGGGGGTGTTGGGTATGCTGGTTTCTGGGCACCGGGGGGGTGCTGGCTGCGAGACCTGTATGGTGGTGGGTGTTTGGTGTACTGGGTGCAGGGCACTGGGGGTGCTGGCTGCTGAGCACTGCGGGTGCTGGGCATGTCCGGGTGCTATGTGCTGATCACTGGGGATGTTGGGGGCTGGTTTGCGGTGTTCTGGTGTGTAGAGTGCTGGGCATGTCCAGGTGCTGGGTACTGGGGGCTGGTCCCTGGGGGTGCTGTGTGCTGGGCATGTCTGGGGGGTGGGTGTTGGGCAGTGCGTTGCTGGGGGCTGGGCCCTGAGGTTGCTGGGCACTCGGGTTGCTGGGTGCTGGCCGGTGCGGTTGCTGGTTGCTAGGCCCTGGGAATGCTGGGTACTATGCATAAGCAGGTGCAGGGTATGTCTTGCTCCGGGGTGCTAGGGTTACTCGGAGCTGGGCGTGTTGGGTGCTGGGCATGTCCAGGTGCTTGGCATGACCGTGTGCTGGGCACTGGGGGTGCTGGCTGCTGAGAACTAGGGTTACTGGCTGTGGGCATTTCAGTTGCTGGTCATGACGGCGTGCTGGGTTTTGTGGCTGCTGGGCATGTCCAGATGCTGGGCATGTGTGGATGCTGTGTGCTTGGCACTTGGGGTTCTGGGTGGTGGGCAGTGAGGGTGCTTGTTTCTTGGCATGTGCGTGTGCTGTGTGCTGGGCCCTGGTTGGGCTGGGTATGTGTGGGTGCTGGGTGTTGGGCAGTATGGGTGCTGAGTGGTGGGCGCTGGGCATGTCCGGGTGCTGTGTGAGGGGCACTGGAGGTCCTGGGCGATGGGGAGCAGGGAAGCTGCCTGCTAGGAATGTCTGAGTGCTGGGCATGTCCGGGTGCTAGGCAATGGCGGTGCTGGGTGCTTGGCGCTGGGGGAGATGGTCTTTGGGTGTGCTGGGTGCTGGGCATGTCCCTGTGCTCGGTGGTGGGGGTGCTGGGCATGTGCGGGTGTTGGTTGCTGGGCCCTGGGTGTACTGGGTGGTGGAGGCTGGGGTGGTTGGTTTCTGGGTGCTGGGGGTGCTGGATTCTGTGCCCCTGTGTTGCTGGATGCTGAGCATGTCCAGGTGCTGGCCATGTCTAAGTGTGGCATGCTGGGCACTGGGTGCTGGGGGGTGGGGGTGCTGGACGCTGGGTGTTGGGTATGCTGGTTTCCGGGCACTGGGCATGCTGGGTGTGAGACCTGTGGGGTGCTGGATGGTGGGTGTTTGGGGTGCTGATCACTGGGGATATTGGGGGCTGGTTTGCTGTGTGGGTGCTGGGTACTGGGCACTGGCAGTGTGGGGCGGTGGGGGTGTTGTGTGCTGCTCATGTCCAGGTGATGAGTGTTGGGCAGTGGGGGTGCTGGGTGCTAGGTACTGGGTCTGCTGGGCCCTGGCATTGCTGGGTACTATGCATAACTGAGTGCATGGTATGTCTTGGTGCTGGTGCTGGGGGCTAAGTAGTGGGGGTGCTGGTTGCTGTGCTCTGGGAGTGCTGGGTACCATGCGTAAGCAGGTGCAGGGTATCTCTTGCTGAAGATGTTGGCTGCTGGGGCTACTGGGTGTATTGTGTGCTGGGCACTGGCATGCGTGGTGCTGGGCATGTCCAGGTGCTTGGCATGACCGGGTGCTGGGCGCTGGGGATGCTGGTTGCTGCGGTGCCGGCTGCTGGGCCCTGGGCATGCTGGGTGCTGTGCGCTGTGGGTGCTGGGCATGTCCGGGTGCTATGTGCTGATCACTGGGGATGTTGGGGGCTGGTTTGCTGTGTTCTGGTGTGTTGGGCGCTGGGCATGTTGGGTGCTGGGGCTGCTGAGTGCTGGTGCAGGGCATGTCCGGGTGCTGAGTGTTAGGTGGTGGGAGTGCTGGGTACTGGGCGTGTACGGGTGTTGGTTGCTGGGTCCTTGGGGTGCTGCGTATGTCCAGGTGCTGGGCATGTGTGGGTATAGGGTGCTAGGCAGTGGGGCTGATGGATGGTGGGTGTTGGGTATGCTGGTTTCTAGGCGCTGGGGGTGCTGGGTGTGAGATGTGTGGGGGTGCTGGATGGTGGGTGTTTGGTGTGCTGGGTGTAGGGCACTGGGGGTGCTGGGTGCTGAGTGCCACGGGTGCTGGGCATTCCGGGTGCTATGTGCTGATCACACTGGGGATGTTGGGGGCCGGTTTGCTGCTATCTGGTTTGTTGGGCGCTGGGCATGTTTGGGTGCTGAGCATTTCTGGGTGCTGTGTACTGGGGGTGCTGGGCCCTGGTATGGCTGGGTACTATGCATAACTGAGTGCAGGATATATCTTGGTGCTGGATGCTTGGTGGTGGAGGTACTAGGTATTGGGTACTGGGGGTGCTGGGCCCTGGTATGGCTGGGTACTATGCATAACTGAGTGCAGGGTATATCTTGGTGCTGGATGCTTGGTGGTGGAGGTACTAGGTGCTGGGTGTTGGGCATATGCGGTTCTGGGTGCTGGGTACTGGGGGTGCTGGGCCCTGGTATAGCTGGGTACTATGCATAACTGAGTGCAGGGTATGTCTTGGTGCTGGGTGCTTGGTGGTGGAGGTAGTGGGTGCTGGGTGTTGGGCATATGCGGTTCTGGGTGCTGGGCATATCCGGTGCTGGGTGGCTGTGCTGGGGTTGCTGGGTGCTTTGCTCTGGGGGTGCTGGATTCCTGGCATGTGTGTGTGCTGGGCCCTGGTTGTGCTGGGTACTGACCACAGGCAGGATCTCTCCCAGTGCATATGTCAGGTGGGTGTAAGTCTCCTCAGACAGCACATGCAACAGCAGGCGGTAGAAGAGCTCGGGGTCGTACCAGGAGGCGTAGAGCACCGCAGCAGCCAGAGCGAAGCCGACGGCCATCTGCAGGCCCACCAAGAGCAGGCAGAGTGTCCTGTGGGACAGAAGAGGGATGGGAGACAGGGCAGGGTGGATGCACCCCTGACCCCATCTTGCCTTTGGGATGGAGGAGGTCGTTCTGGGAGCCCCACGGGCTGCCTCCGCAGATGTTTCTCATTGCTCCCTTGGACAGGGTGAGACATGAGAGTCCACAAGCCTGGGAAAACACCCCGGCCCAGGGAAAACCGCCATTGAGTGCTTCTAAGCTGCAAAGCCCACAGCCGGCCAGTGGCTCCCCAGCAGCCTGGACCTGTGAGCTTTGCTGGCTGGAGCAGGTGTCCGGCCCATTCCACCTGCCGTGCGGGAGCAGGGCGCAGGAGACCCAGTGGGGACACTCACTGCAGCCAGTAAATGAAGTCGCGTCTCCTCGCCAGCATGTCTCTCTCCTGCAGGTCAACACAGAGCAAGGACACTTGTCAAGAACTGCCGCAGGGTCGGGACAGCTGGAGTTGCACAGTGCCCCTGGCCTCCGCCTTGCATAGGAGTATAGCCCATGCGTGACTGTGACCTCCTGCATATACATAATACGCCTATACATATGCATAACCTATCCCCGCTTTGTATTAAAATAAGCTTCAAGATGTTATTTTCATGAGCCCCTCCTATCTATGCTTGCGCATTGCCTCCTGGTGGTGGTCGTCGGGAGTCGTGGGGATGAAGGTTAGTGGTTCCTCTTCGTCACCGCTATAACCCCCGTCTTTGCACAGACTCAGTTGTTCCTTGGCCTTTACCCAAATCACAGGGTTGGTTTCAACTGGCTTCGAACAAACTCCTGGTTCTTATCAGGAACTGTTGTTGCGATTCCTCCGCTGAGCCTTACAAAAATGTTGCAACTAATGTACTAAGTCATTTCGCCCATAGTTTCAATTCTTTAATCACTCATCCCTTCTTGTTCACCCTTTCATTCCCCCCTTTTCTGAAGAGTTAGTAAATTCTTTTACTATGTTCGGTTTAACATAATGTTTCTTTATCTAGTGTCTTTTCGAAATATTTATTGGACTCAAGTCTACGTCGCAGTTGATTTTTCTTCCATTCACTGTAAGAGTCTCCTGTGTTTTTGAAACACCATAGACTACATCGAACCGTAATACAGAGAGCTCTAAACATAACAATAATAATTATTATTATAATAAACAGTTGTCTAAGCCATGTTAAATTCGGTAACCAGGAGGTAAGTTTCTCCCATAGTTCCTGAAGGCCCCAAGATGTATCATCTCTAGTTACTTCATGGAAAAGTTTAGCTTGCTTCCAAATTTGAGATAGGTCCTTTTCCACTTGTCGCTCATGATTGATATATGTACGATATCGCTCTCCTATAACCGTACACAACCCTCCTTGCTGAGCGAACAACATATCCAAACCCAACCTATTTTGGAGAGTTACCTTACTCAGGGAGGAAACCTCTTCCTGGAGGGCTTTGATAGCTTCAGCGGTGCTATTACTTAAAATTTCTAGAGCGGCCAACATATTTACTAAAGCCTTCTCTAATTCACTTACTCCTAACCAGGGGAGAAACCACCTAGCAAAACTATGGAATCCAGTATTTCTTTCTATTAATGGATTAGCATTCCGTTTTCCTCTAAATTGTTTCATATAGGTTCGTAACAGTCCATTTGATCCCACCCAATCTGTAAGGTGTCGTTTAGTTTCAATATCTGGTATTATAGTTCCCATAGTACATTTACCTGCCCATCCCAGAGGCAATACTTTATATCCCTTGGATCCACAAATCCAATACCACCCTCGTCCAACTGGGGTGGGCCAGCCTTTGGGAGTAGTATTATTTCTTCGTCTAGTTTGTTTGCTAGTCCACATATTTGCACTTCCATAACTAATATACGAGGTGCAATTGGGATAATCTCCTACAAATTTCAAATTTTCACACCCTTTACTCGTGAGATTTCCCCCTATATTGCTCTCCATTCCTCTAATATTCTCTATTCGGCACCTCTGAACACAAGGCACTCCTTGGGTATCGTTCCACAATGAGCTTAAATCAATCATCCAATTTAGATTCTCTTGTCCAACATCTATGTATTCTTTAAGGGACATGTTCTGAAATGCCTTGGTTATTCTAGAATCATTTGAGAAAATTGTGGCAATTACGGGATGACCACTACCTAGACTCTTTGGCAGGTGTGAACACATCCAGCAATTAGTCCAATTCATAACTCCAGCGATTTTATTATGGAGCTGTAAAAAGGTATTACTTTCCCACGTATACACTGTTCTTGCCCATAGTCCTATTATACCTACGATGAATACCCATGAATACCCATTTTTCGTTGAAAGCGTAATTTTAGGGGCCCAGTTGGCGTTGATTTCCATAGTGACCGAGGGACCTTTTTCACTCTGGTATGATGGATCCAGGCGCTCTGTTGTTGCTTTCGTAAGGCGTGGTGACCTGGTTCAGGAACAGCACGGCGACCCCCCTCCCCCGGGGCGCTCGGGCCATCGGCTCACAGACACCAATGTGGTGGACGGCAAATGGCGTTTATTGGTAGGTAACACAGCATTATATACCTTGGGTTTACGACGTCACTTCCGTCTGCTTACTTCACAACCTAAATGCTACTGGCTATCAGGGGAGGGGTCCTATCTTTCCGTACAGCGCGATATCTTCCGGCCACCTGATCCTAACTACCCACATTTCCCCCCTCCCTATGCATAATGAAACTAGCTAAATGTAAAAATCTTAAAAAGATATATATCATAATCTTGGGTAAAAAACATTAAAATATATACTATAAACTTGAATAGAAAATATAAGGCACGCTAATGCAAGAGATAGGGTGTAACAGAGAGTAACAGGGTAACAGGGTAGAACTAGAGGTAGGTAAAAAATTCTAAGCAAGAACATTCTTAGAGCAATTGTCGACGTTCTATCATCATGATGTTAACTTGTTCTAGCTGGCTCTTGGCAAACGACACGAGCTTATTCAATATACAGGGTCCAAAGATCAATGCTATTACGATTGTTACAATTGGCCCTATCAGGGTAGATATCAGGGTGGCAAGCCACGGTGAATGGTTAAACCATGATGCAAACCAATTTTGCTGCGCCTCTCGCTCCCTTTTTCGTTTTTCTAGTCCTTCTCGCAATTTGGCCATGGTGTCTCTCACTATTCCAGTGTGGTCGGCATATACACAGCATTCTTCTCTCAGTGCAGTGCATACCCCTCCTTGTTGTAGGAACACTAGGTCCAACCCTTTTCGATTTTGTAGCATTACTTCTGATAGTGATCTAAGTGAACTTTCTAATGCACTTATGGATTGTTCAATTCTAGCTAAGTCCTCATCTACTGCCATTCTCAAGGCACTAAATTCTTTATTTTGTCGCACTAAGGATGCTACTCCTGTAACCACTCCTGTCCCTGCTATGATCATTAGAGTGGCTACTGTTAGTGCTGTAAAGAGTTCCCGTTTTGACAGATGGTGTTCTGGGGTAATCTGTGAGTCATAGACAAAGTCTTCGGAATGGTAAAAGATTTTAGGGATTATAGCTACTTGGACACAATATTCTAAGGCTTCATTAAATTTGTCCAACGACAAACAAGGTGTAACTCCCATAATAGAACAAACCCACTTGGTATTGTTGGCCGGTATTAACCACTTTGCAGGGGTTTTATCCTGTGTCTCATTAACACATAGTTGTTTATTATGGTTTGGGACTTTACCCACGCACACGCCGCTTCCTACAACTTCTGCTAATGTAATCCCTTGTTTTTCTATGTCCCATGTGCACTGGGCCGGATTTGAACCATTTACTCGCATGGGCTTGTTATCTACTCCTACAGCCTCGTAAAAGGGCGGCCGTATTCCGTAACACAACCAACAATGCTCCGTAAGATTTGGGTTAGTTTTGTTCAGCAGTTGATAGCTAGCTTGCATCATTTTCCAGAGAGAATTTTGGTCAGAAATTTTGGCGGTGTGTGCAATAACTGTGGTATTATTTACAATACTATACGGTAATGGTGTAGGTGTCGTTGGGTCAGGTGGCTTTTGGTGAAGAACCGGGGTAGGCCCAATTACTCGGTTGGGGCCTGCTAGCAGTGGATCTTTCAGAACAATCTCCTTCTTTATGAGGATAAAACCACCTCTGTCTGACCCTGATTCTAGGTACCTTACTCCTCACATTTTCCCAAGAAGCCAAGCGTCTTCTCGGGGGTTGGTAACATTTAAAAAGAGGAATGAGCAAGGTTGGTGATGCGCTCATTTTGGCCCTTGTGCCGGGGCACTTCCCCGGCGAGCGATCTGCCATTTTGGACGGTTTGCCTCTGCTAGCTGTTTGGAACACTTATACGGACCCCACCAGACTTTTAGGTGTTTATCCTTACCGTCACCCGGTATCCAAGTAGGGGCTATGGTCTCACATCCCCAATAACCGCAAAAATATTGATCAGGGTAGTTACAATAACCTTTCCCAGGATTAGAGCTGGGGCACATATAAAATTCTGAGTATTCCCAGCATGGGTTTATCGGGACAAGCTGACACGGAGTGGCAGTGAAGCTCGGCGCACCTGATGTAATCCGAGTAGCGATAACGTGCTGATCTTCAACTCGAATGAGGGACCATTTAAATGGATGATGGGGATGGTGTTCTGATACTGCTTGTCCCATAGCAACGAGCTCTAAAATGAAGATTACACATTGTGGGTGTAAACATTGTAGCCTCTGCTTATGGGGGTTGTGTCGCCGTTGTCCGGATTCTGCTGGTGCGGAACTCTCAGGTGTGGGCAGGATGTTTGCTGACTTGTCGTCTTCTCTTGCTACCGGAGCATACGGATTACGAGGGCGTCCGATAATCCGGTTCTGTGGAGAAAAACTCACAATTTTTATTAGTTTTATTCTGGAGGTCTGGTTTGATGGACTTAAGCGGACACCACTTAACTGTTCCATCTCTTTTGACCGCAGCATACCCTCGCCCTGTAAGGACTAGCCTCCACCCTTGTTCCCATTCTCCTAGCTCACTTCTGATTATGACCAACGGGCCTTCTTCTAGTGCCCGAGTGGCCCAATGTTTTTGGGTGGGGCTATTTCTCTCTTCCCCCCTGGGAAATTGGTTTAGTGCTAAAAGAGCGGTTGCTAACAGACGTGCTTGGTCTCCCGGGGGAATGGCGCTGGTGAAACCTTCTGTTTTTGCCAGCACCTCTAATTTAGATTTTAGAGTTTGATTCGCTCGTTCGACTATGGCTTGTCCTGTGCTATTATACGGAATGCCGTGTGTCAGGGTAATACCCCATTTCAGAGCAAATGCCTGAACTGATTTGGAGACAAAATTCGGACCGTTGTCTGTTTTGATCTGATTAGGAATGCCAAGCCACGCCATAACCGTTAACCAATGTTGGATGGTTGCTTTGGAGTTGGTTTTAAGGTGTTGTGTGGCTACGATCACTCCGCTATATGTATCTACAGTTACTGCTAGCCACGCTTGGGGTTTTAGCAACTGACAGAGCGTAAAGTCTGTTTGCCACACTTCGGAGGCTTTAAGACCTCTGGGGTTGACTCCACTGGACCACAGTGGTGTTTTCTGACAGTGGGGACATGTGGCTACTACGTGCTTTGCGTCAGTGACCGAGATTCCGCATTTCTTCGCTAGCGCTTTAGCTCCGACGTGGAGAGACTCGTGTAGCTGACGGGCATCCCTTAGCGTCCACAACCTTTTCGCTGCGGCGTCTGCTTTGTCGTTACCGGTTTGGAAAAACCCTTTGATTGGGTTGTGACTGTTAACGTGGATGACCGATATGGTGCCCTTTCGAGAAAAAAGTGCTTCTTCCAGCATCAGGGCTGTTGTGGATGTTGACACGCCGGGCCCCGCCATGGCCAAGCAAAGCTTGGCCACGAACATCGAATCGGTCACGATATTGAGATGTTCCTCTGGGAACAGTCCGCACGCCAGTACTACGGCCATCGCTTCTAGCTGCTGGACTGAAAGCGCACAGTCGGTCATTTTAATGCAGTGCCATTTTTCTCCAGATTGCCATACTGCCGCCGTGGTTGAGGTCGTTGAGGATGCGTCTGTAAAGGCTGTTGGTCCCTGTTGGGGCCGGTCCATGATCTTCTGTGGGAGGTCGATGTCGACAATGGTCAGCATTTGAGTCCAGGGGGGCTTTGTAGCATACTGGACTTCTCCGCCAAACCCAGCAAGAGCTATAGCTAGATACTCCGACATCGTCACTGATTGCTTTGGGAGCTGCTTGCGGAAGGGTAGGTATATCTTGGCGGGTTCGATGCCTAGGTGTCTTAGGGCAAGTTTTCTGCCTTTCATGATGAGATTACCAAGGCACTCGACTCCTGGAGAGAATGCACGTGATGGTTTTCCCAGGACTATCCATTGTATTGGTTGAGCTTTTTCAGGGGGCCCCTGGGCTAGTGCCCTACTCCCCCGCCTTCCGTGAAATGTACATACAGATCAAGCGGTACACCAGGGTTCCACCTGGCGAGCGTGCTCGACGATACCTGTTGCTCGATAAAGTCAAGAGAGTTCAATGCTTCCGTCATCAGAGTTTTTTGTTCCCAGGGGCTCTTTCCTTTCAGAAGATCGTATAGGGGGGCCATGATTTCGGGAGGGATCAGGACAATGTTACGGAGCCATTGCAAGGATCCCACTAATTGTTGCATATCATGGAGTGTTTTGATGTTCCGACGGATTTTTATTTGGGGGGGGGGTTACATAAGAACTGGTGATCCCCACCCCCAGGAAAGTTACACATGATCCCCTTTTAACTTTCGTGCCCGCGATTTCGAACCCGTTTGTTGTTAAAGTTTCCGAAACCGCTGATACTAGCTGGTTCACCTGATTTTCTGTCGGCGCGGCGATTAGAATATTGTCCATGTATTGAATGATAGTCGCAGTCGGATCAGCGCGCCAAACCGGTGCTACCGTGCGATCCACTATAATTTGGCAGATAGTAGGCGAGTTAATCATTCCTTGAGGCAGCACTTTCCACTGGAAACGTAGGTTGGGGCGTGAGCTGTTTGGGAACACTACAGAAAAAGCAAACCGCTCTTTGTCCTCCTCATGCAGTGATATTGAAAAGAAACAGTCTTTAATATCAAGGACAGCACACGGTTGTCCTTCTGGTATCATAGAGTTCATGGGCAGCAGCGTTTGGACGGGACCCATTGGTTGAATTTTCTTATTTACTTCGCGCAGGTCATGGAGGGTATTACAAAAACTGGGGTGTTCCATGGGCTAGTGGAAGGCTCTATATGACCTCGTTGTAACTCGCGGTCGACTAGCTTAAGAAGAGCGTCCATTCAAGGCTTTGACAGGGGCCACTGCTCGACCCACACTGGGTCGGACGATTTCCATGTCAGTCTAATAGGTGGAAGTGGGTGTGCGGCAGTGGTCCTCACAATAAATTTGTCACCCTGGCTTTCAAAAGGGCTAGAGCGTCCCTTCCCAGCAGGGGTGGGACTCCTGACATAACATATGGGAAGAAGGTAATGGTTTTCTCTGGCCCTTTTTCAGTGTGAAGCGTGATTGCTGCTAATTGAGCACTTTTCCGAGCCCGGGTTAATCCCCCGACTCCACCCACCATGGGGGCGTTTTCTAATTTCCAATGCGGGGGCCAGTTTGTCTCAGGAATAACTGTAACATCTGCTCCGGTGTCAATCAAAAAGGGGACACTAATGGTGGTGTCATCTAGGGTATTATAGAGGGAACAGATTCCCCACACCACTGGCGGGCTATCGCATTTTACTGTCAGGGCCACCCTGGGGTCTCGCCCCCAGGAGATGGTTGTTGCTGCCCTTGAGGTGGGGACTGGTTCGGATGGATCGTCGGTTGAGCCATAAAGTTGGTCATTTCTCGAGGGGGCAGCGGGTTCGGGAGTGTTGTGCCCCATCCGGGGTTGGCATAACTGGGCCGCCTTATGTCCCAAGTGGGAGAGGGCTGTGCGCGGCCCGAGTGCCCTCTCCCCTTCCCGTTTCCCTGGTTTTTAGATCTGCATTCTTTGGCGAAATGTCCTTTCTTTCCACAGGCCCAACACGGTCCTCTCGGTCGATTTTGGCACGGGGGGAGCACTATGGGCGGGTCCCCCAACCGAGGGCAGTTTGCCACCACGTGGCCCGCCTGACCACATTTAAAACATGCCATCATATTAGCTATTGCAGTGCGAACAGCTACCTGAATTGGGGCTAGATGCTCTTCCTTTGCGACATGCTTGATCATGTCTGCGATACTTGACCCCGCTGGCAGTGATCATAGGATCTCTTTGGTTGCCGAATTACACTGCTGACGTAAGCAATCTGCAACAACCGGGCCTTTCGCTTCCGCGGGCAGGGTCGAGGAGTCGACCGCTGCCTGAAGGCGATCCACAAACTGCGTAAAGCTCTCACTTTCATTTTGCTTAATTGTGGACCATGGCGACGGCTTGGCAATAACTCTAGAAGCGGTGCGAATAGCTTCTCTAGCCGTGCGGGTAGTTGTCATAATTTCATGGGCCCGCAGGCCCTGGGCCTGTGCCTGGGGGGTAATCATGGTGGGGTCTGTACCCATCAGGCGCTGCAGGCTGGAACCATGCAGCGGGTGATCCGCCCCGGCCACTTGGGCTAATTGTCTCGCACAGTTGTCCGCCCATTCTTGCTTAAAAACGATCATCCCTGCCCCACCAAAAATCAATCTACAAGTTTGTTTTATATCGAACGGGAGCATATCGTCTCCCCCAAAGACACCATCTATGAGGGTGGAGACCACGGCAGAATTAAGGCCTTTATCTGCAATCGACTTAACGATCGCTTGTATATCTTTAGGGTTTACTGGCGAGTAAACCCTCTGTCCCCCGTCTGTCACCCGGACCTGGAACGCTAGCTTGGCCGATGGGACCCAATCGGCACACGCAGTCTTTATTTTCCTCCAGTCGGTGAGGGGGATTTTTTCTCTTCGCGGTCCCTTTTTATTTTGGGTGGGAATGTTTTGGCTTTTGACTGTATCTACTCCTGTTTCCTCCTCCTCTGAGCTCGGATCAGTTATGAGCCACTCGTCCCAGCTAGTGTCTGATCCGGAGCCGGAACTCGACTGATTGGTTACTTCCGGTTTCTGATACCTTTTTACCGGGCTCTGGCCCCGCCCACTTCTCCTGCGGGCGGGCCAGTCCCTCCCTCTTGACCCGCCCCTCCTTTCTGATTCGCCCCGCCCTTTGCTCGGCGGGGTGTCTGCCCTTTGAGGGCATTTTTTCAGCTGGCCACTCTGATTGGCTTTCCGCCTTTCACTCATGCTCCCCTCCTCCTCCCGGCCGCCCCCACCACCTTTCTTCTTCTCGTTCTCCTCCCCCTCCCGTTCGTGTGCGCTTGTTAATGTGAGCGCTTCCTCCCTGTTCCCGCCACGGGCATCTTCGGCCCGCCCTTCCCCTTTCTGCTCGGCGCCACCTTGGGGTGCGTAGGGCGGTGGTTTAGCCCAGGCTTCCTCAGACTCTAGTTCCTCCGTAACACCCCTGGCCTCCTCCGCTAACCCACCCCAGAGGGATTTAGCTCGTTCCTGTCCCTCTGTAAGCGGGTCAGGGTTCGGGAATTGAGGGGACATGTCGCCCTCTTGCAGATCTTTAGGCTTGGCAGAATCATCATCATCCGGGGGGTGCAAAGTCTGCGTGGCCGCCCCGACTCCCAATTTCGGGGTGGCCAACAAACAGTTCTTTGCCGCACTCCAGGTCTCCTGTTCTTGTGCTGCCTTCCGCAGGGCCTGTACGACTTTCCCCCACGACTTAAGGTTTTTCCCGCAGCCCGAGGACATCGTCTCCTCGGCCAACACTTTGGTACATTTATCCCACACTTCAGGGTGGAGAACGTCCACTGGCTGATCAATGACCCCAATTTGCAAAAGCCTCGCAACGGCGAGAGTAAAATCTTTGGGTTTGCAATCGATACCCCACTGCTTATGTAATTGCGATACGACCTTCACAAGGGCTTCCATCTTCCTTGTTGGTCTGGGAGCGTCCTCCCTGCCGGGCTGGTCCTGCCGCTCCGGCTGCTGTTCACCCGATTCCAGGTGGGCTCTCCCGGGTTTCGGCACCACTTGTTGCCTTCGTAAGGCGTGGCGACCTGGTTCAGGAACAGCACGGTGACCCCCCTCCCCTGGGGCGCTCGGGCCATCGGCTCACAGACACCAATGTGGTGGACGGCAAATGGCGTTTATTGGTAGGTAACACAGCATTATATACCTTGGGTTTACGACGTCACTTCCATCTGCTTACTTCACAACCTAAATGCTACTGGCTATCGGGGGAGGGGTCCTATCTTTCCGTACAGCGCGATATCTTCCGGCTGCCTGATCCTAACTACCCACACTCTGTTCTTCAATCTTGATTGCTGTGAAGGAGGTAAGGAGTACCTGGAATGGTCCTTCCCACTGCGGCTCCAAAGTCTTTTCTGTAAGAGACTTTATATACACATAGTCTCCAGGTTGTATGTTATATACAGGCCCATCCAAACCCCTACTTCGAGTCCCAACCACATGCTTCTCAATTTTGCTGAGTTGTTTGCCTAATGCCACAATATAGGAGGTCATGATTTCATCCCCAACTTGTGTTGACATCCCTTTCTGTATTCTATAGGGTCGCCCATACAAGATTTCAAAAGGGCTCAGTCCTTCTCTTGCTCTTGGCCTAGTTCGTATGCGCAAAAGAGCCAAAGGAAGAGACTGAGGCCAGGCCAGGTTAGTTTCCTGTCCCAATTTCACGATCTGCTGTTTGATTAAGTGGTTCATTTTTTCTACTTGGCCACTTGACTGAGGGCGATATGGGGTATGAAGCTGCCAATCTATGCCCAAATAACGGCTAATTTGTTTTACTACTTTTGAGATGAAATGTGGTCCTCTGTCAGAAGATATGGTTACTGGAACCCCAAAATGTGGTATTATTTCTTGTATTAATGTTCTAGTTACCTCCCGAGCCTTGGCTGTTCTGGTAGGGAATGCCTCTGGCCAACCTGAAAAGGTATCAGTCAACACCAATAAATATCGATACCCCCCTTTTCTTGGGAATTCTGAAAAGTCGATCTGCCATTGTTGTCCAGGCCCGTTGCTTTTCCCAATTTGGCCCATTTCTGGTTTGGGGGTATTCTTGGGATTAATCTGGAGGCAAAGATCGCACTGTTGAGTTACTTGTCTCACAGTGGTGTATAGATTTCTGGCTACGATCTCTCTAATTAGGTGTTTATATCAGGCTTCTGCCCCCCAATGTCTCTTCTTATGTTCCTCCCTTATCAGAGACCATGTTAGATAGGAGGGAATGATTAGTTTCCCTTGTGGGGTGAGAGCCCACCCCTCTTTATTATATGTAGTTTTTCTATATCTGCTGATCTATTTGGGTCCCTATTTGGGTCCCATTTTGGATCCTGGAGGGGGAAAAATTCCTTTACATCCTCTCTTGTGATTTTGTAGTGATCCTCAGCCAAATCTCCTGCTGTTTTTAAAATCAACTGCTTCTCTGTTTCCGTCATATATTCTAATAGCAGTTGTATGTCCCTCCAATCAGGGTTGTGCTGTTTTATTATAAACTGAAAATGCTTGGTTACCCCTATCGGATCACTCCTATAATCCTTTGCAACTTTTTTCCATTCCCCTAAGTCAGTAGTGGAAAAAGGTACCTTGATTAGCATTGACCCACCCTCGGGTCCTACTGCTTCTCGCAGGGGTGCCTGCAAGGCTGTCGGGACAGATTTCTTTCTGGTGCGGGAAGATACTGGGCTATCCGGGGGAGTGGAAGTTTCGTCCGAGTCCGCACCCCGTTCCTGTGGTCGAGGGGGAGGCTTAAACAGGTCAGTTAAGTCTGGCTCCGGTGCCTGATGGATTTTGTTTACTTTAATACACCGATGCCCAATACTGCATGCCGAACAGCATCGTCTCAATTTACTTTCAGATTTTTTGTTATTTTCTCGCTCAAGTGCAAGTACCATAGGGTCCTGCGGCAGCACCATCCCGCAGTCCCTTTGCCACTCCGGATGATTTCAGAGGGTGAAAAACATATCTGTGTATGAAACTTCATCCCACTTCCCTTCCCTTCTTAAAAACAGCATCAATTGTAAGAGAGTATTGTAATCTATAGATCCATTGAATGGCCATTTAGTCTCACTTTCCAATTTATACAACGGCCACCATTGGTTACAATACTTAATGAGAGTCTTTTTACTTTCTGTCCCTCCAGTTCCAACAATATCCTTCCAATGGGCAAGCACACAGCCTAAGGGGCTTTTCTTCAAGATTTCCCTTTGAGTGTTACCCATTTCGTAACTCCCTCTATTATTGAGCTTTATTTTTGCCTTTCTTGAGTTTCCACCCAAATCGCCTCTTACAGTTTTTTACGGTTTTCTCCCAGTCCCTTTCCGATACTTCCCAGATTTCCGGATTTCCCTTTCCCACACAAATTTCACTATTTCAGGCTCTTGCTGGACTTCTTCCCTATCACGAAATTGTGAAGTCTTGAGACGGCACTTGGGACACTCCGCTCTCCGTTTACTGGAAATACAATACCATCTTTCCCTACAGAATTTACACCTTAACAAAACCCAAGCCTGGTGCCAAATGTCGTATTGTTTACGAACAAGTCCGCATACAAAGCAGGGAATCACTCCGCTCAGTCCACCAACACAAGGGTTCCTAAAAATGTCTACAGGCTGTTCCCAATCTAGGGTTACTGTTTTTCCCGCAGGAGTTACATATACTCCTCCCAGATACAATCGCTCATTCCCCCTCCTTATCCAATTCCCTCCTTCGTTTAAATATTCCCAGGGTTCGAGCCAAAACCACCGAAGAAGCGATCCCCTCCGTCTTGCTCCTTCATTAACATATAGAGACATTTACAATCTTTCAATCTTTCCATACATTACGCACACATAAAGACAAAGACATAATTGCCAGCCGCTCTCCTCGCGAAGATCACAAAACAAAACTCTGCACTCACTCCGCAGCTGCGCTGTGTCCCAAACACACAAATGGTTCTAACATAAAATACCCGGGCGTTTCATAGATAAAGTATACAATTCATATTCTGGCTGTTACCCCTCCAGCAGCTGCAAATATAAAAATAGCCCAACCGCAATTGTGGGGAGGTCCGCTTACCCTTCTCCTGCTTCTTATATACCAGTCATTAGCAGGTCCGTCCTGGTTCCCAACACTGGGATGCAGCGAAAACCTCGGATCCACTCGATCTACTCCCAAGATCGCTAGCAGCCGCTCTATCGGTCAGCGGATCCCCCTATTACCGTGCAGGGTACCCTCCTACCATACGGGGACTATGCTGCACGCCAGACGTCTCTGCGCGATTTACCAGCAGCCCCGGCCACGCGTACGACTTACAGGCCCCTCTCCTAAAACATACCTTTTCCTTTCCGCGGGCTCAGGAGGTTCTTATCTACTCCCAGGGTGAGCGGCTGGTAGTGGAGTCCCCTCCGAGGAAAGTGCTCGGGGCGCGCCCAGGGGCGTCCGCTCCTCAGCCGATCCTGCAGTGAAGCAAAGAAATCTCCTGGCTGGCTCGCCAAAACTGACTTGCGGAAAACAGACTCCACAATCTGTGAGATTGTAAAGTAGGTATGTTTATTCAGCGCTGGGCGGCACGGGGGGTAACCCCACCAAAGTCGTGCGCGCCTCAACACGGTACTTGCCAGAAATATATACAGCAAAATGTTGCATATACATAATACGCCTATACATATGCATGACCTATCCCCGCTTTGTATTAAAATAAGCTTCAAGACGTTATTTCCATGAGTCCCTCCTATCTATGCTTGCGCATTGCCTCCTGGTGGTGGTCGTCGGGGGTCGTGGGGATGAAGGTTAGTGGTTCCTCTTCGTCACCGCTAATAACCCCCGTCTTTGCACAGACTCAGTTGTTCCTTGGCCTTTACCCAAATCACAGGGTTGGTTTCAACTGGCTTCGAACAAACTCCTGGTTCTTATCAGGAACTGTTGTTGCGATTCCTCCGCTGAGCCTTACAAAAATGTTGCAACTAATGTACTAAGTTATTTCGCCCATAGTTTCAATTCTTTAATCACTCATACCTTCTCGCTCACCCTTTCAGTCTGTGTGCTCAAATGCTGCAGATGGGAGCGTGGGGGAGGGCAGCCAGGAGAGGGCGAGGCCGGTGTGACTGCCGCCATTTCGGGGTCAGGGAGCACTCCCGATGGGGCGGGGCCGCCTGTGAGGAGCCATAATGTGTCGGGCGAGCAGGCACGTAGCCCGGGGAGCTCCCACCGGGCCCCACCCCCTTGCAACAGAAACGGCTTGCTCATTGGTAGAGCAGAAGGGCAGGGCCCCTTGATTGGTTGCTGCACTGCATATGGGTTCGTTGAGTGGCTGGGGGTTGGTGGTGCTGGTTGGAGGTGTTGGGTGGAGAGTGTGTGCAGAGTTGGGCCGTGTGCAGAGTTGGGCCATGTGCAGAGTTGGGCGTGGGGGGCCCTCTGCCTCCCTCTGGTGCCTGCAGGGCTGGGTAAGAGGGGGGAGGTGAGGGCAAAGGCAGTGCCTGAGGGGGGCCGGGAGGGGATAATGTGGAGGGGAGTGTGCTCATGGGAGCGCCCGGGTGCCTTGGTGGCTGCTCCTCCTCCCCTCCTGTCCCACAGGTGCACTTTCAGATGACCGAAAGGGAGGCAGGGGTGTTACTGGGGTGGGAGGGGCAGGGCAGGGGGAGGAGGGGAGCACATAACATTTACCCAGGGGTCTGGGTCCACAATGGAGGGATTGGGCCATTGCAGAAGCATTTGGTGGTGGCTGTGCTGCAGAAGGGTCCCTGATGTGAGTCTGCAGGCACAGTAGTATGGCTTTGGTGAAGGGGGCAGGATGAATGACCCTCACTTGTGTGTCAGGGCATGCGGTGTGTAACA
Organism: Calonectris borealis; assembly: GCF_964195595.1. Classification (NCBI taxonomy): domain Eukaryota; kingdom Metazoa; phylum Chordata; class Aves; order Procellariiformes; family Procellariidae; genus Calonectris; species Calonectris borealis. The sequence goes on along the minus strand of NW_027441491.1, from coordinate 130,975 downwards.
GGAAGCCAGGCGTGGGCTGGAGGGGGGGTGCTGGGTAGTCTGGGATTGCAGCCTGGCCAGTGTGAATGAGGGTCCTCCTCCCCACCCTGCCCCTCTCGGAGACGTTCCTGTTCCCTCTTCTCTGCCAGGCAGACCTCTTTCAGGGAAAGGCAGAGGGAGGTAGAGCAGTGCGGGAGCAGATCGAAGTCTGCGACCCGCATCCAGAAATCCCTCGGGGAGTGGCCAGAGCTGCCGGGCAATGGCACTAGCCCCAGGACACCTGGGTGCCTGTCGCCCTGGCCGTGGCCTTTCCTCCCCGTGCCCTGGGGACTGACTGGGGATGCCCTTTCCCACCATGGCTCCCTGCAATTTGTCCCGCTTGCTTTGAGCAGCAGCAGTGGTCAGAGCTGGCAGAAGCTGTTCAGGAGCAGGTTGAGGTCAAGAAGGTGGAAGGGGGACAGGAGGGACGGGGGCTCAACATGTTTGTGGGGGCAAGCCCCCTCAGAGCAGGCATGGCATGGACTTTTGGCTGGGCCTGCTTCTCTCCCAGGCAGACCTCTTTCAGGGCAATACAGAGGGAGGCGCAGCAGTGTCCTGTGCTGGAGAGCGCCTGGGTGCCCCTCTGCTTGGGAGCGCAAGGCAGCGCGTGACTGTGCCTGCGGGTCTACGGCTGTTCCTGTGTCAGCAGCTGTGGTGCTGGACACAGCTGCAGGTGAGCAGGGTGGCATGCCTGTGCACAGACGTGCGGGGGGTGCATTCCCCTGAGCACGTCGGTGTGCGATTGTGTGCGAGGATAGGGCAGCATCCCCGTGACCGTCCGTGCCTGACAGAGCCTGTGGCTGTGCCCCTCACACCCTGCTGGCTCCTGACGCACAGGCGCAGCCATGCAAACAGAAGCGGTGAAGCAAGACCTCTACATGCTCCAGGAGCGCCTGGCTCAGTGTTCAAGTCACAAAGGCACAAGGAGCTGCTGCGGTGTCTGGTAGGCGTGGAGTGTTCCCCTTGTCCCCGGGAGCTGGGGCTGCGAGACCTGAGCCCCTGACCCCTCGTTTCCCCACGCAGGGGAAGAAGCCGCAGGAGCTGCAGAAAACCATGGAGCAGCGCAGCATGGAGGTCAGTGCCCCTCCTCTGCCAATGTCCCCCAGTTGCGGCGCCTGGGGCTCTGTCAGGGGCTTAGTGCCTGTGTGCGGCTCCTCTTCCCAGAACTGTGTCGTGGCGTGGTGTTTGGAAAAGAACCATCAGGAGCTCCAGCAGCTGGAGGGGCTGGTGGCCCACACCAAGGTGAGTTCACAGAATCACAGGCTGGTTGAGGTTGGAAGGGACCTCTGGAGATCATCTTGTCTTGTCCAGTGCCTCTGCTCAAGCAGGGTCACCGAGAGCCAGTTGCTCAGGACCATGTCCAGATGCGGACCGCGTCCAGAGTTGGGCCTGGGGGTCCCTCTACCTACCTGCAGGGCTGGGAAGGAGAGGGGACAAATGGGCAAAGGCAGTGCCCGAGGGAAGCTGAGAGGGGATAATGCCGAGAGGAGTGCACTCGTGGGAGTGTGCTGGTGCCTGATGGCTGCCCCTCTTCCCCTTGTCTCCCGCAGGAGCGCTAGCAGGTGGCAAGTAGGGAGGCAGCCGCGACCCTGGAGGAGGCACAGAAGGTTCAGTGGAGGAGGCCTGTCCTGACAGGGTCAGGGAGGGGGGTGCCAGTGCTGGGTCCATGCACCCCAGCAGCCGCAGGCAGTGGTGTGGCAGGGGAGGACACCTACTCTGGGATATGGCATCCGTGATGGAGGGATTGGGCCCCTGGAGATCCCCCAGGCTGTTGGCTGTGCTGCAGAGGGGACCCTGATGTGAGTCTGCAGGCACAGCAATATGGCTTTGGGGAAGGGGGCAGGATGAATGACCCTTACTGGTGTGTCAGGGGATGCAGTGTGTAACAGGAAGCCAGGCGTGGGCTGGAGGGGGGGTGCTGGGTGGTCTGGGATTGCAGCCTGGCCAGTGTGAATGAGGGTCCTCCTCCCCACCCTGCCCCTCTCGGAGACGTTCCTGTTCCCTCTTCTCTGCCAGGCAGACCTCTTTCAGGGAAAGGCAGAGGGAGGCACAGCAGTGCGGGAGCAGGTCGAAGTCTGCGACCCGCATCCAGAAATCCCTCGGGGAGTGGCCAGAGCTGCCGGGCAATGGCACTAGCCCCAGGACACCTGGGTGCCTGTCGCCCTGGCCGTGGCCTTTCCTCCCCGTGCCCTGGGGACTGACTGGGGATGCCCTTTCCCACCATGGCTCCCTGCAATTTGTCCCGCTTGCTTTGAGCAGCAGCAGTGGTCAGAGCTGGCAGAAGCTGTTCAGGAGCAGGTTGAGGTCAAGAAGGTAGAAGGGGGACAGGAGGGACGGGGGCTCAACATGTTTGTGGGGGCAAGCCCCCTCAGAGCAGGCATGGCGTGGACTCTTGACTGGGCCCTCTGCTTGTCCAGCTGCTCAGGAACAAGCTCCAGTGCCTCCTGGAGAGACGGGAACGCCTCCGAGAGTCAACAGCTTTGTGAGTGGTGATGGAACCTGATTGGAACCTGGGGCAGAGGAGTGGGGAAGTGATGAGCAGCTTTGGGCAGACCTCTGCCACTCATAGACATTTTCTGGCTCCTGCCAGCTTCTCCAGCCTGCTCTGGAGAGCCCTTTGCCTTCTCTTAAGCAGCTCAAAAGACCTCTGAACAACTCGGGACTTCTGGAAGCAGCTCTGCACAACTCTGAGCAGCTCTCAGGCTCTCCTCCATGCCCCCCTCAGGCCTGGGGTAGGTCTGTGCAGTGCTGGGATGCTGGAGGTGCCTGGTGCCAACCCCAGCAGAGGCTGGGCAGCACCCTGGCTCCCTGTTGGCCACCCGGGGGGTCGCCATGCCGGCCGAGGTCTCTTCTCACAGCCTAGAATCCCATGGTGTCCGTAGCACGGAGAAGGTGGTGCCGGCAGACGAGACAGAGAAGTCACTGGTGCAGGAGATGGTGGCTGTGCGGCTGGTAGGACAGACAAACCGCGCTGTGGGCCTTGGGGAGGGAAGGGTCTGCACTGTGCCCGGGGGACATGGGGGCACTGATCTCAGCAGGGACAGGGGAGGGGGTCTGAGCCCCATACCTCGGCTTCCTCGCACACCCCAACACGTGTCCCTGCAGTGCCTTGGCCTGCAGGAGGAGGAGCTGGCGTCAAGGAGGCGTAAGAGCACTTCTTGGCTGAGGTGAGTTGCCCCGGGGGCTCGGGGTGCTGGGGCTGTGCCAGTGGTCCAAGGGCATTAGGCAGCTTTGGACTTCTCTGGGATGAAACGTTTCAGTATTTCTTTTCTTCCTAGCTTGGTGGGGTGCGTAGCGGGGGATTTTGGGGCCCACTGGGGAGACCTACAGTAGAGCTGAAAGAGATGCCTGGGCCCCTCACTCCAGTTCTGAGCGGGGAGTGTTGTACCCAGCACGGTGCAAGGTGCCACGGTGGCGTTCAAAGAGGGTGGCTGGAAAGAGCTGAGACAAACGTGCCCCCTGCTCTGCCTGACCCCACTTCTGTGCCCGATAAGATCATGGAGCACATCCTCCTGGAAGACATGTCAAAACATATTGAAGACAGGAAGGTGATTACAGACAGCCAACACGGCTTCACAAGGGCAAATTGGACATGACCCAAAATGAATTGAGAGCGGCCCTGCAGAGAAGGACTTGGGGATCCTGGTAGACGAAAAATGAGACATGAGCCGGCCGTGTGCGCTCGCAGCCCAGAAAGCCAACTGTGTGCTGGGCTGCATCCAAAGAAGCGTGGCCAGCAGGTGAAGAGAGGGGATTTTCCCGTTCTGCTCTGCTCTGGTGGGACCCCACGTGGAGTAGTGCATGCAGCTCTGGGGTCCTCGGCACAGGAAAGACAGGGACCCATTGGAGCGGGTCCAGAGGAGGGCCACAAAAATGATCTGAGGGCTGGAACACCTCTGCTATGAAGAAAGGCTGAGAGAGTTGGGGTTGTTCAACCTGGAGAAGAGAAGGGTCTGGGTAGATCTTCCTGGGGCCTTTCAATATATAAAGAGGACTTAGAAGAAAGAGGGAGGGAGACTTTTTACCAGGTTAGGTTGGATGGGTCTTTGAGCAACTTCTCTAGTGAAAGACGTCCCTATCCATGGCAAGGGGGGTGGACCAGATGATCTTTAAAAGCTCCCTTCCAACCCAAACCATTCTATGATTCTATGACCTGGAGCAGCCCCCACCCAGCTGCTCGCCAGGAGCAGCACATTCCCTCAGCGCCCAGATGGCCGTGGGCTGAGGAACATCCCTGGGCTCGCCGGGGAGTGCTGTGGGTGCTTGCAGCAGCTCTTCCTGGCCGGGGGACAGCGGCTGGCCCCAGCACAGGGAGGAGGGAGGCAGGGAGGCAGGGAGGGAGGCCAGGACAGCAGCACAACTCAAGAGAGAGAGACAGCCTCGCTGCTGAGCATTTCCACAATGCGCAGAGTCATCGCTGTTAGCACCGTGTGAAAACGCACAGGCCTGAGCAGCCCTGGGTGTATGTAGAGGTGGGAGACTGCATCGGGTGGTCCTCCAGCCTGAAGGGACCTGCACACCAGGCTGCTTGATCCCAGCCCTGGGAGCCTGGGCAGCAGTGGGGTGCCCGCTCCCCTAGGTGAGTCCCACAGGGGTCTGTGCAGTACCCACATGCCCAGCTCCTTGATAGTCGCCCCGGGGGGCTGTGCCCAGCACTCTCACAGCTCAATACTGCAGGCTGCCGCACGCCCGGGAGGTGGCTGAGGAGCCTGATGAGGGGCCGAGGGACAAGCCCGGGTCTCGGGGCTTGTCCACAGCACCTGCACACGGGGTTTCAGTGGGGAGCGCTTAAACCGACACTGCGTCTGGACTAACCCACGTGGAACTACAGCCTGTTCTGAAGCACCGCAGTTCACTGCCATCAGCAGCTGGCAATGCCTGAGTGCAAAAAAGCAATTCCCTGATCTAATTCAGTGCTAAAACTCTCCAAATTCTCACAAAACTACCCTCCTGCCCACAGCCCAGGGCATGCCACTGCCTGGCACAGGAGGAGGTGTGTAACGGCACAGCAGCTTGCTGGGGCAGCTGAAGGAGACGCTGCTCTCTGTGCTCCCAGGTGCTTCTGGGCCCCTTGTCTCTCAGAGCTGCAGGTGTGGGCAGGGGCTAAGACACAGGGTTTCTCCCTCACAGGTGGCACAGCAACCCCCTCGTGGGTAGCCCCTCTGAAGTCATCATGGGCATCACCAGTCGGCTCTTGTGAGGTCATAACCTGCTGCCCTCCATAAAACTCCATGCTGGAGAGGTGTGCGGCAGTGCGAAGCAGAGCGCTTTCAGCAGCTAGCGGATGCTTAGAGAAGAGGTGCTTGGGTCTCGAGAGGAGAGCAGGCTTTTCCCTCCGCCTGGCCAGGGTGCTGGGGTTGTGGAGATGCCAGCCAGGTTGGGCAGGTGGGTGCAAGAGGGCCCAGAAAGCCAGGAGGGATCAGCCCAGAAGCCGTGTGTGCTGTCTGCCTTCCCTCCCAGCAGGAGCAGGCAGCCCCAGAGCATGGGGGCTGTCTGCACTACTGCACTCCAGCCGGGGGCACGGCCCTGGCCTTTCTCTGGGGAGAGCCGAGCGGGGCCAGGATGCTGCCCCTGTGTCAGGCCAGAGGTCTTTGTGTCCCAGGGCTGGTGTGCAATGGGCCAGACCTTCCCAAAGGCCCCTGGGCCCTCGGGCTTGCAGGTGTGCTGAGCACAGGAACCTGGTAGCAAGCAAGCTCCTAAACGGATCCCTGGCAAATATGTGTCCCAACCTTGGGCTTTGGTAACAACAGTGTTCCCTCTCTTTTAGACGACGCAACACCCACCAGAAGGGCAGGAGCATCCTGAGGCTCCTTTTCCTGCTGCTTCCCGTCCTGTCGGGTGAGTATCCCTGACCAAAAATGGTCTTCTCAGAGGGGGACCAGCTCCTGAGAAAAATAACCATCTCTTGACAATGTGACCCACAGCTGTTGTCTACTGCTCGGGCTCAACGATCGGGGGAAAGGGAGCATTACGGGTAAGTGTCTCTTGCTGTGGGAAAGCCAATGCCTGCAAAGGCCGTGGCTCTGCCCTCCTGCCTCTCCTGGGAACATGGGGTGCCTGGTCAAAAATGCCCACCACCGCTGAGGCAGAGGTTGGGCGGGGCACTTCTGTTCATCCTTCAATCTCCTTCGCGCCTGGGTGGGGTTCAACACAGAAACGGGTCTTCCCAAGTGACCTCTGCAGGGTGGCAGGCTGAAGAGTGGAGCACTTTGGCAGAAGGTGCTTTTGCTGCCTGCATACCTCTCGGAGAGCCTGGGGGGGGTCAGGTGGAGACCCGAAAGATGCTCTGCTGGACGTGGCTGGTTAAAGAGTCCAACCTTCGGGTCGGGGTCTCTCCAAAGTGACTCGAAGCAGCTGGAAATTCTGCCAGCTCTGCCTAGGGGAGTGTCCTTTGGGAAGCCCTGGCAGTGCTCCTCATGCTTGCTCCAGTGGAGTGTCTCTCCAAAGCGTCAATTTTGGCAGTAAACAAGCTACTTAAGGAGTCCATCCCGCACCCTCTTTATCTTGCAGGAGGCATCACAGCTTCCTGAAGCAGAGCCGCAGTCTCTGGGGTAAGAGCGCTTTCTTGCCAAGGAACGAACTCTGTGGAGCCATCTCAGCTGGCTTCGTGCTACCTGCACTCGCTCACCTCGCGAACAGGGCCCCTGACCTTCCCCGTCTGCCACCCGCAGTAGTGGAAGGGAGCCATTTGTAAACCAGAGGAAGGAAAGGGGCCAGGGGCCGGGGGGTGACACAAGCCCACGGGGACCCTTCTCTGCACAGCGTTGGGAGCCTGCCTGCAGGGGCTGGGCAGCTGCTGGACAAGACCTGCTTTCTCTCTGCCTCCAGGAACTCACAGGCTTGGCTGGAGCAGAAGAAGCGGGAGCTCAAGGAGACGGTGGCTCAGGTGTCTGCTGCGAGGGGAAACATACTTCAGGCAGTGAGAGAGGTCCTCGAAGCCCACGGTGTCCAAGAGGAGAAGAGAGAGGTAAGGGTGCTGGGGGTAGACCAGAGACCTCGCTGCCTTTCCGGGCACCCTCCTGCTGCTTCCTCTTGGCACTCTCAAAGTCGGCACCTTTTCCGACAGGTCTTGCCTTGGGTTTTCTGACACAGAGGCGCTCCTTGGCTCTGTGCTAGGACTCGGTGTTCATGCAGAATGGCCCATGCATGTGTTTGTGTTCACTGCCATCTCTCCATCCCCAATTTTTTCCCAGGAAGTTCTGCGGTTGACAGAGGCAGCAGTTCAGAAGGTGCTTGAAAACTACCTTCAGATGCCTGACTGGGCTCTGGAAGCCATAGGTATGCAGACGGGAAGTCTCGCCCTTGGTTTGTGTATGGCACTCCCCCAAAGCCTGCCAAGCTCTGCTTGAAGCCTGAGAAATACATCCTAATGCACTGCTTCAACTCCTAATCTCTGGCCACCTTCATGTCAGGTGCCGCCATTGATGAGGAGAGGACATCCAAGAGTTACGGTGGGCAAGGCAAGATGACCTGGTGGCCTTCTCCATTCGGCTTCTCTTCTGCAAATCCTCCAGAGACAATCTTGCAGGTATCACAAGGGAACTCCTGACTTGTGAGTCACCTCCTTGCTTTCGGGTTGGCAGACCAAGTGCGCAGCACTTCCCTTCAGCCCGGTCGTATCGCTCAGCCCTGCAGTCTGCATTGCATTCCTGATCCCTGCGACCCCTGACAGCACTGCCCTCCCATCAGGAGGGGGACCGAGCTGCCCCCAGCTGCTGTGAACTTTGGCTGTCTTGCCACTGATGGTTATGGCTTTCTGGTTTCAGCCACGTATTGCCCCTGGCAACTGCTGGGCTTTCCAAGGATCTCGGGGTCACGTGGTCATCCGGCTGCCTGAGCAAATCTGGCCAAGGGCTTTCACCATTTGGCATATCTCCGAGGCAGTCTCTCCTTCTGGGGAAGTCAGCAGCGCCCCCAAAGACTTTGCTGTCTCCGTAAGTCTTTGCCTTGCGCTTATCGGGTGGGGCCCAGCCCCAGGGAAAAGCTGTACCAGAGACGTGCTTCTCACGGCGGCTTCTCTCAGACATCTGTCTGGGGCTGGCTGCTGCAGAGCACCTCATCCCCTGGGGGGCCACTGGGGGCATGTGGGGTTCTGTGCCTCTGGGGGCTGCTTGTCTGCTTCACGGCCAAGGATCCTGGAGCACGTGCTCGAAGCACCCTGACCCAGAGCCTCCCTAACCTGTGCTAGACTACCGCTAGAGCTGAGGGAGGCGGGGAAGGGTTCCCGGGTTCGGCCTTGGCGTGCCCTTTTTCTGACACCCTGCTGGAGCCTGACCTGCTCCCTTTGTCTCTCGTCTTTCAGGGAGTGGATGAGGCAACGGCAGAAACTCTCCTGGGGACATTCACCTACGAGGTGCACAAGGAGATTGCTCAGACTTTCCATGTGCAGGTACTGCAAGAGCTGTGGCAGGATGCCCGGGAAGAAGGCAGGGTTGTCTGCAAGTCCTTGGAGAAAAGAGTGTGGAGGATCATCCCAGACACCCTCTGCTCTCCCACGCTCTGTGCTCCTGCGGGGAAGACGGCAAGAGGAGAGCAAACGGGGCTTTGCTCTGCTGGCCGAGGCAGCTGCCCCACCTTTGCAAGGGCTTTCCTTTTCCTTCGGGTAGCGCAGAGAAAGCAGCAGTGGGAAGGGGTCCAGGAAGGGAAACGGTCCCCCTCAGGGGAGACGGCGGGAGGGAGGACGGCAGACATCTTCCCCCCTCAGCGGGACTCTCCCTGCAACCCGCGTCAGCCCGGGCAGCAAAGCGCCTCCGGTTTCCACAGCTCCCCTCAGCAAGGCTCTGAGGCCAGGCCTTTGCCTTCTAGGCACAGAGGGCTCCTCTGTGGCCCTGGCAAAGGAGGGTCTGGTCGCCCTGGCTTCCTCCTTCGTCAGGGCTGCTGCTTGGTCCTCAGCAGAGGGAATGCGGGCAGAGGGGACTCTGGCGATATGCCGTGGCTCTTGCCACCTGCGTAATGATGGCTCCCCCCATTTCTTTACAGAAGGAGCTTCCCAGGACATTTCGCTACATCAAATTCCAGGTGCAGAGCAACTGGGGAAACCCAGAGTACACCTGTATGTACCGAGTACAGGTTCACGGGAAGGCGGCAAGCCACAACGACCACCCGCAAGCCCAAGAGCTCCTTTAGGAAGCATAATAAACCAAAGAAGATGTGTGGCAGCTCGACTTGTGTATGCCGCGTGCCCCCACCCCTTCCTCCTGGTGTCCCCCCACGTGCCGACAGCCCCAGCTCTCTGAGCAAGTGAGAGTGTCTGCCCAGGCTAGAGCAGAGGACTAGTCTTTATTTTTCCCCTTCCCGGGCTGTAGTTCGGGGGCTAGATGCTGGATCCAGACGGGGGCTGGATGCTTGAGGCCTGTGCTGGAGCCCACGCAGTGTGTCTGTCCGTGCACGTGCGCACAGCCGTGGTGCACGTGTGTGTGTGTGAGTGTTTTGAAACAAAGAAGTTCCTAACAAATTCTCTAAGACTCAATTTGGAGTTTTAGAAAGCAGGTATTCTTTATTGCAGCGCTGGACGCACAGAGTGCCAAATCACTTACCCATAGGGGCTCCCTTCCCCACTAGTTCCCTTTCCCTTTCCCAGTTCCCTTTCTAGGTTCTTTTCCTGTGCTACCACTCCCTTTTTTTGGGGGGAAAATACCACCCCCATGGCCCTCCTGCATTTTTTCTGGGGGGGAGGAGGGGGAAATAATTCCCCCCAGTATCCTCCTGTATTATTTTTGGGGGGGAACTCAGCCCCATGCCATGGCCCTCCTCTATTTTGGGGTGAGAAATAACTCATGTTCATCTTATTTTCCAGCACAAAATGTCCTCGGCTGCTCCCAGCGTAGCCCGGCCCTTGGCCATCGTGTTGCGTGGGGCTGTTGGGGTTATGATCCACAGGAAACACAAAGACAGGTGCAAAATCCCACTCCAGGGGTTGATTTGTCTCTGTGTTGCAATTTTTTTTAAAAATTTGAATAGCAAAATTTGATAAAAGAATATTAAACCTCAAACATGTTTGTGCCAGATGGGTTTCGTGGATGTGCTGATCTCTTCTGGATGCACAACCCTCCCCACCACGTAATGAAGCCCACATGACTCAGACGGGGCAATACTGCCACCTTCCCGACAATGTCAAACCAAAATCATTTCAGGATTTTTCTCCTGGCAATTCTTCCAGTCCAAGAATTCCTGTAGGGACACCCCCTGCCCACAGGCTGTAGTATGGCCTTTCTGTAAAGAGGGTGATTGCTGGGGAGGAGCAGGGCAGCAGCAGGGCCCCGGCTTGTGCATCTCCCATCAGCCAGATCCCTCAGCCCTCGCGGGTGCGTCCCATCTGTGCCCGTATACTTCTGTACGGCCAGTTTCCTTAAGTATTCCCTGACCTGATTCTCTTCCACCAAGGGTACGTCTGCCTTGCTCCAGCCTTTTCCCAGGCCTCTGTGACCTGGGATTCCTGAAGGCAGGTCGGGCTGGTAGAGACGGCAAAGGCAGCTTTCAGTGCCTCAGCCTTTCCCACCGCCTGTGTGACCAGCTCCTCCACCTCATTCAGCAGCAGGACCCCATTTCTCCTCGCCGTCCTTCTATCATCTGTGTACCTATAGGCAGCGTTGGGGCTGTGATGGGGTTGTTTGGAGGAGTTGTATGCATGATTAAAAATGCATGTAAAACCCTGCGGTCAGGGCCCTGATGGTGCCCTACAGTCCTAAGGGAATGCTGACATGAACACACTTCAAGCCAGGTCCTTTAGTAGCGTTAATCCAGGTATGGGGGGGACACAGAAACCTCCCGGGCGGGAATGGGGGATGAGAAGGGTGCCTCCACCCCCCCACGCGCAGAAGGGGCAGAGCCAGGATATATATAAGCAGGGGCTGGTACCTGGTGGGGGGGAAAGGGATTCGCAGGGGATTGTGGGGCCCAGGGTGGGGCAGGGATGCCTGGGGGAGGGTTTTATGGTGCTGTCATGGCACCTTTGCGGGGATGCGGCACTGCAGGGGCACCTGTGGGGTGAGGAGCCATTTCCCTGCCAGGCTGCCAGGCCCTTGATCCCCTCTGTTACCCCCTCAGTGACCCCAATCCCCTCAGTTAGCCCCAGAAACCTCAGCCCCAAAGATGCCTCTGCTTCCTCCCAGACAGCCCTGATACCCTGCTACCCTTCCAGGCATCCCAGATCTCCCACTCAGATGTCTTCTCAATCTTCTCAAACGCCTCCTCAATACCACTGATCCCCTCACTTCCAACCAGAAGTCCCCGATCCCCTCAGTTCCCCCGTTCAGACACCCCCAATCCTTTGAGTTCCTCTCAGACTCCCTCCATCTCCTCAGTTCCCCCCTGCACACTCTTCATTGCCTTCACTTCTCCCCAGACACCCCCATCACCTCCAGTTCTCTCCAGACACCCCCAACCCCCTTGACCCTCCTGATCCCATCAGTTCCCCCCAGACATCCCTCTCCTTTCAGGTACCCCAGGCATCTGCTCCTCCCAAGGTCCTTCCCCCCTCCACAGTCTGGGAGGAGGATGGCCATGGCAGGGAGCTATTTCCCCCCAAAAAGGGGGAGGCTGAGGGTGGGAGTTGGTTCCTTCCCAAAAGGGTGAGGTGACACAGAAGAAGAACATAGAAAGGGAACTGGGGATGATTCACAGGGAAAACTAAATCCAGTCAGTGGCACCGAACACAGGAAACCCTCCCAGGAAGAGTTTGCCCACTTCCTTTCTTTCTCTGGCTTGCTCTTTCCAGTGGTGCCTGCTGGAGATTTTTCCCAGTTCCGGCACAATATTGGTGCTGTAGCAGAGGTTCGTTCTCATGGGAGGGCACAAAGCCAGAAGCGAGTGCAGGAGAGTCTGTGTGCTCAAATGCTGCAGATGGGAGCGTGGGGGAGGGCAGCCAGGAGAGGGCGAGGCCGGTGTGACTGCCGCCATTTCGGGGGCAGGGAGCACTCGCGACGGGGCGGGGCCGCCTGTGAGGAGCCATAATGTGTTGGACGAGCAGGCACGTAGCCCGGGGAGCTCCCACCGGGCCCCACCCCCTTGCACCAGAAACGGCTTGCTCATTGGTAGAGCAGAAGGGCAGGGCCCCCTGATTGGTTGCTGCACTACATATGGGTTCGTTGAGTGGCTGGGGGTTGGTGGTGCTGGTTGGAGGTGTTGGGTGGAGAGTGTGTGCAGAGTTGGGCCGTGTGCAGAGTTGGGCCGTGTGCAGAGTTGGGCCATGTGCAGAGTTGGGCGTGGGGGTCCCTTTGCCTGCCACCGGTGCCTGCAGGGCTGGGTAAGAGGGGGGAGGTGAGGGCAAAGGCAGTGCCTGAGGGGGGCCGGGAGGGGATAATGTGGAGGGGAGTGTGCTCATGGGAGCGCCCGGGTGCCCTGGTGGCTGCTCCTCCTCCCCTCCTGTCCCACAGGTGCACTTTCAGATGACCGAAAGGGAGGCAGGGGTGTTACTGGGGTGGGAGGGGCAGGGCAGGGGGAGGAGGGGAGCACATAACATTTACCCAGGGGTCTGGGTCCACAATGGAGGGATTGGGCCATTGCAGATTGCAGAAGCATTTGGTGGTGGCTGTGCTGCAGAAGGGTCCCTGATGTGAGTCTGCAGGCACAGTAGTATGGCTTTGGTGAAGGGGGTGGGATGAGTGACCCTCACTTGTGTGTCAGGGCATGCGGTGTGTAACAGGAAGCCAGGCGTGGGCTGGAGGGGGGGTGCTGGGTAGTCTGGGATTGCAGCCTGGCCAGTGTGAATGAGGGTCCTCCTCCCCACCCTGCCCCTCTCGGAGACGTTCCTGTTCCCTCTTCTCTGCCAGGCAGACCTCTTTCAGGGAAAGGCAGAGGGAGGTAGAGCAGTGCGGGAGCAGATCGAAGTCTGCGACCCGCATCCAGAAATCCCTCGGGGAGTGGCCAGAGCTGCCGGGCAATGGCACTAGCCCCAGGACACCTGGGTGCCTGTCGCCCTGGCCGTGGCCTTTCCTCCCCGTGCCCTGGGGACTGACTGGGGATGCCCTTTCCCACCATGGCTCCCTGCAATTTGTCCCGCTTGCTTTGAGCAGCAGCAGTGGTCAGAGCTGGCAGAAGCTGTTCAGGAGCAGGTTGAGGTCAAGAAGGTGGAAGGGGGACAGGAGGGACGGGGGCTCAACATGTTTGTGGGGGCAAGCCCCCTCAGAGCAGGCATGGCGTGGACTTTTGGCTGGGCCTGCTTCTCTCCCAGGCAGACCTCTTTCAGGGCAATACAGAGGGAGGCGCAGCAGTGTCCTGTGCTGGAGAGCGCCTGGGTGCCCCTCTGCTTGGGAGCGCAAGGCAGCGCGTGGCTGTGCCTGCGGGTCTACGGCTGTTCCTGTGTCAGCAGCTGTGGTGCTGGACACAGCTGCAGGTGAGCAGGGTGGCATGCCTGTGCACAGATGTGCGGGGGGTGCATTCCCCTGAGCACGTCGGTGTGCGATTGTGTGCGAGGATAGGGCAGCATCCCCGTGACCGTCCGTGCCTGACAGAGCCTGTGGCTGTGCCCCTCACACCCTGCTGGCTCCTGACGCACAGGTGCAGCCATGCAAACAGAAGCGGTGAAGCAAGACCTCCACATGCTCCAGGAGCGCCTGGCTCAGTGTTCAAGTCACAAAGGCACAAGGAGCTGCTGCGGTGTCTGGTAGGCGTGGAGTGTTCCCCTTGTCCCCGGGAGCTGGGGCTGCGAGACCTGAGCCCCTGACCCCTCGTTTCCCCACGCAGGGGAAGAAGCCACAGGAGCTGCAGAAAACCATGGAGCAGCGCAGCATGGAGATCAGTGCCCCTCCTCTGCCAATGTCCCCCAGTTGCGGCGCCTGGGGCTCTGTCAGGGGCTTAGTGCCTGTGTGCGGCTCCTCTTCCCAGAACTGTGTCGTCGTGCGGTGTTTGGAAAAGAACCGCCACGAGCTCCAGCAGCTGGAGGGGCTGGTGGCCCACACCAAGGTGAGTTCACAGAATCACAGGCTGGTTGAGGTTGGAAGGGACCTCTGGAGATCATCTTGTCTTGTCCAATGCCTCTGCTCAAGCAGGGTCACCGAGAGCCAGTTGCTCAGGACCATGTCCAGATGCGGACCGCGTCCAGAGTTGGGCCTGGGGGTCCCTCTACCTACCTGCAGGGCTGGGAAGGAGAGGGGACAAGTGGGCAAAGGCAGTGCCCGAGGGAAGCTGAGAGGGGATAATGCCGAGAGGAGTGCACTCGTGGGAGTGTGCCGGTGCCTGATGGCTGCCCCTCTTCCCCTTGTCTCCCGCAGGAGCGCTAGCAGGTGGCAAGTAGGGAGGCAGCCGCGACCCTGGAGGAGGCACAGAAGGTTCAGTGGAGGAGGCCTGTCCTGACAGGGTCAGGGAGGGGGGTGCCAGTGCTGGGTCCATGCACCCAAGCAGCCGCAGGCAGTGGTGTGGCAGGGGAGGACACCTACTCTGGGATATGGCATCCGTGATGGAGGGATTGGGCCCCTGGAGATCCCCCAGGCTGTTGGCTGTGCTGCAGAGGGGACCCTGATGTGAGTCTGCAGGCACAGTAGTATGGCTTTGGTGAAGGGGGCAGGATGAATGACCCTCACTTGTGTGTCAGGGGATGCAGTGTGTAACAGGAAGCCAGGCGTGGGCTGGAGGGTGGGTGCTGGGTGGTCTGGGATTGCAGCCTGGCCAGTGTGAATGAGGGTCCTCCTCCCCACCCTGCCCCTCTCGGAGACGTTCCTGTTCCCTCTTCTCTGCCAGGCAGACCTCTTTCAGGGAAAGGCAGAGGGAGGTAGAGCAGCGCGGGAGCAGGTCGAAGTCTGCGACCCGCATCCAGAAATCCCTCGGGGAGTGGCCAGAGCTGCCGGGCAATGGCACTAGCCCCAGGACACCTGGGTGCCTGTCGCCCTGGCCGTGGCCTTTCCTCCCCGTGCCCTGGGGACTGACTGGGGATGCCCTTTCCCACCATGGCTCCCTGCAATTTGTCCCGCTTGCTTTGAGCAGCAGCAGTGGTCAGAGCTGGCAGAAGCTGTTCAGGAGCAGGTTGAGGTCAAGAAGGTGGAAGGGGGACAGGAGGGACGGGGGCTCAACATGTTTGTGGGGGCAAGCCCCCTCAGAGCAGGCATGGCGTGGACTCTTGACTGGGCCCTCTGCTTGTCCAGCTACTCAGGAACAAGCTCCAGTGCCTCCTGGAGAGACGGGAACGCCTCCGAGAGTCAACAGCTTTGTGAGTGGTGATGGAACCTGATTGGAACCTGGGGCAGAGGGGTGGGGAAGTGATGAGCAGCTTTGGGCAGACCTCTGCAGCTCATAGACATTTTCTGGCTCCTGTCAGCTCCTCCAGCCTGCTCTGGAAAGCCCTTTGCCTTCTCTTAAGCAGCTCAAAAGACCTCTGAACAACTCGGGACTTCTGGAAGCAGCTCTGCACAACTCTGAGCAGCTCTCAGGCTCTCCTCCATGCCCCCCTCAGGCCTGGGGTAGGTCTGTGCAGTGCTGGGATGCTGGAGGTGCCTGGTGCCAACCCCAGCAGAGGCTGGGCAGCACCCTGGCTCCCTGTTGGCCACCCGGGGGATCGCCATGCCGGCCGAGGTCTCTTCTCACAGCCTAGAATCCCATGGTGTCCATAGCACGGAGAAGGTGGTGCCGGCAGATGAGACAGAGAAGTCACTGGTGCAGGAGATGGTGGCTGTGCGGCTGGTAGGACAGACAAACCGCGCTGTGGGCCTTGGGGAGGGAAGGGTCTGCACTGTGCCCGGGGGACATGGGGGCACTGATCTCAGCAGGGACAGGGGAGGGGGTCTGAGCCCCATACCTCGGCTTCCTCGCACACCCCAACACGTGTCCCTGCAGTGCCTTGGCCTGCAGGAGGAGGAGCTGGCGTCAAGGAGGCGTAAGAGCACTTCTTGGCTGAGGTGAGTTGCCCTGGGGGCTCGGGGTGCCGGGGCTGTGCAAGTGGTCCAAGGGCATTAGGCAGCTTTGGACTTCTCTGGGATGAAACGTTTCAGTATTTCTTTTCTTCCTAGCTTGGTGGGGTGCGTAGCGGGGGATTTTGGGGCCCACTGGGGAGACCTACAGTAGAGCTGAAAGAGATGCCTGGGCCCCTCACTCCAGTTCTGAGCGGGGAGTGTTGTACTCAGCACGGTGCAAGGTGCCACGGTGGCGTTCGAAGAGGGTGGCTGGAAAGAGCTGAGACAAACGTGCCCCCTGCTCTGCCTGACCCCACTTCTGTGCCCGATAAGATCATGGAGCACATCCTCCTGGAAGACATGTCAAAACATATTGAAGACAGGAAGGTGATTACAGACAGCCAACATGGCTTCACAAGGGCAAATTGGACATGACCCAAAATGAATTGAGAGCGGCCCTGCAGAGAAGGACTTGGGGATCCTGGTAGACGAAAAATGAGACATGAGCCGGCCGTGTGCGCTCGCAGCCCAGAAAGCCAACTGTGTGCTGGGCTGCATCCAAAGAAGCGTGGCCAGCAGGTGAAGAGAGGGGATTCTCCCATTCTGCTCTGCTCTGGTGGGACCCCACGTGGAGTAGTGCATGCAGCTCTGGGGTCCTCGGCACAGGAAAGACAGGGACCCATTGGAGCAGGTCCAGAGGAGGGCCACAAAAATGATCTGAGGGCTGGAACACCTCTGCTATGAAGAAAGGCTGAGAGAGTTGGGGTTGTTCAACCTGGAGAAGAGAAGGGTCTGGGTAGATCTTCCTAGGGCCTTTCAATATATAAAGAGGGCTTAGAAGAAAGAGGGAGGGAGACTTTTTACCAGGTTAGGTTGGATGGGTCTTTGAGCAACTTCTCTAGTGAAAGACGTCCCTATCCATGGCAAGGGGGGTGGACCAGATGATCTTTAAAGGTCCCTTCCAACCCAAACCATTCTATGATTCTATGACCTGGAGCAGCCCCCACCCAGCTGCTCGCCAGTAACAGCACATTCCCTCAGCGCCCAGATGGCCGTGGGCTGAGGAACATCCCTGGGCTTGCCGGGGAGTGCTGTGGGTGCTTGCAGCAGCTCTTCCTGGCCGGGGGACAGCGGCTGGCCCCAGCACAGGGAGGAGGGAGGCAGGGAGGCAGGGAGGGAGGCCAGGACAGCAGCACAACTCAAGAGAGAGAGACAGCCTCGCTGCTGAGCATTTCCACAATGCGCAGAGTCATCACTGTTAGCACCGTGTGAAAACGCACAGGCCTGAGCAGCCCTGGGTGTATGTAGAGGTGGGAGACTGCATCGGGTGGTCCTCCAGCCTGAAGGGACCTGCACACCAGGCTGCTTGATCCCAGCCCTGGGAGCCTGAGCAGCAGTGGGGTGCCCGCTCCCCTAGGTGAGTCCCACAGGGGTCTGTGCAGTACCCACATGCCCAGCTCCTTGATAGTCGCCCCGGGGGGCTGTGCCCAGCACTCTCACAGCTCAATCCTGCAGGCTGCCGCACGCCCGGGAGGTGGCTGAGGAGCCTGATGAGGGGCCGAGGGACAAGCCCGGGTCTCGGGGCTTGTCCACAGCACCTGCACACGGGGTTTCAGTGGGGAGCGCTTAAACCGACACTGCGTCTGGACTAACCCACGTGGAACTACAGCCTGTTCTGAAGCACCGCAGTTCACTGCCATCAGCAGCTGGCAATGCCTGAGTGCAAAAAAGCAATTCCCTGATCTAATTCAGTGCTAAAACTCTCCAAATTCTCACAAAACTACCCTCCTGCCCACAGCCCAGGGCATGCCACTGCCTGGCACAGGAGGAGGTGTGTAACGGCACAGCAGCTTGCTGGGGCAGCTGAAGGAGACGCTGCTCTCTGTGCTCCCAGGTGCTTCTGGGCCCCTTGTCTCTCGGAGCTGCAGGTGTGGGCAGGGGCTAAGACACAGGGTTTCTCCCTCACAGGTGGCACAGCAACCCCCCTCGTGGGTAGCCCCTCTGAAGTCATCATGGGCATCACCAGTCGGCTCTTGTGAGGTCATAACCTGCTGCCCTCCATAAAACTCCATGCTGGAGAGGTGTGCGGCAGCGCGAAGCAGAGCGCTTTCAGCAGCTAGCGGATGCTTAGAGAAGAGGTGCTTGGGTCTCGAGAGGAGAGCAGGCTTTTCCCTCCGCCTGGCCAGGGTGCTGGGGTTGTGGAGATGCCAGCCAGGTTGGGCAGGTGGGTGCAAGAGGGCCCAGAAAGCCAGGAGGGATCAGCCCAGAAGCCGTGTGTGCTGTCTGCCTTCCCTCCCAGCAGGAGCAGGCAGCCCCAGAGCATGGGGGCTGTCTGCACTACTGCACTCCAGCCGGGGGCACGGCCCTGGCCTTTCTCTGGGGAGAGCCGAGCGGGGCCAGGATGCTGCCCCTGTGTCAGGCCAGAGGTCTTTGTGTCCCAGGGCTGGTGTGCAATGGGCCAGACCTTCCCAAAGGCCCCTGGGCCCTCGGGCTTGCAGGTGTGCTGAGCACAGGAACCTGGTAGCAAGCAAGCTCCTAAACGGATCCCTGGCAAATATGTGTCCCAACCTTGGGCTTTGGTAACAACAGTGTTCCCTCTCTTTTAGACGACGCAACACCCACCAGAAGGGCAGGAGCATCCTGAGGCTCCTTTTCCTGCTGCTTCCCGTCCTGTCGGGTGAGTATCCCTGACCAAAAATGGTCCTCTCAGTCCTGCGGAGGGGGACCAGCTCCTGAGGAAAATAACCATCTCTTGACAATGTGACCCACAGCTGTTGTCTACTGCTCGGGCTCAACGATCTGGGGAAAGGGAGCATTACGGGTAAGTGTCTCTTGCTGTGGGAAAGCCAATGCCTGCAAAGGCCGTGGCTCTGCCCTCCTGCCTCTCCTGGGAACATGGGGTGCCTGGTCAAAAATGCCCACCACCGCTGAGGCAGAGGTTGGGCGGGGCACTTCTGTTCATCCTTCAATCTCCTTCGCGCCTGGGTGGGGTTCAACACAGAAACGGGTCTTCCCAAGTGACCTCTGCAGGGTGGCAGGCTGAAGAGTGGAGCACTTTGGCAGAAGGTGCTTTTGCTGCCTGCATACCTCTCGGAGAGCCTGGGGGGGGTCAGGTGGAGACCCGAAAGATGCTCTGCTGGACGTGGCTGGTTAAAGAGTCCAACCTTCGGGTCGGGGTCTCTCCAAAGTGACTCGAAGCAGCTGGAAATTCTGCCAGCTCTGCCTAGGGGAGTGTCCTTTGGGAAGCCCTGGCAGTGCTCCTCATGCTTGCTCCAGTGGAGTGTCTCTCCAAAGCGTCAATTTTGGCAGTAAACAAGCTACTTAAGGAGTCCATCCCGCACCCTCTTTATCTTGCAGGAGGCATCACAGCTTCCTGAAGCAGAGCCGCAGTCTCTGGGGTAAGAGCGCTTTCTTGCCAAGGAACGAACTCTGTGGAGCCATCTCAGCTGGCTTCGTGCTACCTGCACTCGCTCACCTCGCGAACAGGGCCCCTGACCTTCCCCGTCTGCCACCCGCGGTAGTGGAAGGGAGCCATTTGTAAACCAGAGGAAGGAAAGGGGCCAGGGGCCGGGGGGTGACACAAGCCCACGGGGACCCTTCTCTGCACAGCGTTGGGAGCCTGCCTGCAGGGGCTGGGCAGCTGCTGGACAAGACCTGCTTTCTCTCTGCCTCCAGGAACTCACAGGCTTGGCTGGAGCAGAAGAAGCGGGAGCTCAAGGAGACGGTGGCTCAGGTGTCTGCTGCGAGGGGAAACATACTTCAGGCAGTGAGAGAGGTCCTCGAAGCCCACGGTGTCCAAGAGGAGAAGAGAGAGGTAAGGGTGCTGGGGGTAGACCAGAGACCTCGCTGCCTTTCCGGGCACCCTCCTGCTGCTTCCTCTTGGCACTCTCAAAGTGGGCACCTTTTCCGACAGGTCTTGCCTTGGGTTTTCTGACACAGAGGCGCTCCTTGGCTCTGTGCTAGGACTCGGTGTTCATGCAGAATGGCCCATGCATGTGTTTGTGTTCACTGCCATCTCTCCATCCCCAATTTTTTCCCAGGAAGTTCTGCGGTTGACAGAGGCAGCAGTTCAGAAGGTGCTTGAAAACTACCTTCAGATGCCTGACTGGGCTCTGGAAGCCATAGGTATGCAGACGGGAAGTCTCGCCCTTGGTTTGTGTATGGCACTCCCCCAAAGCCTGCCAAGCTCTGCTTGAAGCCTGAGAAATACATCCTAATGCACTGCTTCAACTCCTAATCTCTGGCCACCTTCATGTCAGGTGCCGCCATTGATGAGGAGAGGACATCCAAGAGTTACGGTGGGCAAGGCAAGATGACCTGGTGGCCTTCTCCATTCGGCTTCTCTTCTGCAAATCCTCCAGAGACAATCTTGCAGGTATCACAAGGGAACTCCTGACTTGTGAGTCACCTCCTTGCTTTCGGGTTGGCAGACCAAGTGCGCAGCACTTCCCTTCAGCCCGGTCGTATCGCTCAGCCCTGCAGTCTGCATTGCATTCCTGATCCCTGCGACCCCTGACAGCACTGCCCTCCCATCAGGAGGGGGACCGAGCTGCCCCCAGCTGCTGTGAACTTTGGCTGTCTTGCCACTGATGGTTATGGCTTTCTGGTTTCAGCCGCGTATTGCCCCTGGCAACTGCTGGGCTTTCCAAGGATCTCGGGGTCACGTGGTCATCCGGCTGCCTGAGCAAATCTGGCCAAGGGCTTTCACCATTTGGCATATCTCCGAGGCAGTCTCTCCTTCTGGGGAAGTCAGCAGCGCCCCCAAAGACTTTGCTGTCTCCGTAAGTCTTTGCCTTGCGCTTATCGGGTGGGGCCCAGCCCCAGGGAAAAGCTGTACCAGAGACGTGCTTCTCGCGGCGGCTTCTCTCAGACATCTGTCTGGGGCTGGCTGCTGCAGAGCACCTCATCCCCTGGGGGGCCACTGGGGGCATGTGGGGTTCTGTGCCTCTGGGGGCTGCTTGTCTGCTTCACGGCCAAGGATCCTGGAGCACGTGCTCGAAGCACCCTGACCCAGAGCCTCCCTAACCTGTGCTAGACTACCGCTAGAGCTGAGGGAGGCGGGGAAGGGTTCCCGGGTTCGGCCTTGGCGTGCCCTTTTTCTGACACCCTGCTGGAGCCTGACCTGCTCCCTTTGTCTCTCGTCTTTCAGGGAGTGGATGAGTGCCGCGATGGAGAGACGGAGACCCAGCCAGGTGGAAATCAGATCTCACTTTATTGCTCTACACGAACTTCTTATATACGGTTTCAGAACGACCATGTACAAAACTCATTGGCTACATCTTAATTACCTAATGCATATTGCAAAACCTGAGCTCTCTATTCGCTGCTCCTCCTCACGCTGTTCCCAAGGGTCGCAAGTTCTGCTTTTGTATCTTTCTGCTGCACACCCCAGCCCCGCACCTGCTGACAGCGTCGGTCACAGCCGGGTCCACACCCTGCCATCGTGTAACCACAGATCCCAAGGTCGCAATGCCCTTGTGGCCTAAGCCTCCACTAATCGTATCATATTATGTTCTTTCTTCTGCGGCCCATTCTTCATGCGCTCCCACAGATCTCTTTCAATTATCTTATCTTCACTGGAGTTTCCCCCAGGATTGGACAAACTATTCCCCTCATCTCCCCCTTCTTGTTGCACCATAAGCACTCGCTTTACAGAGTTAGTTATCAGTCTTTGTAAACATTGCATAACACATGGCAAAAGCAAAATCAACAACAATACTACTATAATTATAACAACTATTTTTTCTAAAATTGTAGTCCACCATCCGGACAACCCTAATGAAGATAACCAATCTGTAAAAGGATCACTACTTTCTCGAAGCTTTCTCATGTTATCCCTCAAAATTGAAAGTTGCTTATGTATTGACTGGGAATGATCAGAGATGTTCATACAGCACATCCCCTCAAATTCTTCACACCCATGCCCTTGTGCTAAAAGCAAAAAATCAATCGCGGCACGATTCTGTAACATGGCATGTCTTATCCCTTGAACGTCACTGGCTAATTCCGACAAGACATTTGTTGTCACATTAATTTGTTTTCCAGTCCAGCACGCCAACTTTCTTAATTGTGTTAACGCTTGTGCCGTAGCTATCCCAGGGGCAAATATGCTGGCTATAATGACTTCAGGAGGATTCCAAAGTGTTACCTCATCTTTACAATCATCGCCTAATTCTGCAAGAGCTCTTTTACGGCGACGGGATTTAGTATGGTTAGCTTGAAAGATGTTAGTGACACTTGGCGTAAATAGCGTTAAATGACCGACATAACACGGTCCTCCTTTAGCACTTCGAGGGATTCCTTGCCAAGCCCGATCACCACAGATTAAAAACATTCCCTCTGGCAATCGCCCTGCCTTAGAAGTAATTGCCGTAATTTCAGTGGTATTTTGACAATATGCTGTCTTGTTATATGGTCTATACGACGTAACATTAATGGAATCATCCTGATCCGCATGTGATGAAAACTGAAAACATAAATCAGAAGGGGCAGAACCTAAAAGGTTAAATTCTTGTATTTCTCTATCTGAGGTACACATAGAGCTATTACATTTCATAAAGGGAGAAGAAGCGTTAAAGGTGATATTGTTTTTATCACACTGTGACTGAGAACGCATAGAACCACATGTTATCACAGTGGGTTCAAGGATCAAGGTGGAATTGTTTACCAGGCTCATATTAATAGGGACTCCCAATAGACACGTCCTAAAAGGGTCAGAAGGGGTGGCCATCGAAAGACAGAAGCTACTCTGATTGATTTTCTCGGCCCAAGTGACCCATAGGTTTTTTCTATTTTCTATGTGTTTAAGAGTTTCCCAAGATTCTGTGCCGCTGACCAGGATGGAAATAGTAATTCCTGTCACTAGGCACTTTACGCCAAGGTTGCCTTTAGTTACTTTCATTTTTTCGGCAGCCTGCTTTTCTTTTCCCAAGCGAACCATTTTTCACACTCTCGTTTTGTGCGTTCCCGGTCCTTTCCCAAGACCGTCCAGATAGCAGGTATTAGATTAGTTTTGCTGCATTCCAAGCCACAAATCTGTATAATTTTAGCTCTCTCAATTACCCCTCTTTTTCAATCAGCACAGCAATCAAAAAGACGGCTGCTTCCTAGGGACTCATGCCCTGTTATGAGTAAAAGTCTTACTGTGACGAATTCTTTCCTCAGACAAAGATTACACCAATGCTCAGAACGCGTCCAGCGACACCTACGCATATAGCGATTATTCATTTAAGATACTTGAGTCTTCAGGCTCTGTTTCTTTTGCGAAAGGCTCTTCCGACCGCTGTTCGGGATCTTCGAGCGAGGTTTGGGGCAAGGGTTCACGGAACGGTCGCACATTCTTCGCTGGGATCCATCGGGGGCCTTTTTCTGTAGAGACACAAGCATAACCTCTGCCCCATGTGACAAGGGGGTAGGGCCCCATTATCTTACCTGTTTCTGGGTCACGAACCAGCACAGGAGCTTTGATTCGCATCTCAAATGAAGTATTTATGTTAAAATGTCGGATTATTGGGGGGTTACTGTCTAATAGAGAACAATTCAAAAAGTTAAAAACATATAAGGCTTTCTGTAATCGTTCCTCAGGAGTAACGGCTCCTATTCCCCCTTTTTGTTGTTGTAGCAGGCGTTTGAGCGACTGATGGGAACGTTCAATGAGAGATTGACCTGTAGGAGAATGAGGAATGCCAGTGATGTGAGTTATACCCCAAGAGTCAAAAAATGTTTTCATTGCTTTAGAGACATAGGCAGAACCGTTATCTGTCTTAATTTGTGCAGGTGTGCCCAATGTAGCAAAAGCTCGCATAAGATGCTTACGAACATCACGCGCCTTTTCCCCAGTATGACAAGAAGCAAATAAAGCACCTGAAAAGGTGTCAATAGAAGAGTGAATATATCTCAAATTGCCAAACTCTGAATAGTGGGTGACATCCGTTTGCCATAGTTGCAGACTTTGCAATCCTCGAGGGTTGACTCCACCTGCAATTGATGGAAAGGAATGCCTCTGGCAGTCAGGGCATGTAGCAATGATACTAGATGCTTGCTGAGAGGTAAGGCCGAATTGTCTTTTAAGGCCTCCAGCATTTTGGTGGAAAAAAGAATGGCTGAGTCTAGCTTGGGCTAGACGATCCGGCAGCACGTGTACTGGTAAGGTTAATAAATCAGCCCGTCGATTTCCTTCTGCAATAAAACCAGGTAAGAAAGTGTGAGACCTAACATGCATGACAAAATAGGGGTGAGGGCGAGAGTCTAAAAGAAAGACGAGTTCCTGTAATAAGGCAAATAAGTCAAAATGTAAAATACTACGTAATACAGACGCTTCAGCTCGTTCCACAATCCCTGTAACATAAGCGGAATCAGTGATGATATTGACCGGCGTTGGCCATTTCCGAAAAACTCGAACCACTGCAGCTAACTCGACTATCTGGGGAGAACCAGGGACTGTTTCTATGTCTGAGTTCCAACGTTCACGTTGGTTGTCCCACCATAATATGACTGATTTGTGCGACTTTCCAGATCCATCTGTGAACACAGTAAGGGCTTGCAGCGGTTGGTCGCTCCGTTTTGGTTTAGATGTTATGCTAAAATTCGCATTAAGCAGTTTATGCGAAGGCGGGTGAGATGTAAGCTGGCCCACATAACCCGCTAGTGCCAGTATAAAAGTGTCTGATTGCTGATAAAGCCACTGCAGATATATGGCTGTTACAGGTAAGCAAATAGAAGTGAAATCAGTTCCTGATAACGTCAGCAGTCGCTGTCTAGCTTTAATTATCAGGTGGGCAAACATTTCATATTGTGTTGAAATAGTTTTTGCAGACTGATTGGGTAAAAAAACCCACTCAATGATCAACAACGGGTCTGATTTTTGTGGATCCCATTGGAATATTAATGCATGGGGTTGTCGAGCCGGGTTTAAGATGATTAGATGAAAAGAGAGATCAGGATCACATCGGTGTGCTTGCCTGAGAGTAATGGCCGTAGCCACCTTTTGCAGCGAGGCAACAGCCTCAGGACTAAGACAGCGTTGAGAACGCAAATCTGGGTCTCCCTTGAGCAACTCAAACAGCGGGCTCAAGTCTGAATTGGAAATCCCCAACAGAGGTCGGACCCAATTAATGGTTCCTAACAATTTTTGTGCATCATGCAGGTTTTTTATATCAGTCTGAATCTGCAAAGGCTGAGGAACTACAGTTTGAGCTCTTATGCGCCAGCCCAAATATTTCCATGGAGGTGTTTTTTGAATTTTTTCCGGCGCAATACAGAGGCCCGCCGAATTTACGGCAGCCGTGACAAGGGCTACAGCTTTCTCCATGACCGCGTGATGTTGTGCAGCCACCAGGATATCATCCATGTAGTGGTACACTAAGACATTAGACATTGTAGTACGGACAGGACTAAGTACTTTGGCTACATACCATTGGCATATCGTCGGGCTATTTTTCATTCCTTGTGGCAGCACAACCCACTGATATCTTTGCAATGGAGCTTGCATATTGACGCTAGGAACTGAAAAGGCGAATTTAGGAGCATCATCCGGATGCAAGGGAATATTGAAAAAGCAATCTTTAAGATCAATAACAGTTAAATACCAATCTCGAGGAATCATCGTAGGGGATGGGAGCCCAGGTTGCAAGGCCCCCATAGTTTCCATGGCGTCATTAATTTTTCTGAGGTCATGGAGCAAGCGCCATTTGCCAGTTTGTTTTCTGATAACAAAAACAGGAGAATTCCATGGGCTAAGAGAAGGCACGATGTGTCCCTTTTGGAGTTGCTCTGTGATCAGTTCTTGAAGAGCGCGAAGCTTTTCTAAAGGTAGGGGCCATTGATCTACCCAAATAGGAACATCAGTTTTCCAGGTCAATTTTAGGGTGTCGCGCGTTTCAATGGCCCCACCTAAAAAGGAGTACGAATTGTCATTCCCCACTGTGACAGCACATCCCGCCCCCATAAAACCATAGGAATAGGCAATACAAAAGGTTTAACAGAGGCAATGTGCCCTTCGGGACCTTGAACTTGGATAAGTTCCAGGCTCTGGTGACTCTTACCAGTCCCGCCAATCCCAGCTAGCGCCTGGGAAACATTGGCTAGCGGCCACAGTGGCGGCCATTTAGCTTGAGATATTACTGTGACATCAGCTCCAGTATCAATAATCCCATTCAAGACCACTTTTTGTTCTCCACGAATTAGGGTACATTGGCACATAGGTCGTTTTTGAGAAAGAGATTGTACCCATAAGATTTGTGGGCTCCTTGTTGAACCAAATCCACCCTGTCTTTGTTGGAGCTGATCCAAATTTGGACAATTTGTGCCTATGGGCATAAATATTAATTGCGCTATGCGGCTGCCTTCCGGCACCGTACAAGGAGGAAACGGAGTCCATGCCATGATCTTAATACTTTCGGTACTATCAGGGTCAATAACACCCGGTAATACAAAGAGTCCGGATAATGTCGTGGAGGACCTTCCTATTAGTAAGGCTTGTGTTTTAGAGGGTAAAGGTCCCGAGACATCTGTTAACAATAAGTGAACCGAGGAATCAAGCAACGTTACTGTGTGGGCGGTTGCCAGGTCCAGTCCGGCGCTGCCTGTTGTTGCTGGGCGAAGACTTGAGGCACTGCTGCCCCTCTCTGGGGATTTTTGAAAGGTGACGGCGTCATTTGTGTCCGCACGCGTCGCTGTCCCGCGCTCCGAGATCGGTTTCCCTGGATCGGTTGTCCCTGTAAATCATACTTGGATCGACATTGATTAGCGTAATGGCGACCCTTCTTACACCTAGGACAGATTCCCGGAGCTCGGGGTCCATTATTACTACTAGAAAGTAGACAATTCTTTTTCAAATGGCCAGGTTTACCACATCCATAGCAGACGCCTGGTGCTAAGGGACCGCGCATGGCTGCGAAAGCAGCAGCCATGACTTCATATTTATACTCTGTAGTACCGAATCTATTACATGCCTCAATCATTTCGACCAAAGTAGGGTTCTGATTCGGGAGAGATTTTAAAAGCTTCCTGCAATCTGCATTAGCGTTTTCTACAGCCAATTTCAACAGCAGGATCTCTCGCGCCTCCGCATTGTCTACTTGACGCTCCAGAGCTTGCTTTAATTTATCAATAAATTGCATATAAGGCTCTCGAGAGTCTTGTGTAATGGTGGTAAAAGCCTTTTGCGGTTTTTGAGAATCAGGAACCTTAAAGAAGGCCTTTTTTGCTTCTTCGCGGGTCGCCTCAAGGGCTTCTCGTGGAATTCGGGCTTGATCTACCAGGTTAGTATGGCGACCCGTGCCCGTGAGGTGTTCTATGGTCAATGCAGCAATTGCATTGTTATTATGACCTGCGTAAGTCGAGAGGAGCGCTTGAAGCCCCCCCTTCCAGTGGGATTCCCACAAAGTATACTGAGTCGGTGTCAGGAGTAATCGCGCTAAAGATTTCAAATCATGCGGAGTCATAACAAATGTATCGAGGACAGAGGATAACAGGCTCGCAAAATATGGTGAAGAAAGTCCATGTTCAGTAACAGTACGGCGCAGCTCCTTAACCACCGGAAAAGATAGAGCTTCCCACTGGGCTCCTCCGCTTCTCTGATAGACTACAGGAGCCACTATCATTCTAGCAATCTCTAGTTCCCCCTCCTTTAACGCTTGGCGCCTAATGTTGGCCCACACATCGTGTGGGTCGGGGGGGTAGAGATCTGGCTCCTTTTCAGGGTCCACGGGTCCCGGATCGAAGGGATCCTCCTCAGGGGGATACCCTGCGGTACATATCGTCAATGGAGCCGAGGGCTTCTTTACCTCCGATAACAATGCAGACACCGGGGGAGTGTCTTTCTTTTTATCTGGGTCATCTTTATTACTTTCCTCCTGGGCCTTTAAAACTTCAAAGATATTTCTCCACCACGGGAGCATACGCTGCGCTTCAACACTTCCCGTAGTCGCTGCATCCCATAACTTTACTCCCACATCGTCCCAAAGTTCCCGTGTGAAAATAGTGGATGCAGTTACAGCCGGTAATTTAACCTGCACCCATTTAAGAATTGTCTTAAGATCATGGCCAGAGATATTCTTCCCATGTTTTTTAAGAAGAGCTTTCATAAGCTCATACACGTCTCTCTCAGGGGACGACGCTTGATTCCCCATGTTTCCCACAGCTCACCTCTCTAATCCGGAGGGATTGGTTGCCGGCCGGCTCCTGCTTCCTTTCAGCAGCTCATTCAATGTTCTGTGGGACTCGCAGCCTGCCACGCAGTTAGGTGGTTCACGACCCCAAATCACGTCGGGGTCACCAATTTGCCGCGATGGAGAGACGGAGACCCAGCCAGGTGGAAATCAGATCTCACTTTATTGCTCTACACGAACTTCTTATATACGGTTTCAGAACGACCATGTACAAAACTCATTGGCTACATCTTAATTACCTAATGCATATTGCAAAACCTGAGCTCTCTATTCGCTGCTCCTCCTCACGCTGTTCCCAAGGGTCGCAAGTTCTGCTTTTGTATCTTTCTGCTGCACACCCCAGCCCCGCACCTGCTGACAGCGTCGGTCACAGCCGGGTCCACACCCTGCCATCGTGTAACCACAGATCCCAAGGTCGCAATGCCCTTGTGGCCTAAGCCTCCACTAATCGTATCATATTATGTTCTTTCTTCTGCGGCCCATTCTTCATGCGCTCCCACAGATCTCTTTCAATTATCTTATCTTCACTGGAGTTTCCCCCAGGATTGGACAAACTATTCCCCTCAGATGAGGCAACGGCAGAAACTCTCCTGGGGACATTCACCTACGAGGTGCACAAGGAGATTGCTCAGACTTTCCATGTGCAGGTACTGCAAGAGCTGTGGCAGGATGCCCGGGAAGAAGGCAGGGTTGTCTGCAAGTCCTTGGAGAAAAGAGTGTGGAGGATCATCCCAGACACCCTCTGCTCTCCCACGCTCTGTGCTCCTGCGGGGAAGACGGCAAGAGGAGAGCAAACGGGGCTTTGCTCTGCTGGCCGAGGCAGCTGCCCCACCTTTGCAAGGGCTTTCCTTTTCCTTCGGGTAGCGCAGAGAAAGCAGCAGTGGGAAGGGGTCCAGGAAGGGAAACGGTCCCCCTCAGGGGAGACGGCGGGAGGGAGGACGGCAGACATCTTCCCCCCTCAGCGGGACTCTCCCTGCAACCCGCGTCAGCCCGGGCAGCAAAGCGCCTCCGGTTTCCACAGCTCCCCTCAGCAAGGCTCTGAGGCCAGGCCTTTGCCTTCTAGGCACAGAGGGCTCCTCTGTGGCCCTGGCAAAGGAGGGTCTGGTCGCCCTGGCTTCCTCCTTCGTCAGGGCTGCTGCTTGGTCCTCAGCAGAGGGAATGCGGGCAGAGGGGACTCTGGCGATATGCCGTGGCTCTTGCCACCTGCGTAATGATGGCTCCCCCCATTTCTTTACAGAAGGAGCTTCCCAGGACATTTCGCTACATCAAATTCCAGGTGCAGAGCAACTGGGGAAACCCAGAGTACACCTGTATGTACCGAGTACAGGTTCACGGGAAGGCGGCAAGCCACAACGACCACCCGCAAGCCCAAGAGCTCCTTTAGGAAGCATAATAAACCAAAGAAGATGTGTGGCAGCTCGACTTGTGTATGCCGCGTGCCCCCACCCCTTCCTCCTGGTGTCCCCCCACGTGCCGACAGCCCCAGCTCTCTGAGCAAGTGAGAGTGTCTGCCCAGGCTAGAGCAGAGGACTAGTCTTTATTTTTCCCCTTCCCGGGCTGTAGTTCGGGGGCTAGATGCTGGATCCAGACGGGGGCTGGATGCTTGAGGCCTGTGCTGGAGCCCACGCAGTGTGTCTGTCCGTGCACGTGCGCACAGCCGTGGTGCACGTGTGTGTGTGTGAGTGTTTTGAAACAAAGAAGTTCCTAACAAATTCTCTAAGACTCAATTTGGAGTTTTAGAAAGCAGGTATTCTTTATTGCAGCGCTGGACGCACAGAGTGCCAAATCACTTACCCATAGGGGCTCCCTTCCCCACTAGTTCCCTTTCCCTTTCCCAGTTCCCTTTCTAGGTTCTTTTCCTGTGCTACCACTCCCTTTTTTTGGGGGGAAAATACCACCCCCATGGCCCTCCTGCATTTTTTCTGGGGGGGAGGAGGGGGAAATAATTCCCCCCAGTATCCTCCTGTATTATTTTTGGGGGGGAACTCAGCCCCATGCCATGGCCCTCCTCTATTTTGGGGTGAGAAATAACTCATGTTCATCTTATTTTCCAGCACAAAATGTCCTCGGCTGCTCCCAGCGTAGCCCGGCCCTTGGCCATCGTGTTGCGTGGGGCTGTTGGGGTTATGATCCACAGGAAACACAAAGACAGGTGCAAAATCCCACTCCAGGGGTTGATTTGTCTCTGTGTTGCAATTTTTTTTAAAAATTTGAATAGCAAAATTTGATAAAAGAATATTAAACCTCAAACATGTTTGTGCCAGATGGGTTTCGTGGATGTGCTGATCTCTTCTGGATGCACAACCCTCCCCACCACGTAATGAAGCCCACATGACTCAGACGGGGCAATACTGCCACCTTCCCGACAATGTCAAACCAAAATCATTTCAGGATTTTTCTCCTGGCAATTCTTCCAGTCCAAGAATTCCTGTAGGGACACGCCCTGCCCACAGGCTGTAGTATGGCCTTTCTGTAAAGAGGGTGATTGCTGGGGAGGAGCAGGGCAGCAGCAGGGCCCCGGCTTGTGCATCTCCCATCAGCCAGATCCCTCAGCTCTCGCGGGTGCGTCCCATCTGTGCCCGTATACTTCTGTACGGCCAGTTTCCTTAAGTATTCCCTGACCTGATTCTCTTCCACCAAGGGTATGTCTGCCTTGCTCCAGCCTTTTCCCAGGCCTCTGTGACCTGGGATTCCTGAAGGCAGGTCGGGCTGGTAGAGACGGCAAAGGCAGCTTTCAGTGCCTCAGCCTTTCCCACCGCCTGTGTGACCAGCTCCTCCACCTCATTCAGCAGCAGGACCCCATTTCTCCTCGCCGTCCTTCTATCATCTGTGTACCTATAGGCAGCGTTGGGGCTGTGATGGGGTTGTTTGGAGGAGTTGTATGCATGATTAAAAATGCATGTAAAACCCTGCGGTCAGGGCCCTGATGGTGCCCTACAGTCCTAAGGGAATGCTGACATGAACACACTTCAAGCCAGGTCCTTTAGTAGCGTTAATCCAGGTATGGGGGGGACACAGAAACCTCCCGGGCGGGAATGGGGGATGAGAAGGGTGCCTCCACCCCCCCACGCGCAGAAGGGGCAGAGCCAGGATATATATAAGCAGGGGCTGGTACCTGGTGGGGGGGAAAGGGATTCGCAGGGGATTGTGGGGCCCAGGGTGGGGCAGGGATGCCTGGGGGAGGGTTTTATGGTGCTGTCATGGCACCTTTGCGGGGATGCGGCACTGCAGGGGCACCTGTGGGGTGAGGAGCCATTTCCCTGCCAGGCTGCCAGGCCCTTGATCCCCTCTGTTACCCCCTCAGTGACCCCAATCCCCTCAGTTAGCCCCAGAAACCTCAGCCCCAAAGATGCCTCTGCTTCCTCCCAGACAGCCCTGATACCCTGTTACCCTTCCAGGCATCCCAGATCTCCCACTCAGATGTCTTCTCAATCTTCTCAAACGCCTCCTCAATACCACTGATCCCCTCACTTCCAACCAGAAGTCCCCGATCCCCTCAGTTCCCCCGTTCAGACACCCCCAATCCTTTGAGTTCCTCTCAGACTCCCTCCATCTCCTCAGTTCCCCCCTGCACACTCTTCATTGCCTTCACTTCTCCCCAGACACCCCCATCACCTCCAGTTCTCTCCAGACACCCCCAACCCCCTTGACCCTCCTGATCCCATCAGTTCCCCCCAGACATCCCTCTCCTTTCAGGTACCCCAGGCATCTGCTCCTCCCAAGGTCCTTCCCCCCTCCACAGTCTGGGAGGAGGATGGCCATGGCAGGGAGCTATTTCCTCCCAAAAAGGGGGAGGCTGAGGGTGGGAGTTGGTTCCTTCCCAAAAGGGTGAGGTGGCACAGAAGAAGAACATAGAAAGGGAACTGGGGATGATTCACAGGGAAAACTAAATCCAGTCAGTGGCACCGAACACAGGAAACCCTCCCAGGAAGAGTTTGCCCACTTCCTTTCTTTCTCTGGCTTGCTCTTTCCAGTGGTGCCTGCTGGAGATTTTTCCCAGTTCCGGCACAATATTGGTGCTGTAGCAGAGGTTCGTTCTCATGGGAGGGCACAAAGCCAGAAGCGAGTGCAGGAGAGTCTGTGTGCTCAAATGCTGCAGATGGGAGCGTGGGGGAGGGCAGCCAGGAGAGGGCGAGGCCGGTGTGACTGCCGCCATTTCGGGGGCAGGGAGCACTCGCGACGGGGCGGGGCCGCCTGTGAGGAGCCATAATGTGTCGGACGAGCAGGCACGTAGCCCGGGGAGCTCCCACCGGGCCCCACCCCCTTGCAACAGAAACGGCTTGCTCATTGGTAGAGCAGAAGGGCAGGGCCCCCTGATTGGTTGCTGCACTGCATATGGGTTCGTTGAGTGGCTGGGGGTTGGTGGTGCTGGTTGGAGGTGTTGGGTGGAGAGTGTGTGCAGAGTTGGGCCGTGTGCAGAGTTGGGCCATGTGCAGAGTTGGGCGTGGGGGTCCCTCTGCCTGCCACCGGTGCCTGCAGGGCTGGGTAAGAGGGGGGAGGTGAGGGCAAAGGCAGTGCCTGAGGGGGGCCGGGAGGGGATAATGTGGAGGGGAGTGTGCTCATGGGAGCGCCCGGGTGCCCTGGTGGCTGCTCCTCCTCCCCTCCTGTCCCACAGGTGCACTTTCAGATGACCGAAAGGGAGGCAGGGGTGTTACTGGGGTGGGAGGGGCAGGGCAGGGGGAGGAGGGGAGCACATAACATTTACCCAGGGGTCTGGGTCCACAATGGAGGGATTGGGCCATTGCAGAAGCATTTGGTGGTGGCTGTGCTGCAGAAGGGTCCCTGATGTGAGTCTGCAGGCACAGTAGTATGGCTTTGGGGAAGGGGGCAGGATGAATGACCCTTACTGGTGTGTCAGGGGATGCAGTGTGTAACAGGAAGCCAGGCGTGGGCTGGAGGGTGGGTTCTGGGTGGTCTGGGATTGCAGCCTGGCCAGTGTGAATGAGGGTCCTCCTCCCCACCCTGCCCCTCTCGGAGACGTTCCTGTTCCCTCTTCTCTGCCAGGCAGACCTCTTTCAGGGAAAGGCAGAGGGAGGTAGAGCAGTGCGGGAGCAGATCGAAGTCTGCGACCCGCATCCAGAAATCCCTCGGGGAGTGGCCAGAGCTGCCGGGCAATGCCACTAGCTCCAGGACACCTGGGTGCCTGTCGCCCTGGCCGTGGCCTTTCCTCCCCGTGCCCTGGGGACTGACTGGGGATGCCCTTTCCCACCATGGCTCCCTGCAATTTGTCCCACTTGCTTTGAGCAGCAGCAGTGGTCAGAGCTGGCAGAAGCTGTTCAGGAGCAGGTTGAGGTCAAGAAGGTGGAAGGGGGACAGGAGGGACGGGGGCTCAACATGTTTGTGGGGGCAAGCCCCCTCAGAGCAGGCATGGCATGGACTTTTGGCTGGGCC
Source organism: Calonectris borealis (assembly GCF_964195595.1). Taxonomy (NCBI): domain Eukaryota; kingdom Metazoa; phylum Chordata; class Aves; order Procellariiformes; family Procellariidae; genus Calonectris; species Calonectris borealis. The sequence goes on along the minus strand of NW_027441491.1, from coordinate 97,575 downwards.
TGCTTCTCTCCAAGGCAGACCTCTTTCAGGGCAATACAGAGGGAGGCGCAGCAGTGTCCTGTGCTGGAGAGCGCCTGGGTGCCCCTCTGCTTGGGAGCGCAAGGCAGCGCGTGGCTGTGCCTGCGGGTCTACGGCTGTTCCTGTGTCAGCAGCTGTGGTGCTGGACACAGCTGCAGGTGAGCAGGGTGGCATGCCTGTGCACAGACGTGCGGGGGGTGCATTCCCCTGAGCACGTCGGTGTGCGATTGTGTGCGAGGATAGGGCAGCATCCCCGTGACCGTCCGTGCCTGACAGAGCCTGTGGCTGTGCCCCTCACACCCTGCTGGCTCCTGACGCACAGGTGCAGCCATGCAAACAGAAGCGGTGAAGCAAGACCTCCACATGCTCCAGGAGCGCCTGGCTCAGTGTTCAAGTCACAAAGGCACAAGGAGCTGCTGCGGTGTCTGGTAGGCGTGGAGTGTTCCCCTTGTCCCCGGGAGCTGGGGCTGCGAGACCTGAGCCCCTGACCCCTCGTTTCCCCACGCAGGGGAAGAAGCCGCAGGAGCTGCAGAAAACCATGGAGCAGCGCAGCATGGAGGTCAGTGCCCCTCCTCTGCCAATGTCCCCCAGTTGCGGCGCCTGGGGCTCTGTCAGGGGCTTAGTGCCTGTGTGCGGCTCCTCTTCCCAGAACTGTGTCGTGGCGTGGTGTTTGGAAAAGAACCATCAGGAGCTCCAGCAGCTGGAGGGGCTGGTGGCCCACACCAAGGTGAGTTCACAGAATCACAGGCTGGTTGAGGTTGGAAGGGACCTCTGGAGATCATCTTGTCTTGTCCAGTGCCTCTGCTCAAGCAGGGTCACCGAGAGCCAGTTGCTCAGGACCATGTCCAGATGCGGACCGCGTCCAGAGTTGGGCCTGGGGGTCCCTCTACCTACCTGCAGGGCTGGGAAGGCGAGGGGACAAATGGGCAAAAGCAGTGCCGGAGGGAAGCTGAGAGGGGATAATGCCGAGAGGAGTGCACTCGTGGGAGTGTGCCGGTGCCTGATGGCTGCCCCTCTTCCCCTTGTCTCCCGCAGGAGCGCTTGCAGGTGGCAAGTAGGGTGGCAGCCGCGACCCTGGAGGAGGCACAGAAGGTTCAGTGGAGGAGGCCTGTCCTGACAGGGTCAGGGAGGGGGGTGCCAGTGCTGGGTCCATGCACCCCAGCAGCTGCAGGCAGTGGTGTGGCAGGGGAGGACACCTACTCTGGGATATGGCATCCGTGATGGAGGGATTGGGCCCCTGGAGATCCCCCAGGCTGTTGGCTGTGCTGCAGAGGGGACCCTGATGTGAGTCTGCAGGCACAGTAGTATGGCTTTGGTGAAGGGGGCAGGATGAATGACCCTTACTGGTGTGTCAGGGGATGCAGTGTGTAACAGGAAGCCAGGCGTGGGCTGGAGGGGGGGTTCTGGGTGGTCTGGGATTGCAGCCTGGCCAGTGTGAATGAGGGTCCTCCTCCCCACCCTGCCCCTCTCGGAGACGTTCCTGTTCCCTCTTCTCTGCCAGGCAGACCTCTTTCAGGGAAAGGCAGAGGGAGGTAGAGCAGTGCGGGAGCAGATCGAAGTCTGCGACCCGCATCCAGAAATCCCTCGGGGAGTGGCCAGAGCTGCCGGGCAATGGCACTAGCCCCAGGACACCTGGGTGCCTGTCGCCCTGGCCGTGGCCTTTCCTCCCCGTGCCCTGGGGACTGACTGGGGATGCCCTTTCCCACCATGGCTCCCTGCAATTTGTCCCACTTGCTTTGAGCAGCAGCAGTGGTCAGAGCTGGCAGAAGCTGTTCAGGAGCAGGTTGAGGTCAAGAAGGTGGAAGGGGGACAGGAGGGACGGGGGCTCAACATGTTTGTGGGGGCAAGCCCCCTCAGAGCAGGCATGGCATGGACTTTTGGCTGGGCCTGCTTCTCTCCAAGGCAGACCTCTTTCAGGGCAATACAGAGGGAGGCGCAGCAGTGTCCTGTGCTGGAGAGCGCCTGGGTGCCCCTCTGCTTGGGAGCGCAAGGCAGCGCGTGGCTGTGCCTGCGGGTCTACGGCTGTTCCTGTGTCAGCAGCTGTGGTGCTGGACACAGCTGCAGGTGAGCAGGGTGGCATGCCTGTGCACAGACGTGCGAGGGGTGCATTCCCCTGAGCACGTCGGTGTGCGATTGTGTGCGAGGATAGGGCAGCATCCCCGTGACCGTCCGTGCCTGACAGAGCCTGTGGCTGTGCCCCTCACACCCTGCTGGCTCCTGACGCACAGGTGCAGCCATGCAAACAGAAGCGGTGAAGCAAGACCTCCACATGCTCCAGGAGCGCCTGGCTCAGTGTTCAAGTCACAAAGGCACAAGGAGCTGCTGCGGTGTCTGGTAGGCGTGGAGTGTTCCCCTTGTCCCCGGGAGCTGGGGCTGCGAGACCTGAGCCCCTGACCCCTCGTTTCCCCACGCAGGGGAAGAAGCCGCAGGAGCTGCAGAAAACCATGGAGCAGCGCAGCATGGAGGTCAGTGCCCCTCCTCTGCCAATGTCCCCCAGTTGCGGCGCCTGGGGCTCTGTCAGGGGCTTAGTGCCTGTGTGCGGCTCCTCTTCCCAGAACTGTGTCGTGGCGTGGTGTTTGGAAAAGAACCATCAGGAGCTCCAGCAGCTGGAGGGGCTGGTGGCCCACACCAAGGTGAGTTCACAGAATCACAGGCTGGTTGAGGTTGGAAGGGACCTCTGGAGATCATCTTGTCTTGTCCAGTGCCTCTGCTCAAGCAGGGTCACCGAGAGCCAGTTGCTCAGGACCATGTCCAGATGCGGACCGCGTCCAGAGTTGGGCCTGGGGGTCCCTCTACCTACCTGCAGGGCTGGGAAGGCGAGGGGACAAATGGGCAAAAGCAGTGCCGGAGGGAAGCTGAGAGGGGATAATGCCGAGAGGAGTGCACTCGTGGGAGTGTGCCGGTGCCTGATGGCTGCCCCTCTTCCCCTTGTCTCCCGCAGGAGCGCTTGCAGGTGGCAAGTAGGGAGGCAGCCGCGACCCTGGAGGAGGCACAGAAGGTTCAGTGGAGGAGGCCTGTCCTGACAGGGTCAGGGAGGGGGGTGCCAGTGCTGGGTCCATGCACCCCAGCAGCTGCAGGCAGTGGTGTGGCAGGGGAGGACACCTACTCTGGGATATGGCATCCGTGATGGAGGGATTGGGCCCCTGGAGATCCCCCAGGCTGTTGGCTGTGCTGCAGAGGGGACCCTGATGTGAGTCTGCAGGCACAGTAGTATGGCTTTGGTGAAGGGGGCAGGATGAATGACCCTTACTGGTGTGTCAGGGGATGCAGTGTGTAACAGGAAGCCAGGCGTGGGCTGGAGGGGGGGTGCTGGGTGGTCTGGGATTGCAGCCTGGCCAGTGTGAATGAGGGTCCTCCTCCCCACCCTGCCCCTCTCGGAGACGTTCCTGTTCCCTCTTCTCTGCCAGGCAGACCTCTTTCAGGGAAAGGCAGAGGGAGGTAGAGCAGTGCGGGAGCAGGTCGAAGTCTGCGACCCGCATCCAGAAATCCCTCGGGGAGTGGCCAGAGCTGCCGGGCAATGGCACTAGCCCCAGGACACCTGGGTGCCTGTCGCCCTGGCCGTGGCCTTTCCTCCCCGTGCCCTGGGGACTGACTGGGGATGCCCTTTCCCACCATGGCTCCCTGCAATTTGTCCCGCTTGCTTTGAGCAGCAGCAGTGGTCAGAGCTGGCAGAAGCTGTTCAGGAGCAGGTTGAGGTCAAGAAGGTGGAAGGGGGACAGGAGGGACGGGGGCTCAACATGTTTGTGGGGGCAAGCCCCCTCAGAGCAGGCATGGCGTGGACTCTTGACTGGGCCCTCTGCTTGTCCAGCTACTCAGGAACAAGCTCCAGTGCCTCCTGGAGAGACGGGAACGCCTCCGAGAGTCAACAGCTTTGTGAGTGGTGATGGAACCTGATTGGAACCTGGGGCAGAGGGGTGGGGAAGTGATGAGCAGCTTTGGGCAGACCTCTGCAGCTCATAGACATTTTCTGGCTCCTGTCAGCTCCTCCAGCCTGCTCTGGAAAGCCCTTTGCCTTCTCTTAAGCAGCTCAAAAGACCTCTGAACAACTCGGGACTTCTGGAAGCAGCTCTGCACAACTCTGAGCAGCTCTCAGGCTCTCCTCCATGCCCCCCTCAGGCCTGGGGTAGGTCTGTGCAGTGCTGGGATGCTGGAGGTGCCTGGTGCCAACCCCAGCAGAGGCTGGGCAGCACCCTGGCTCCCTGTTGGCCACCCGGGGGATCGCCATGCCGGCCGAGGTCTCTTCTCACAGCCTAGAATCCCATGGTGTCCATAGCACGGAGAAGGTGGTGCCGGCAGACGAGACAGAGAAGTCACTGGTGCAGGAGATGGTGGCTGTGCGGCTGGTAGGACAGACAAACCGCGCTGTGGGCCTTGGGGAGGGAAGGGTCTGCACTGTGCCCGGGGGACATGGGGGCACTGATCTCAGCAGGGACAGGGGAGGGGGTCTGAGCCCCATACCTCGGCTTCCTCGCACACGCCAACACGTGTCCCTGCAGTGCCTTGGCCTGCAGGAGGAGGAGCTGGCGTCAAGGAGGCGTAAGAGCACTTCTTGGCTGAGGTGAGTTGCCCTGGGGGCTCGGGGTGCCGGGGCTGTGCAAGTGGTCCAAGGGCATTAGGCAGCTTTGGACTTCTCTGGGATGAAACGTTTCAGTATTTCTTTTCTTCCTAGCTTGGTGGGGTGCGTAGCGGGGGATTTTGGGGCCCACTGGGGAGACCTACAGTAGAGCTGAAAGAGATGCCTGGGCCCCTCACTCCAGTTCTGAGCGGGGAGTGTTGTACCCAGCACGGTGCAAGGTGCCACGGTGGCGTTCGAAGAGGGTGGCTGGAAAGAGCTGAGACAAACGTGCCCCCTGCTCTGCCTGACCCCACTTCTGTGCCCGATAAGATCATGGAGCACATCCTCCTGGAAGACATGTCAAAACATATTGAAGACAGGAAGGTGATTACAGACAGCCAACATGGCTTCACAAGGGCAAATTGGACATGACCCAAAATGAATTGAGAGCGGCCCTGCAGAGAAGGACTTGGGGATCCTGGTAGACGAAAAATGAGACATGAGCCGGCCGTGTGCGCTCGCAGCCCAGAAAGCCAACTGTGTGCTGGGCTGCATCCAAAGAAGCGTGGCCAGCAGGTGAAGAGAGGGGATTCTCCCATTCTGCTCTGCTCTGGTGGGACCCCACGTGGAGTAGTGCATGCAGCTCTGGGGTCCTCGGCACAGGAAAGACAGGGACCCATTGGAGCAGGTCCAGAGGAGGGCCACAAAAATGATCTGAGGGCTGGAACACCTCTGCTATGAAGAAAGGCTGAGAGAGTTGGGGTTGTTCAACCTGGAGAAGAGAAGGGTCTGGGTAGATCTTCCTAGGGCCTTTCAATATATAAAGAGGGCTTAGAAGAAAGAGGGAGGGAGACTTTTTACCAGGTTAGGTTGGATGGGTCTTTGAGCAACTTCTCTAGTGAAAGACGTCCCTATCCATGGCAAGGGGGCTGGACCAGATGATCTTTAAAGGTCCCTTCCAACCCAAACTATTCTATGATTCTATGACCTGGAGCAGCCCCCACCCAGCTGCTCGCCAGGAACAGCACATTCCCTCAGCGCCCAGATGGCCGTGGGCTGAGGAACATCCCTGGGCTTGCCGGGGAGTGCTGTGGGTGCTTGCAGCAGCTCTTCCTGGCCGGGGGACAGCGGCTGGCCCCAGCACAGGGAGGAGGGAGGCAGGGAGGCAGGGAGGGAGGCCAGGACAGCAGCACAACTCAAGAGAGAGAGACAGCCTCGCTGCTGAGCATTTCCACAATGCGCAGAGTCATCACTGTTAGCACCGTGTGAAAACGCACAGGCCTGAGCAGCCCTGGGTGTATGTAGAGGTGGGAGACTGCATCGGGTGGTCCTCCAGCCTGAAGGGACCTGCACACCAGGCTGCTTGATCCCAGCCCTGGGAGCCTGGGCAGCAGTGGGGTGCCCGCTCCCCTAGGTGAGTCCCACAGGGGTCTGTGCAGTACCCACATGCCCAGCTCCTTGATAGTCGCCCCGGGGGGCTGTGCCCAGCACTCTCACAGCTCAATCCTGCAGGCTGCCGCACGCCCGGGAGGTGGCTGAGGAGCCTGATGAGGGGCCGAGGGACAAGCCCGGGTCTCGGGGCTTGTCCACAGCACCTGCACACGGGGTTTCAGTGGGGAGCGCTTAAACCGACACTGCGTCTGGACTAACCCACGTAGAACTACAGCCTGTTCTGAAGCACCGCAGTTCACTGCCATCAGCAGCTGGCAATGCCTGAGTGCAAAAAAGCAATTCCCTGATCTAATTCAGTGCTAAAACTCTCCAAATTCTCACAAAACTACCCTCCTGCCCACAGCCCAGGGCATGCCACTGCCTGGCACAGGAGGAGGTGTGTAACGGCACAGCAGCTTGCTGGGGCAGCTGAAGGAGACGCTGCTCTCTGTGCTCCCAGGTGCTTCTGGGCCCCTTGTCTCTCGGAGCTGCAGGTGTGGGCAGGGGCTAAGACACAGGGTTTCTCCCTCACAGGTGGCACAGCAACCCCCCTCGTGGGTAGCCCCTCTGAAGTCATCATGGGCATCACCAGTCGGCTCTTGTGAGGTCATAATCTGCTGCCCTCCATAAAACTCCATGCTGGAGAGGTGTGCGGCAGCGCGAAGCAGAGCGCTTTCAGCAGCTAGCGGATGCTTAGAGAAGAGGTGCTTGGGTCTCGAGAGGAGAGCAGGCTTTTCCCTCCGCCTGGCCAGGGTGCTGGGGTTGTGGAGATGCCAGCCAGGTTGGGCAGGTGGGTGCAAGAGGGCCCAGAAAGCCAGGAGGGATCAGCCCAGAAGCCGTGTGTGCTGTCTGCCTTCCCTCCCAGCAGGAGCAGGCAGCCCCAGAGCATGGGGGCTGTCTGCACTACCGCACTCCAGCCGGGGGCACGGCCCTGGCCTTTCTCTGGGGAGAGCCGAGCGGGGCCAGGATGCTGCCCCTGTGTCAGGCCAGAGGTCTTTGTGTCCCAGGGCTGGTGTGCAATGGGCCAGACCTTCCCAAAGGCCCCTGGGCCCTCGGGCTTGCAGGTGTGCTGAGCACAGGAACCTGGTAGCAAGCAAGCTCCTAAACGGATCCCTGGCAAATATGTGTCCCAACCTTGGGCTTTGGTAACAACAGTGTTCCCTCTCTTTTAGACGACGCAACACCCACCAGAAGGGCAGGAGCATCCTGAGGCTCCTTTTCCTGCTGCTTCCCGTCCTGTCGGGTGAGTATCCCTGACCAAAAATGGTCCTCTCAGTCCTGCGGAGGGGGACCAGCTCCTGAGGAAAATAACCATCTCTTGACAATGTGACCCACAGCTGTTGTCTACTGCTCGGGCTCAACGATCTGGGGAAAGGGAGCATTACGGGTAAGTGTCTCTTGCTGTGGGAAAGCCAATGCCTGCAAAGGCCGTGGCTCTGCCCTCCTGCCTCTCCTGGGAACATGGGGTGCCTGGTCAAAAATGCCCACCACCGCTGAGGCAGAGGTTGGGCGGGGCACTTCTGTTCATCCTTCAATCTCCTTCGCGCCTGGGTGGGGTTCAACACAGAAACGGGTCTTCCCAAGTGACCTCTGCAGGGTGGCAGGCTGAAGAGTGGAGCACTTTGGCAGAAGGTGCTTTTGCTGCCTGCATACCTCTCGGAGAGCCTGGGGGGGGTCAGGTGGAGACCCGAAAGATGCTCTGCTGGACGTGGCTGGTTAAAGAGTCCAACCTTCGGGTCGGGGTCTCTCCAAAGTGACTCGAAGCAGCTGGAAATTCTGCCAGCTCTGCCTAGGGGAGTGTCCTTTGGGAAGCCCTGGCAGTGCTCCTCATGCTTGCTCCAGTGGAGTGTCTCTCCAAAGCGTCAATTTTGGCAGTAAACAAGCTACTTAAGGAGTCCATCCCGCACCCTCTTTATCTTGCAGGAGGCATCACAGCTTCCTGAAGCAGAGCCGCAGTCTCTGGGGTAAGAGCGCTTTCTTGCCAAGGAACGAACTCTGTGGAGCCATCTCAGCTGGCTTCGTGCTACCTGCACTCGCTCACCTCGCGAACAGGGCCCCTGACCTTCCCCGTCTGCCACCCGCGGTAGTGGAAGGGAGCCATTTGTAAACCAGAGGAAGGAAAGGGGCCAGGGGCCGGGGGGTGACACAAGCCCACGGGGACCCTTCTCTGCACAGCGTTGGGAGCCTGCCTGCAGGGGCTGGGCAGCTGCTGGACAAGACCTGCTTTCTCTCTGCCTCCAGGAACTCACAGGCTTGGCTGGAGCAGAAGAAGCGGGAGCTCAAGGAGACGGTGGCTCAGGTGTCTGCTGCGAGGGGAAACATACTTCAGGCAGTGAGAGAGGTCCTCGAAGCCCACGGTGTCCAAGAGGAGAAGAGAGAGGTAAGGGTGCTGGGGGTAGACCAGAGACCTCGCTGCCTTTCCGGGCACCCTCCTGCTGCTTCCTCTTGGCACTCTCAAAGTGGGCACCTTTTCCGACAGGTCTTGCCTTGGGTTTTCTGACACAGAGGCGCTCCTTGGCTCTGTGCTAGGACTCGGTGTTCATGCAGAATGGCCCATGCATGTGTTTGTGTTCACTGCCATCTCTCCATCCCCAATTTTTTCCCAGGAAGTTCTGCGGTTGACAGAGGCAGCAGTTCAGAAGGTGCTTGAAAACTACCTTCAGATGCCTGACTGGGCTCTGGAAGCCATAGGTATGCAGACGGGAAGTCTCGCCCTTGGTTTGTGTATGGCACTCCCCCAAAGCCTGCCAAGCTCTGCTTGAAGCCTGAGAAATACATCCTAATGCACTGCTTCAACTCCTAATCTCTGGCCACCTTCATGTCAGGTGCCGCCATTGATGAGGAGAGGACATCCAAGAGTTACGGTGGGCAAGGCAAGATGACCTGGTGGCCTTCTCCATTCGGCTTCTCTTCTGCAAATCCTCCAGAGACAATCTTGCAGGTATCACAAGGGAACTCCTGACTTGTGAGTCACCTCCTTGCTTTCGGGTTGGCAGACCAAGTGCGCAGCACTTCCCTTCAGCCCGATCGTATCGCTCAGCCCTGCAGTCTGCATTGCATTCCTGATCCCTGCGACCCCTGACAGCACTGCCCTCCCATCAGGAGGGGGACCGAGCTGCCCCCAGCTGCTGTGAACTTTGGCTGTCTTGCCACTGATGGTTATGGCTTTCTGGTTTCAGCCGCGTATTGCCCCTGGCAACTGCTGGGCTTTCCAAGGATCTCGGGGTCACGTGGTCATCCGGCTGCCTGAGCAAATCTGGCCAAGGGCTTTCACCATTTGGCATATCTCCGAGGCAGTCTCTCCTTCTGGGGAAGTCAGCAGCGCCCCCAAAGACTTTGCTGTCTCCGTAAGTCTTTGCCTTGCGCTTATCGGGTGGGGCCCAGCCCCAGGGAAAAGCTGTACCAGAGACGTGCTTCTCGCGGCGGCTTCTCTCAGACATCTGTCTGGGGCTGGCTGCTGCAGAGCACCTCATCCCCTGGGGGGCCACTGGGGGCATGTGGGGTTCTGTACCTCTGGGGGCTGCTTCTCTGCTTCACGGCCAAGGATCCTGGAGCACGTGCTCGAAGCACCCTGACCCAGAGCCTCCCTAACCTGTGCTAGACTACCGCTAGAGCTGAGGGAGGCGGGGAAGGGTTCCCGGGTTCGGCCTTGGCGTGCCCTTTTTCTGACACCCTGCTGGAGCCTGACCTGCTCCCTTTGTCTCTCGTCTTTCAGGGAGTGGATGAGGCAACGGCAGAAACTCTCCTGGGGACATTCACCTACGAGGTGCACAAGGAGATTGCTCAGACTTTCCATGTGCAGGTACTGCAAGAGCTGTGGCAGGATGCCCGGGAAGAAGGCAGGGTTGTCTGCAAGTCCTTGGAGAAAAGAGTGTGGAGGATCATCCCAGACACCCTCTGCTCTCCCACGCTCTGTGCTCCTGCGGGGAAGACGGCAAGAGGAGAGCAAACGGGGCTTTGCTCTGCTGGCCGAGGCAGCTGCCCCACCTTTGCAAGGGCTTTCCTTTTCCTTCGGGTAGCGCAGAGAAAGCAGCAGTGGGAAGGGGTCCAGGAAGGGAAACGGTCCCCCTCAGGGGAGACGGCGGGAGGGAGGACGGCAGACATCTTCCCCCCTCAGCGGGACTCTCCCTGCAACCCGCGTCAGCCCGGGCAGCAAAGCGCCTCCGGTTTCCACAGCTCCCCTCAGCAAGGCTCTGAGGCCAGGCCTTTGCCTTCTAGGCACAGAGGGCTCCTCTGTGGCCCTGGCAAAGGAGGGTCTGGTCGCCCTGGCTTCCTCCTTCGTCAGGGCTGCTGCTTGGTCCTCAGCAGAGGGAATGCGGGCAGAGGGGACTCTGGCGATATGCCGTGGCTCTTGCCACCTGCGTAATGATGGCTCCCCCCATTTCTTTACAGAAGGAGCTTCCCAGGACATTTCGCTACATCAAATTCCAGGTGCAGAGCAACTGGGGAAACCCAGAGTACACCTGTATGTACCGAGTACAGGTTCACGGGAAGGCGGCAAGCCACAACGACCACCCGCAAGCCCAAGAGCTCCTTTAGGAAGCATAATAAACCAAAGAAGATGTGTGGCAGCTCGACTTGTGTATGCCGCGTGCCCCCACCCCTTCCTCCTGGTGTCCCCCCACGTGCCGACAGCCCCAGCTCTCTGAGCAAGTGAGAGTGTCTGCCCAGGCTAGAGCAGAGGACTAGTCTTTATTTTTCCCCTTCCCGGGCTGTAGTTCGGGGGCTAGATGCTGGATCCAGACGGGGGCTGGATGCTTGAGGCCTGTGCTGGAGCCCACGCAGTGTGTCTGTCCGTGCACGTGCGCACAGCCGTGGTGCACGTGTGTGTGTGTGAGTGTTTTGAAACAAAGAAGTTCCTAACAAATTCTCTAAGACTCAATTTGGAGTTTTAGAAAGCAGGTATTCTTTATTGCAGCGCTGGACGCACAGAGTGCCAAATCACTTACCCATAGGGGCTCCCTTCCCCACTAGTTCCCTTTCCCTTTCCCAGTTCCCTTTCTAGGTTCTTTTCCTGTGCTACCACTCCCTTTTTTTGGGGGGAAAATACCACCCCCATGGCCCTCCTGCATTTTTTCTGGGGGGGAGGAGGGGGAAATAATTCCCCCCAGTATCCTCCTGTATTATTTTTGGGGGGGAACTCAGCCCCATGCCATGGCCCTCCTCTATTTTGGGGTGAGAAATAACTCATGTTCATCTTATTTTCCAGCACAAAATGTCCTCGGCTGCTCCCAGCGTAGCCCGGCCCTTGGCCATCGTGTTGCGTGGGGCTGTTGGGGTTATGATCCACAGGAAACACAAAGACAGGTGCAAAATCCCACTCCAGGGGTTGATTTGTCTCTGTGTTGCAATTTTTTTTAAAAATTTGAATAGCAAAATTTGATAAAAGAATATTAAACCTCAAACATGTTTGTGCCAGATGGGTTTCGTGGATGTGCTGATCTCTTCTGGATGCACAACCCTCCCCACCACGTAATGAAGCCCACATGACTCAGACGGGGCAATACTGCCACCTTCCCGACAATGTCAAACCAAAATCATTTCAGGATTTTTCTCCTGGCAATTCTTCCAGTCCAAGAATTCCTGTAGGGACACCCCCTGCCCACAGGCTGTAGTATGGCCTTTCTGTAAAGAGGGTGATTGCTGGGGAGGAGCAGGGCAGCAGCAGGGCCCCGGCTTGTGCATCTCCCATCAGCCAGATCCCTCAGCCCTCGCGGGTGCGTCCCATCTGTGCCCGTATACTTCTGTACGGCCAGTTTCCTTAAGTATTCCCTGACCTGATTCTCTTCCGCCAAGGGTATGTCTGCCTTGCTCCAGCCTTTTCCCAGGCCTCTGTGACCTGGGATTCCTGAAGGCAGGTCGGGCTGGTAGAGACGGCAAAGGCAGCTTTCAGTGCCTCAGCCTTTCCCACCGCCTGTGTGACCAGCTCCTCCACCTCATTCAGCAGCAGGACCCCATTTCTCCTCGCCGTCCTTCTATCACCTGTGTACCTATAGGCAGCGTTGGGGCTGTGATGGGGTTGTTTGGAGGAGTTGTATGCATGATTAAAAATGCATGTAAAACCCTGCGGCCAGGGCCCTGATGGTGCCCTACAGTCCTAAGGGAATGCTGACATGAACACACTTCAAGCCAGGTCTTTTAGTAGCGTTAATCCAGGTATGGGGGGGACACAGAAACCTCCCGGGCGGGAATGGGGGATGAGAAGGGTGCCTCCACCCCCCCACGCGCAGAAGGGGCAGAGCCAGGATATATATAAGCAGGGGCTGGTACCTGGTGGGGGGGAAAGGGATTCGCAGGGGATTGTGGGGCCCAGGGTGGGGCAGGGATGCCTGGGGGAGGGTTTTATGGTGCTGTCATGGCACCTTTGCGGGGATGCGGCACTGCAGGGGCACCTGTGGGGTGAGGAGCCATTTCCCTGCCAGGCTGCCAGGCCCTTGATCCCCTCTGTTACCCCCTCAGTGACCCCAATCCCCTCAGTTAGCCCCAGAAACCTCAGCCCCAAAGATGCCTCTGCTTCCTCCCAGACAGCCCTGATACCCTGCTACCCTTCCAGGCATCCCAGATCTCCCACTCAGATGTCTTCTCAATCTTCTCAAACGCCTCCTCAATACCACTGATCCCCTCACTTCCAACCAGAAGTCCCCGATCCCCTCAGTTCCCCCGTTCAGACACCCCCAATCCTTTGAGTTCCTCTCAGACTCCCTCCATCTCCTCAGTTCCCCCCTGCACACTCTTCATTGCCTTCACTTCTCCCCAGACACCCCCATCACCTCCAGTTCTCTCCAGACACCCCCAACCCCCTTGACCCTCCTGATCCCATCAGTTCCCCCCAGACATCCCTCTCCTTTCAGGTACCCCAGGCATCTGCTCCTCCCAAGGTCCTTCCCCCCTCCACAGTCTGGGAGGAGGATGGCCATGGCAGGGAGCTATTTCCCCCCAAAAAGGGGGAGGCTGAGGGTGGGAGTTGGTTCCTTCCCAAAAGGGTGAGGTGACACAGAAGAAGAACATAGAAAGGGAACTGGGGATGATTCACAGGGAAAACTAAATCCAGTCAGTGGCACCGAACACAGGAAACCCTCCCAGGAAGAGTTTGCCCACTTCCTTTCTTTCTCTGGCTTGCTCTTTCCAGTGGTGCCTGCTGGAGATTTTTCCCAGTTCCGGCACAATATTGGTGCTGTAGCAGAGGTTCGTTCTCATGGGAGGGCACAAAGCCAGAAGCGAGTGCAGGAGAGTCTGTGTGCTCAAATGCTGCAGATGGGAGCGTGGGGGAGGGCAGCCAGGAGAGGGCGAGGCCGGTGTGACTGCCGCCATTTCGGGGGCAGGGAGCACTCGCGACGGGGCGGGGCCGCCTGTGAGGAGCCATAATGTGTCGGACGAGCAGGCACGTAGCCCGGGGAGCTCCCACCGGGCCCCACCCCCTTGCAACAGAAACGGCTTGCTCATTGGTAGAGCAGAAGGGCAGGGCCCCCTGATTGGTTGCTGCACTGCATATGGGTTCGTTGAGTGGCTGGGGGTTGGTGGTGCTGGTTGGAGGTGTTGGGTGGAGAGTGTGTGCAGAGTTGGGCCGTGTGCAGAGTTGGGCCATGTGCAGAGTTGGGCGTGGGGGTCCCTCTGCCTGCCACCGGTGCCTGCAGGGCTGGGTAAGAGGGGGGAGGTGAGGGCAAAGGCAGTGCCTGAGGGGGGCCGGGAGGGGATAATGTGGAGGGGAGTGTGCTCATGGGAGCGCCCGGGTGCCCTGGTGGCTGCTCCTCCTCCCCTCCTGTCCCACAGGTGCACTTTCAGATGACCGAAAGGGAGGCAGGGGTGTTACTGGGGTGGGAGGGGCAGGGCAGGGGGAGGAGGGGAGCACATAACATTTACCCAGGGGTCTGGGTCCACAATGGAGGGATTGGGCCATTGCAGAAGCATTTGGTGGTGGCTGTGCTGCAGAAGGGTCCCTGATGTGAGTCTGCAGGCACAGTAGTATGGCTTTGGTGAAGGGGGCAGGATGAATGACCCTCACTTGTGTGTCAGGGGATGCAGTGTGTAACAGGAAGCCAGGCGTGGGCTGGAGGGTGGGTGCTGGGTGGTCTGGGATTGCAGCCTGGCCAGTGTGAATGAGGGTCCTCCTCCCCACCCTGCCCCTCTCGGAGACGTTCCTGTTCCCTCTTCTCTGCCAGGCAGACCTCTTTCAGGGAAAGGCAGAGGGAGGTAGAGCAGTGCGGGAGCAGATCGAAGTCTGCGACCCGCATCCAGAAATCCCTCGGGGAGTGGCCAGAGCTGCCGGGCAATGGCACTAGCCCCAGGACACCTGGGTGCCTGTCGCCCTGGCCGTGGCCTTTCCTCCCCGTGCCCTGGGGACTGACTGGGGATGCCCTTTCCCACCATGGCTCCCTGCACTTTGTCCCGCTTGCTTTGAGCAGCAGCAGTGGTCAGAGCTGGCAGAAGCTGTTCAGGAGCAGGTTGAGGTCAAGAAGGTGGAAGGGGGACAGGAGGGACGGGGGCTCAACATGTTTGTGGGGGCAAGCCCCCTCAGAGCAGGCATGGCATGGACTTTTGGCTGGGCCTGCTTCTCTCCAAGGCAGACCTCTTTCAGGGCAATACAGAGGGAGGCGCAGCAGTGTCCTGTGCTGGAGAGCGCCTGGGTGCCCCTCTGCTTGGGAGCGCAAGGCAGCGCGTGGCTGTGCCTGCGGGTCTACGGCTGTTCCTGTGTCAGCAGCTGTGGTGCTGGACACAGCTGCAGGTGAGCAGGGTGGCATGCCTGTGCACAGACGTGCGGGGGGTGCATTCCCCTGAGCACGTCGGTGTGCGATTGTGTGCGAGGATAGGGCAGCATCCCCGTGACCGTCCGTGCCTGACAGAGCCTGTGGCTGTGCCCCTCACACCCTGCTGGCTCCTGACGCACAGGTGCAGCCATGCAAACAGAAGCGGTGAAGCAAGACCTCCACATGCTCCAGGAGCGCCTGGCTCAGTGTTCAAGTCACAAAGGCACAAGGAGCTGCTGCGGTGTCTGGTAGGCGTGGAGTGTTCCCCTTGTCCCCGGGAGCTGGGGCTGCGAGACCTGAGCCCCTGACCCCTCGTTTCCCCACGCAGGGGAAGAAGCCGCAGGAGCTGCAGAAAACCATGGAGCAGCGCAGCATGGAGGTCAGTGCCCCTCCTCTGCCAATGTCCCCCAGTTGCGGCGCCTGGGGCTCTGTCAGGGGCTTAGTGCCTGTGTGCGGCTCCTCTTCCCAGAACTGTGTCGTGGCGTGGTGTTTGGAAAAGAACCATCAGGAGCTCCAGCAGCTGGAGGGGCTGGTGGCCCACACCAAGGTGAGTTCACAGAATCACAGGCTGGTTGAGGTTGGAAGGGACCTCTGGAGATCATCTTGTCTTGTCCAGTGCCTCTGCTCAAGCAGGGTCACCGAGAGCCAGTTGCTCAGGACCATGTCCAGATGCGGACCGCGTCCAGAGTTGGGCCTGGGGGTCCCTCTACCTACCTGCAGGGCTGGGAAGGCGAGGGGACAAATGGGCAAAAGCAGTGCCGGAGGGAAGCTGAGAGGGGATAATGCCGAGAGGAGTGCACTCGTGGGAGTGTGCCGGTGCCTGATGGCTGCCCCTCTTCCCCTTGTCTCCCGCAGGAGCGCTTGCAGGTGGCAAGTAGGGAGGCAGCCGCGACCCTGGAGGAGGCACAGAAGGTTCAGTGGAGGAGGCCTGTCCTGACAGGGTCAGGGAGGGGGGTGCCAGTGCTGGGTCCATGCACCCCAGCAGCTGCAGGCAGTGGTGTGGCAGGGGAGGACACCTACTCTGGGATATGGCATCCGTGATGGAGGGATTGGGCCCCTGGAGATCCCCCAGGCTGTTGGCTGTGCTGCAGAGGGGACCCTGATGTGAGTCTGCAGGCACAGTAGTATGGCTTTGGTGAAGGGGGCAGGATGAATGACCCTTACTGGTGTGTCAGGGGATGCAGTGTGTAACAGGAAGCCAGGCGTGGGCTGGAGGGGGGGTTCTGGGTGGTCTGGGATTGCAGCCTGGCCAGTGTGAATGAGGGTCCTCCTCCCCACCCTGCCCCTCTCGGAGACGTTCCTGTTCCCTCTTCTCTGCCAGGCAGACCTCTTTCAGGGAAAGGCAGAGGGAGGTAGAGCAGTGCGGGAGCAGGTCGAAGTCTGCGACCCGCATCCAGAAATCCCTCGGGGAGTGGCCAGAGCTGCCGGGCAATGGCACTAGCCCCAGGACACCTGGGTGCCTGTCGCCCTGGCCGTGGCCTTTCCTCCCCGTGCCCTGGGGACTGACTGGGGATGCCCTTTCCCACCATGGCTCCCTGCAATTTGTCCCGCTTGCTTTGAGCAGCAGCAGTGGTCAGAGCTGGCAGAAGCTGTTCAGGAGCAGGTTGAGGTCAAGAAGGTGGAAGGGGGACAGGAGGGACGGGGGCTCAACATGTTTGTGGGGGCAAGCCCCCTCAGAGCAGGCATGGCATGGACTTTTGGCTGGGCCTGCTTCTCTCCAAGGCAGACCTCTTTCAGGGCAATACAGAGGGAGGCGCAGCAGTGTCCTGTGCTGGAGAGCGCCTGGGTGCCCCTCTGCTTGGGAGCGCAAGGCAGCGCGTGGCTGTGCCTGCGGGTCTACGGCTGTTCCTGTGTCAGCAGCTGTGGTGCTGGACACAGCTGCAGGTGAGCAGGGTGGCATGCCTGTGCACAGACGTGCGGGGGGTGCATTCCCCTGAGCACGTCGGTGTGCGATTGTGTGCGAGGATAGGGCAGCATCCCCGTGACCGTCCGTGCCTGACAGAGCCTGTGGCTGTGCCCCTCACACCCTGCTGGCTCCTGACGCACAGGTGCAGCCATGCAAACAGAAGCGGTGAAGCAAGACCTCCACATGCTCCAGGAGCGCCTGGCTCAGTGTTCAAGTCACAAAGGCACAAGGAGCTGCTGCGGTGTCTGGTAGGCGTGGAGTGTTCCCCTTGTCCCCGGGAGCTGGGGCTGCGAGACCTGAGCCCCTGACCCCTCGTTTCCCCACGCAGGGGAAGAAGCCACAGGAGCTGCAGAAAACCATGGAGCAGCGCAGCATGGAGGTCAGTGCCCCTCCTCTGCCAATGTCCCCCAGTTGCGGCGCCTGGGGCTCTGTCAGGGGCTTAGTGCCTGTGTGCGGCTCCTCTTCCCAGAACTGTGTCGTGGCGTGGTGTTTGGAAAAGAACCATCAGGAGCTCCAGCAGCTGGAGGGGCTGGTGGCCCACACCAAGGTGAGTTCACAGAATCACAGGCTGGTTGAGGTTGGAAGGGACCTCTGGAGATCATCTTGTCTTGTCCAGTGCCTCTGCTCAAGCAGGGTCACCGAGAGCCAGTTGCTCAGGACCATGTCCAGATGCGGACCGCGTCCAGAGTTGGGCCTGGGGGTCCCTCTACCTACCTGCAGGGCTGGGAAGGCGAGGGGACAAATGGGCAAAAGCAGTGCCGGAGGGAAGCTGAGAGGGGATAATGCCGAGAGGAGTGCACTCGTGGGAGTGTGCCGGTGCCTGATGGCTGCCCCTCTTCCCCTTGTCTCCCGCAGGAGCGCTTGCAGGTGGCAAGTAGGGAGGCAGCCGCGACCCTGGAGGAGGCACAGAAGGTTCAGTGGAGGAGGCCTGTCCTGACAGGGTCAGGGAGGGGGGTGCCAGTGCTGGGTCCATGCACCCCAGCAGCTGCAGGCAGTGGTGTGGCAGGGGAGGACACCTACTCTGGGATATGGCATCCGTGATGGAGGGATTGGGCCCCTGGAGATCCCCCAGGCTGTTGGCTGTGCTGCAGAGGGGACCCTGATGTGAGTCTGCAGGCACAGTAGTATGGCTTTGGTGAAGGGGGCAGGATGAATGACCCTTACTGGTGTGTCAGGGGATGCAGTGTGTAACAGGAAGCCAGGCGTGGGCTGGAGGGGGGGTGCTGGGTGGTCTGGGATTGCAGCCTGGCCAGTGTGAATGAGGGTCCTCCTCCCCACCCTGCCCCTCTCGGAGACGTTCCTGTTCCCTCTTCTCTGCCAGGCAGACCTCTTTCAGGGAAAGGCAGAGGGAGGTAGAGCAGTGCGGGAGCAGGTCGAAGTCTGCGACCCGCATCCAGAAATCCCTCGGGGAGTGGCCAGAGCTGCCGGGCAATGGCACTAGCCCCAGGACACCTGGGTGCCTGTCGCCCTGGCCGTGGCCTTTCCTCCCCGTGCCCTGGGGACTGACTGGGGATGCCCTTTCCCACCATGGCTCCCTGCAATTTGTCCCGCTTGCTTTGAGCAGCAGCAGTGGTCAGAGCTGGCAGAAGCTGTTCAGGAGCAGGTTGAGGTCAAGAAGGTGGAAGGGGGACAGGAGGGACGGGGGCTCAACATGTTTGTGGGGGCAAGCCCCCTCAGAGCAGGCATGGCATGGACTTTTGGCTGGGCCTGCTTCTCTCCAAGGCAGACCTCTTTCAGGGCAATACAGAGGGAGGCGCAGCAGTGTCCTGTGCTGGAGAGCGCCTGGGTGCCCCTCTGCTTGGGAGCGCAAGGCAGCGCGTGGCTGTGCCTGCGGGTCTACGGCTGTTCCTGTGTCAGCAGCTGTGGTGCTGGACACAGCTGCAGGTGAGCAGGGTGGCATGCCTGTGCACAGACGTGCGGGGGGTGCATTCCCCTGAGCACGTCGGTGTGCGATTGTGTGCGAGGATAGGGCAGCATCCCCGTGACCGTCCGTGCCTGACAGAGCCTGTGGCTGTGCCCCTCACACCCTGCTGGCTCCTGACGCACAGGTGCAGCCATGCAAACAGAAGCGGTGAAGCAAGACCTCCACATGCTCCAGGAGCGCCTGGCTCAGTGTTCAAGTCACAAAGGCACAAGGAGCTGCTGCGGTGTCTGGTAGGCGTGGAGTGTTCCCCTTGTCCCCGGGAGCTGGGGCTGCGAGACCTGAGCCCCTGACCCCTCGTTTCCCCACGCAGGGGAAGAAGCCACAGGAGCTGCAGAAAACCATGGAGCAGCGCAGCATGGAGGTCAGTGCCCCTCCTCTGCCAATGTCCCCCAGTTGCGGCGCCTGGGGCTCTGTCAGGGGCTTAGTGCCTGTGTGCGGCTCCTCTTCCCAGAACTGTGTCGTGGCGTGGTGTTTGGAAAAGAACCATCAGGAGCTCCAGCAGCTGGAGGGGCTGGTGGCCCACACCAAGGTGAGTTCACAGAATCACAGGCTGGTTGAGGTTGGAAGGGACCTCTGGAGATCATCTTGTCTTGTCCAGTGCCTCTGCTCAAGCAGGGTCACCGAGAGCCAGTTGCTCAGGACCATGTCCAGATGCGGACCGCGTCCAGAGTTGGGCCTGGGGGTCCCTCTACCTACCTGCAGGGCTGGGAAGGCGAGGGGACAAATGGGCAAAAGCAGTGCCGGAGGGAAGCTGAGAGGGGATAATGCCGAGAGGAGTGCACTCGTGGGAGTGTGCCGGTGCCTGATGGCTGCCCCTCTTCCCCTTGTCTCCCGCAGGAGCGCTTGCAGGTGGCAAGTAGGGAGGCAGCCGCGACCCTGGAGGAGGCACAGAAGGTTCAGTGGAGGAGGCCTGTCCTGACAGGGTCGGGGAGGGGGGTGCCAGTGCTGGGTCCATGCACCCCAGCAGCTGCAGGCAGTGGTGTGGCAGGGGAGGACACCTACTCTGGGATATGGCATCCGTGATGGAGGGATTGGGCCCCTGGAGATCCCCCAGGCTGTTGGCTGTGCTGCAGAGGGGACCCTGATGTGAGTCTGCAGGCACAGTAGTATGGCTTTGGTGAAGGGGGCAGGATGAATGACCCTTACTGGTGTGTCAGGGGATGCAGTGTGTAACAGGAAGCCAGGCGTGGGCTGGAGGGGGGGTGCTGGGTGGTCTGGGATTGCAGCCTGGCCAGTGTGAATGAGGGTCCTCCTCCCCACCCTGCCCCTCTCGGAGACGTTCCTGTTCCCTCTTCTCTGCCAGGCAGACCTCTTTCAGGGAAAGGCAGAGGGAGGTAGAGCAGTGCGGGAGCAGGTCGAAGTCTGCGACCCGCATCCAGAAATCCCTCGGGGAGTGGCCAGAGCTGCCGGGCAATGGCACTAGCCCCAGGACACCTGGGTGCCTGTCGCCCTGGCCGTGGCCTTTCCTCCCCGTGCCCTGGGGACTGACTGGGGATGCCCTTTCCCACCATGGCTCCCTGCAATTTGTCCCGCTTGCTTTGAGCAGCAGCAGTGGTCAGAGCTGGCAGAAGCTGTTCAGGAGCAGGTTGAGGTCAAGAAGGTGGAAGGGGGACAGGAGGGACGGGGGCTCAACATGTTTGTGGGGGCAAGCCCCCTCAGAGCAGGCATGGCGTGGACTCTTGACTGGGCCCTCTGCTTGTCCAGCTACTCAGGAACAAGCTCCAGTGCCTCCTGGAGAGACGGGAACGCCTCCGAGAGTCAACAGCTTTGTGAGTGGTGATGGAACCTGATTGGAACCTGGGGCAGAGGGGTGGGGAAGTGATGAGCAGCTTTGGGCAGACCTCTGCAGCTCATAGACATTTTCTGGCTCCTGTCAGCTCCTCCAGCCTGCTCTGGAAAGCCCTTTGCCTTCTCTTAAGCAGCTCAAAAGACCTCTGAACAACTCGGGACTTCTGGAAGCAGCTCTGCACAACTCTGAGCAGCTCTCAGGCTCTCCTCCATGCCCCCCTCAGGCCTGGGGTAGGTCTGTGCAGTGCTGGGATGCTGGAGGTGCCTGGTGCCAACCCCAGCAGAGGCTGGGCAGCACCCTGGCTCCCTGTTGGCCACCCGGGGGATCGCCATGCCGGCCGAGGTCTCTTCTCACAGCCTAGAATCCCATGGTGTCCATAGCACGGAGAAGGTGGTGCCGGCAGACGAGACAGAGAAGTCACTGGTGCAGGAGATGGTGGCTGTGCGGCTGGTAGGACAGACAAACCGCGCTGTGGGCCTTGGGGAGGGAAGGGTCTGCACTGTGCCCGGGGGACATGGGGGCACTGATCTCAGCAGGGACAGGGGAGGGGGTCTGAGCCCCATACCTCGGCTTCCTCGCACACGCCAACACGTGTCCCTGCAGTGCCTTGGCCTGCAGGAGGAGGAGCTGGCGTCAAGGAGGCGTAAGAGCACTTCTTGGCTGAGGTGAGTTGCCCTGGGGGCTCGGGGTGCCGGGGCTGTGCAAGTGGTCCAAGGGCATTAGGCAGCTTTGGACTTCTCTGGGATGAAACGTTTCAGTATTTCTTTTCTTCCTAGCTTGGTGGGGTGCGTAGCGGGGGATTTTGGGGCCCACTGGGGAGACCTACAGTAGAGCTGAAAGAGATGCCTGGGCCCCTCACTCCAGTTCTGAGCGGGGAGTGTTGTACCCAGCACGGTGCAAGGTGCCACGGTGGCGTTCGAAGAGGGTGGCTGGAAAGAGCTGAGACAAACGTGCCCCCTGCTCTGCCTGACCCCACTTCTGTGCCCGATAAGATCATGGAGCACATCCTCCTGGAAGACATGTCAAAACATATTGAAGACAGGAAGGTGATTACAGACAGCCAACATGGCTTCACAAGGGCAAATTGGACATGACCCAAAATGAATTGAGAGCGGCCCTGCAGAGAAGGACTTGGGGATCCTGGTAGACGAAAAATGAGACATGAGCCGGCCGTGTGCGCTCGCAGCCCAGAAAGCCAACTGTGTGCTGGGCTGCATCCAAAGAAGCGTGGCCAGCAGGTGAAGAGAGGGGATTCTCCCATTCTGCTCTGCTCTGGTGGGACCCCACGTGGAGTAGTGCATGCAGCTCTGGGGTCCTCGGCACAGGAAAGACAGGGACCCATTGGAGCAGGTCCAGAGGAGGGCCACAAAAATGATCTGAGGGCTGGAACACCTCTGCTGTGAAGAAAGGCTGAGAGAGTTGGGGTTGTTCAACCTGGAGAAGAGAAGGGTCTGGGTAGATCTTCCTAGGGCCTTTCAATATATAAAGAGGGCTTAGAAGAAAGAGGGAGGGAGACTTTTTACCAGGTTAGGTTGGATGGGTCTTTGAGCAACTTCTCTAGTGAAAGACGTCCCTATCCATGGCAAGGGGGCTGGACCAGATGATCTTTAAAGGTCCCTTCCAACCCAAACTATTCTATGATTCTATGACCTGGAGCAGCCCCCACCCAGCTGCTCGCCAGGAACAGCACATTCCCTCAGCGCCCAGATGGCCGTGGGCTGAGGAACATCCCTGGGCTTGCCGGGGAGTGCTGTGGGTGCTTGCAGCAGCTCTTCCTGGCCGGGGGACAGCGGCTGGCCCCAGCACAGGGAGGAGGGAGGCAGGGAGGCAGGGAGGGAGGCCAGGACAGCAGCACAACTCAAGAGAGAGAGACAGCCTCGCTGCTGAGCATTTCCACAATGCGCAGAGTCATCACTGTTAGCACCGTGTGAAAACGCACAGGCCTGAGCAGCCCTGGGTGTATGTAGAGGTGGGAGACTGCATCGGGTGGTCCTCCAGCCTGAAGGGACCTGCACACCAGGCTGCTTGATCCCAGCCCTGGGAGCCTGGGCAGCAGTGGGGTGCCCGCTCCCCTAGGTGAGTCCCACAGGGGTCTGTGCAGTACCCACATGCCCAGCTCCTTGATAGTCGCCCCGGGGGGCTGTGCCCAGCACTCTCACAGCTCAATCCTGCAGGCTGCCGCACGCCCGGGAGGTGGCTGAGGAGCCTGATGAGGGGCCGAGGGACAAGCCCGGGTCTCGGGGCTTGTCCACAGCACCTGCACACGGGGTTTCAGTGGGGAGCGCTTAAACCGACACTGCGTCTGGACTAACCCACGTGGAACTACAGCCTGTTCTGAAGCACCGCAGTTCACTGCCATCAGCAGCTGGCAATGCCTGAGTGCAAAAAAGCAATTCCCTGATCTAATTCAGTGCTAAAACTCTCCAAATTCTCACAAAACTACCCTCCTGCCCACAGCCCAGGGCATGCCACTGCCTGGCACAGGAGGAGGTGTGTAACGGCACAGCAGCTTGCTGGGGCAGCTGAAGGAGACGCTGCTCTCTGTGCTCCCAGGTGCTTCTGGGCCCCTTGTCTCTCGGAGCTGCAGGTGTGGGCAGGGGCTAAGACACAGGGTTTCTCCCTCACAGGTGGCACAGCAACCCCCCTCGTGGGTAGCCCCTCTGAAGTCATCATGGGCATCACCAGTCGGCTCTTGTGAGGTCATAATCTGCTGCCCTCCATAAAACTCCATGCTGGAGAGGTGTGCGGCAGCGCGAAGCAGAGCGCTTTCAGCAGCTAGCGGATGCTTAGAGAAGAGGTGCTTGGGTCTCGAGAGGAGAGCAGGCTTTTCCCTCCGCCTGGCCAGGGTGCTGGGGTTGTGGAGATGCCAGCCAGGTTGGGCAGGTGGGTGCAAGAGGGCCCAGAAAGCCAGGAGGGATCAGCCCAGAAGCCGTGTGTGCTGTCTGCCTTCCCTCCCAGCAGGAGCAGGCAGCCCCAGAGCATGGGGGCTGTCTGCACTACCGCACTCCAGCCGGGGGCACGGCCCTGGCCTTTCTCTGGGGAGAGCCGAGCGGGGCCAGGATGCTGCCCCTGTGTCAGGCCAGAGGTCTTTGTGTCCCAGGGCTGGTGTGCAATGGGCCAGACCTTCCCAAAGGCCCCTGGGCCCTCGGGCTTGCAGGTGTGCTGAGCACAGGAACCTGGTAGCAAGCAAGCTCCTAAACGGATCCCTGGCAAATATGTGTCCCAACCTTGGGCTTTGGTAACAACAGTGTTCCCTCTCTTTTAGACGACGCAACACCCACCAGAAGGGCAGGAGCATCCTGAGGCTCCTTTTCCTGCTGCTTCCCGTCCTGTCGGGTGAGTATCCCTGACCAAAAATGGTCCTCTCAGTCCTGCGGAGGGGGACCAGCTCCTGAGGAAAATAACCATCTCTTGACAATGTGACCCACAGCTGTTGTCTACTGCTCGGGCTCAACGATCTGGGGAAAGGGAGCATTACGGGTAAGTGTCTCTTGCTGTGGGAAAGCCAATGCCTGCAAAGGCCGTGGCTCTGCCCTCCTGCCTCTCCTGGGAACATGGGGTGCCTGGTCAAAAATGCCCACCACCGCTGAGGCAGAGGTTGGGCGGGGCACTTCTGTTCATCCTTCAATCTCCTTCGCGCCTGGGTGGGGTTCAACACAGAAACGGGTCTTCCCAAGTGACCTCTGCAGGGTGGCAGACTGAAGAGTGGAGCACTTTGGCAGAAGGTGCTTTTGCTGCCTGCATACCTCTCGGAGAGCCTGGGGGGGGTCAGGTGGAGACCCGAAAGATGCTCTGCTGGACGTGGCTGGTTAAAGAGTCCAACCTTCGGGTCGGGGTCTCTCCAAAGTGACTCGAAGCAGCTGGAAATTCTGCCAGCTCTGCCTAGGGGAGTGTCCTTTGGGAAGCCCTGGCAGTGCTCCTCATGCTTGCTCCAGTGGAGTGTCTCTCCAAAGCGTCAATTTTGGCAGTAAACAAGCTACTTAAGGAGTCCATCCCACACCCTCTTTATCTTGCAGGAGGCATCACAGCTTCCTGAAGCAGAGCCGCAGTCTCTGGGGTAAGAGCGCTTTCTTGCCAAGGAACGAACTCTGTGGAGCCATCTCAGCTGGCTTCGTGCTACCTGCACTCGCTCACCTCGCGAACAGGGCCCCTGACCTTCCCCGTCTGCCACCCGCGGTAGTGGAAGGGAGCCATTTGTAAACCAGAGGAAGGAAAGGGGCCAGGGGCCGGGGGGTGACACAAGCCCACGGGGACCCTTCTCTGCACAGCGTTGGGAGCCTGCCTGCAGGGGCTGGGCAGCTGCTGGACAAGACCTGCTTTCTCTCTGCCTCCAGGAACTCACAGGCTTGGCTGGAGCAGAAGAAGCGGGAGCTCAAGGAGACGGTGGCTCAGGTGTCTGCTGCGAGGGGAAACATACTTCAGGCAGTGAGAGAGGTCCTCGAAGCCCACGGTGTCCAAGAGGAGAAGAGAGAGGTAAGGGTGCTGGGGGTAGACCAGAGACCTCGCTGCCTTTCCGGGCACCCTCCTGCTGCTTCCTCTTGGCACTCTCAAAGTGGGCACCTTTTCCGACAGGTCTTGCCTTGGGTTTTCTGACACAGAGGCGCTCCTTGGCTCTGTGCTAGGACTCGGTGTTCATGCAGAATGGCCCATGCATGTGTTTGTGTTCACTGCCATCTCTCCATCCCCAATTTTTTCCCAGGAAGTTCTGCGGTTGACAGAGGCAGCAGTTCAGAAGGTGCTTGAAAACTACCTTCAGATGCCTGACTGGGCTCTGGAAGCCATAGGTATGCAGACGGGAAGTCTCGCCCTTGGTTTGTGTATGGCACTCCCCCAAAGCCTGCCAAGCTCTGCTTGAAGCCTGAGAAATACATCCTAATGCACTGCTTCAACTCCTAATCTCTGGCCACCTTCATGTCAGGTGCCGCCATTGATGAGGAGAGGACATCCAAGAGTTACGGTGGGCAAGGCAAGATGACCTGGTGGCCTTCTCCATTCGGCTTCTCTTCTGCAAATCCTCCAGAGACAATCTTGCAGGTATCACAAGGGAACTCCTGACTTGTGAGTCACCTCCTTGCTTTCGGGTTGGCAGACCAAGTGCGCAGCACTTCCCTTCAGCCCGATCGTATCGCTCAGCCCTGCAGTCTGCATTGCATTCCTGATCCCTGCGACCCCTGACAGCACTGCCCTCCCATCAGGAGGGGGACCGAGCTGCCCCCAGCTGCTGTGAACTTTGGCTGTCTTGCCACTGATGGTTATGGCTTTCTGGTTTCAGCCACGTATTGCCCCTGGCAACTGCTGGGCTTTCCAAGGATCTCGGGGTCACGTGGTCATCCGGCTGCCTGAGCAAATCTGGCCAAGGGCTTTCACCATTTGGCATATCTCCGAGGCAGTCTCTCCTTCTGGGGAAGTCAGCAGCGCCCCCAAAGACTTTGCTGTCTCCGTAAGTCTTTGCCTTGCGCTTATCGGGTGGGGCCCAGCCCCAGGGAAAAGCTGTACCAGAGACGTGCTTCTCGCGGCGGCTTCTCTCAGACATCTGTCTGGGGCTGGCTGCTGCAGAGCACCTCATCCCCTGGGGGGCCACTGGGGGCATGTGGGGTTCTGTGCCTCTGGGGGCTGCTTCTCTGCTTCACGGCCAAGGATCCTGGAGCACGTGCTCGAAGCACCCTGACCCAGAGCCTCCCTAACCTGTGCTAGACTACCGCTAGAGCTGAGGGAGGCGGGGAAGGGTTCCCGGGTTCGGCCTTGGCGTGCCCTTTTTCTGACACCCTGCTGGAGCCTGACCTGCTCCCTTTGTCTCTCGTCTTTCAGGGAGTGGATGAGGCAACGGCAGAAACTCTCCTGGGGACATTCACCTACGAGGTGCACAAGGAGATTGCTCAGACTTTCCATGTGCAGGTACTGCAAGAGCTGTGGCAGGATGCCCGGGAAGAAGGCAGGGTTGTCTGCAAGTCCTTGGAGAAAAGAGTGTGGAGGATCATCCCAGACACCCTCTGCTCTCCCACGCTCTGTGCTCCTGCGGGGAAGACGGCAAGAGGAGAGCAAACGGGGCTTTGCTCTGCTGGCCGAGGCAGCTGCCCCACCTTTGCAAGGGCTTTCCTTTTCCTTCGGGTAGCGCAGAGAAAGCAGCAGTGGGAAGGGGTCCAGGAAGGGAAACGGTCCCCCTCAGGGGAGACGGCGGGAGGGAGGACGGCAGACATCTTCCCCCCTCAGCGGGACTCTCCCTGCAACCCGCGTCAGCCCGGGCAGCAAAGCGCCTCCGGTTTCCACAGCTCCCCTCAGCAAGGCTCTGAGGCCAGGCCTTTGCCTTCTAGGCACAGAGGGCTCCTCTGTGGCCCTGGCAAAGGAGGGTCTGGTCGCCCTGGCTTCCTCCTTCGTCAGGGCTGCTGCTTGGTCCTCAGCAGAGGGAATGCGGGCAGAGGGGACTCTGGCGATATGCCGTGGCTCTTGCCACCTGCGTAATGATGGCTCCCCCCATTTCTTTACAGAAGGAGCTTCCCAGGACATTTCGCTACATCAAATTCCAGGTGCAGAGCAACTGGGGAAACCCAGAGTACACCTGTATGTACCGAGTACAGGTTCACGGGAAGGCGGCAAGCCACAACGACCACCCGCAAGCCCAAGAGCTCCTTTAGGAAGCATAATAAACCAAAGAAGATGTGTGGCAGCTCGACTTGTGTATGCCGCGTGCCCCCACCCCTTCCTCCTGGTGTCCCCCCACGTGCCGACAGCCCCAGCTCTCTGAGCAAGTGAGAGTGTCTGCCCAGGCTAGAGCAGAGGACTAGTCTTTATTTTTCCCCTTCCCGGGCTGTAGTTCGGGGGCTAGATGCTGGATCCAGACGGGGGCTGGATGCTTGAGGCCTGTGCTGGAGCCCACGCAGTGTGTCTGTCCGTGCACGTGCGCACAGCCGTGGTGCACGTGTGTGTGTGTGAGTGTTTTGAAACAAAGAAGTTCCTAACAAACTCTCTAAGACTCAATTTGGAGTTTTAGAAAGCAGGTATTCTTTATTGCAGCGCTGGACGCACAGGGTGCCAAATCACTTACCCATAGGGGCTCCCTTCCCCACTAGTTCCCTTTCCCTTTCCCAGTTCCCTTTCTAGGTTCTTTTCCTGTGCTACCACTCCCTTTTTTTGGGGGGAAAATACCACCCCCATGGCCCTCCTGCATTTTTTCTGGGGGGGAGGAGGGGGAAATAATTCCCCCCAGTATCCTCCTGTATTATTTTTGGGGGGGAACTCAGCCCCATGCCATGGCCCTCCTCTATTTTGGGGTGAGAAATAACTCATGTTCATCTTATTTTCCAGCACAAAATGTCCTCGGCTGCTCCCAGCGTAGCCCGGCCCTTGGCCATCGTGTTGCGTGGGGCTGTTGGGGTTATGATCCACAGGAAACACAAAGACAGGTGCAAAATCCCACTCCAGGGGTTGATTTGTCTCTGTGTTGCAATTTTTTTTAAAAATTTGAATAGCAAAATTTGATAAAAGAATATTAAACCTCAAACATGTTTGTGCCAGATGGGTTTCGTGGATGTGCTGATCTCTTCTGGATGCACAACCCTCCCCACCACGTAATGAAGCCCACATGACTCAGACGGGGCAATACTGCCACCTTCCCGACAATGTCAAACCAAAATCATTTCAGGATTTTTCTCCTGGCAATTCTTCCAGTCCAAGAATTCCTGTAGGGACACCCCCTGCCCACAGGCTGTAGTATGGCCTTTCTGTAAAGAGGGTGATTGCTGGGGAGGAGCAGGGCAGCAGCAGGGCCCCGGCTTGTGCATCTCCCATCAGCCAGATCCCTCAGCCCTCGCGGGTGCGTCCCATCTGTGCCCGTATACTTCTGTACGGCCAGTTTCCTTAAGTATTCCCTGACCTGATTCTCTTCCGCCAAGGGTACGTCTGCCTTGCTCCAGCCTTTTCCCAGGCCTCTGTGACCTGGGATTCCTGAAGGCAGGTCGGGCTGGTAGAGACGGCAAAGGCAGCTTTCAGTGCCTCAGCCTTTCCCACCGCCTGTGTGACCAGCTCCTCCACCTCATTCAGCAGCAGGACCCCATTTCTCCTCGCCGTCCTTCTATCACCTGTGTACCTATAGGCAGCGTTGGGGCTGTGATGGGGTTGTTTGGAGGAGTTGTATGCATGATTAAAAATGCATGTAAAACCCTGCGGCCAGGGCCCTGATGGTGCCCTACAGTCCTAAGGGAATGCTGACATGAACACACTTCAAGCCAGGTCTTTTAGTAGCGTTAATCCAGGTATGGGGGGGACACAGAAACCTCCCGGGCGGGAATGGGGGATGAGAAGGGTGCCTCCACCCCCCCACGCGCAGAAGGGGCAGAGCCAGGATATATATAAGCAGGGGCTGGTACCTGGTGGGGGGGAAAGGGATTCGCAGGGGATTGTGGGGCCCAGGGTGGGGCAGGGATGCCTGGGGGAGGGTTTTATGGTGCTGTCATGGCACCTTTGCGGGGATGCGGCACTGCAGGGGCACCTGTGGGGTGAGGAGCCATTTCCCTGCCAGGCTGCCAGGCCCTTGATCCCCTCTGTTACCCCCTCAGTGACCCCAATCCCCTCAGTTAGCCCCAGAAACCTCAGCCCCAAAGATGCCTCTGCTTCCTCCCAGACAGCCCTGATACCCTGCTACCCTTCCAGGCATCCCAGATCTCCCACTCAGATGTCTTCTCAATCTTCTCAAACGCCTCCTCAATACCACTGATCCCCTCACTTCCAACCAGAAGTCCCCGATCCCCTCAGTTCCCCCGTTCAGACACCCCCAATCCTTTGAGTTCCTCTCAGACTCCCTCCATCTCCTCAGTTCCCCCCTGCACACTCTTCATTGCCTTCACTTCTCCCCAGACACCCCCATCACCTCCAGTTCTCTCCAGACACCCCCAACCCCCTTGACCCTCCTGATCCCATCAGTTCCCCCCAGACATCCCTCTCCTTTCAGGTACCCCAGGCATCTGCTCCTCCCAAGGTCCTTCCCCCCTCCACAGTCTGGGAGGAGGATGGCCATGGCAGGGAGCTATTTCCCCCCAAAAAGGGGGAGGCTGAGGGTGGGAGTTGGTTCCTTCCCAAAAGGGTGAGGTGACACAGAAGAAGAACATAGAAAGGGAACTGGGGATGATTCACAGGGAAAACTAAATCCAGTCAGTGGCACCGAACACAGGAAACCCTCCCAGGAAGAGTTTGCCCACTTCCTTTCTTTCTCTGGCTTGCTCTTTCCAGTGGTGCCTGCTGGAGATTTTTCCCAGTTCCGGCACAATATTGGTGCTGTAGCAGAGGTTCGTTCTCATGGGAGGGCACAAAGCCAGAAGCGAGTGCAGGAGAGTCTGTGTGCTCAAATGCTGCAGATGGGAGCGTGGGGGAGGGCAGCCAGGAGAGGGCGAGGCCGGTGTGACTGCCGCCATTTCGGGGGCAGGGAGCACTCGCGACGGGGCGGGGCCGCCTGTGAGGAGCCATAATGTGTCGGACGAGCAGGCACGTAGCCCGGGGAGCTCCCACTGGGCCCCACCCCCTTGCAACAGAAACGGCTTGCTCATTGGTAGAGCAGAAGGGCAGGGCCCCCTGATTGGTTGCTGCACTGCATATGGGTTCGTTGAGTGGCTGGGGGTTGGTGGTGCTGGTTGGAGGTGTTGGGTGGAGAGTGTGTGCAGAGTTGGGCCGTGTGCAGAGTTGGGCCATGTGCAGAGTTGGGCGTGGGGGTCCCTCTGCCTGCCACCGGTGCCTGCAGGGCTGGGTAAGAGGGGGGAGGTGAGGGCAAAGGCAGTGCCTGAGGGGGGCCGGGAGGGGATAATGTGGAGGGGAGTGTGCTCATGGGAGCGCCCGGGTGCCCTGGTGGCTGCTCCTCCTCCCCTCCTGTCCCACAGGTGCACTTTCAGATGACCGAAAGGGAGGCAGGGGTGTTACTGGGGTGGGAGGGGCAGGGCAGGGGGAGGAGGGGAGCACATAACATTTACCCAGGGGTCTGGGTCCACAATGGAGGGATTGGGCCATTGCAGAAGCATTTGGTGGTGGCTGTGCTGCAGAAGGGTCCCTGATGTGAGTCTGCAGGCACAGTAGTATGGCTTTGGTGAAGGGGGCAGGATGAATGACCCTCACTTGTGTGTCAGGGGATGCAGTGTGTAACAGGAAGCCAGGCGTGGGCTGGAGGGTGGGTGCTGGGTGGTCTGGGATTGCAGCCTGGCCAGTGTGAATGAGGGTCCTCCTCCCCACCCTGCCCCTCTCGGAGACGTTCCTGTTCCCTCTTCTCTGCCAGGCAGACCTCTTTCAGGGAAAGGCAGAGGGAGGTAGAGCAGTGCGGGAGCAGATCGAAGTCTGCGACCCGCATCCAGAAATCCCTCGGGGAGTGGCCAGAGCTGCCGGGCAATGGCACTAGCCCCAGGACACCTGGGTGCCTGTCGCCCTGGCCGTGGCCTTTCCTCCCCGTGCCCTGGGGACTGACTGGGGATGCCCTTTCCCACCATGGCTCCCTGCACTTTGTCCCGCTTGCTTTGAGCAGCAGCAGTGGTCAGAGCTGGCAGAAGCTGTTCAGGAGCAGGTTGAGGTCAAGAAGGTGGAAGGGGGACAGGAGGGACGGGGGCTCAACATGTTTGTGGGGGCAAGCCCCCTCAGAGCAGGCATGGCATGGACTTTTGGCTGGGCCTGCTTCTCTCCAAGGCAGACCTCTTTCAGGGCAATACAGAGGGAGGCGCAGCAGTGTCCTGTGCTGGAGAGCGCCTGGGTGCCCCTCTGCTTGGGAGCGCAAGGCAGCGCGTGGCTGTGCCTGCGGGTCTACGGCTGTTCCTGTGTCAGCAGCTGTGGTGCTGGACACAGCTGCAGGTGAGCAGGGTGGCATGCCTGTGCACAGACGTGCGGGGGGTGCATTCCCCTGAGCACGTCGGTGTGCGATTGTGTGCGAGGATAGGGCAGCATCCCCGTGACCGTCCGTGCCTGACAGAGCCTGTGGCTGTGCCCCTCACACCCTGCTGGCTCCTGACGCACAGGTGCAGCCATGCAAACAGAAGCGGTGAAGCAAGACCTCCACATGCTCCAGGAGCGCCTGGCTCAGTGTTCAAGTCACAAAGGCACAAGGAGCTGCTGCGGTGTCTGGTAGGCGTGGAGTGTTCCCCTTGTCCCCGGGAGCTGGGGCTGCGAGACCTGAGCCCCTGACCCCTCGTTTCCCCACGCAGGGGAAGAAGCCGCAGGAGCTGCAGAAAACCATGGAGCAGCGCAGCATGGAGGTCAGTGCCCCTCCTCTGCCAATGTCCCCCAGTTGCGGCGCCTGGGGCTCTGTCAGGGGCTTAGTGCCTGTGTGCGGCTCCTCTTCCCAGAACTGTGTCGTGGCGTGGTGTTTGGAAAAGAACCATCAGGAGCTCCAGCAGCTGGAGGGGCTGGTGGCCCACACCAAGGTGAGTTCACAGAATCACAGGCTGGTTGAGGTTGGAAGGGACCTCTGGAGATCATCTTGTCTTGTCCAGTGCCTCTGCTCAAGCAGGGTCACCGAGAGCCAGTTGCTCAGGACCATGTCCAGATGCGGACCGCGTCCAGAGTTGGGCCTGGGGGTCCCTCTACCTACCTGCAGGGCTGGGAAGGAGAGGGGACAAATGGGCAAAAGCAGTGCCGGAGGGAAGCTGAGAGGGGATAATGCCGAGAGGAGTGCACTCGTGGGAGTGTGCCGGTGCCTGATGGCTGCCCCTCTTCCCCTTGTCTCCCGCAGGAGCGCTTGCAGGTGGCAAGTAGGGAGGCAGCCGCGACCCTGGAGGAGGCACAGAAGGTTCAGTGGAGGAGGCCTGTCCTGACAGGGTCAGGGAGGGGGGTGCCAGTGCTGGGTCCATGCACCCCAGCAGCTGCAGGCAGTGGTGTGGCAGGGGAGGACACCTACTCTGGGATATGGCATCCGTGATGGAGGGATTGGGCCCCTGGAGATCCCCCAGGCTGTTGGCTGTGCTGCAGAGGGGACCCTGATGTGAGTCTGCAGGCACAGTAGTATGGCTTTGGTGAAGGGGGCAGGATGAATGACCCTTACTGGTGTGTCAGGGGATGCAGTGTGTAACAGGAAGCCAGGCGTGGGCTGGAGGGGGGGTTCTGGGTGGTCTGGGATTGCAGCCTGGCCAGTGTGAATGAGGGTCCTCCTCCCCACCCTGCCCCTCTCGGAGACGTTCCTGTTCCCTCTTCTCTGCCAGGCAGACCTCTTTCAGGGAAAGGCAGAGGGAGGTAGAGCAGTGCGGGAGCAGGTCGAAGTCTGCGACCCGCATCCAGAAATCCCTCGGGGAGTGGCCAGAGCTGCCGGGCAATGGCACTAGCCCCAGGACACCTGGGTGCCTGTCGCCCTGGCCGTGGCCTTTCCTCCCCGTGCCCTGGGGACTGACTGGGGATGCCCTTTCCCACCATGGCTCCCTGCAATTTGTCCCGCTTGCTTTGAGCAGCAGCAGTGGTCAGAGCTGGCAGAAGCTGTTCAGGAGCAGGTTGAGGTCAAGAAGGTGGAAGGGGGACAGGAGGGACGGGGGCTCAACATGTTTGTGGGGGCAAGCCCCCTCAGAGCAGGCATGGCATGGACTTTTGGCTGGGCCTGCTTCTCTCCAAGGCAGACCTCTTTCAGGGCAATACAGAGGGAGGCGCAGCAGTGTCCTGTGCTGGAGAGCGCCTGGGTGCCCCTCTGCTTGGGAGCGCAAGGCAGCGCGTGGCTGTGCCTGCGGGTCTACGGCTGTTCCTGTGTCAGCAGCTGTGGTGCTGGACACAGCTGCAGGTGAGCAGGGTGGCATGCCTGTGCACAGACGTGCGGGGGGTGCATTCCCCTGAGCACGTCGGTGTGCGATTGTGTGCGAGGATAGGGCAGCATCCCCGTGACCGTCCGTGCCTGACAGAGCCTGTGGCTGTGCCCCTCACACCCTGCTGGCTCCTGACGCACAGGTGCAGCCATGCAAACAGAAGCGGTGAAGCAAGACCTCCACATGCTCCAGGAGCGCCTGGCTCAGTGTTCAAGTCACAAAGGCACAAGGAGCTGCTGCGGTGTCTGGTAGGCGTGGAGTGTTCCCCTTGTCCCCGGGAGCTGGGGCTGCGAGACCTGAGCCCCTGACCCCTCGTTTCCCCACGCAGGGGAAGAAGCCGCAGGAGCTGCAGAAAACCATGGAGCAGCGCAGCATGGAGGTCAGTGCCCCTCTGCCAATGTCCCCCAGTTGCGGCGCCTGGGGCTCTGTCAGGGGCTTAGTGCCTGTGTGCGGCTCCTCTTCCCAGAACTGTGTCGTGGCGTGGTGTTTGGAAAAGAACCATCAGGAGCTCCAGCAGCTGGAGGGGCTGGTGGCCCACACCAAGGTGAGTTCACAGAATCACAGGCTGGTTGAGGTTGGAAGGGACCTCTGGAGATCATCTTGTCTTGTCCAGTGCCTCTGCTCAAGCAGGGTCACCGAGAGCCAGTTGCTCAGGACCATGTCCAGATGCGGACCGCGTCCAGAGTTGGGCCTGGGGGTCCCTCTACCTACCTGCAGGGCTGGGAAGGCGAGGGGACAAATGGGCAAAAGCAGTGCCGGAGGGAAGCTGAGAGGGGATAATGCCGAGAGGAGTGCACTCGTGGGAGTGTGCCGGTGCCTGATGGCTGCCCCTCTTCCCCTTGTCTCCCGCAGGAGCGCTTGCAGGTGGCAAGTAGGGAGGCAGCCGCGACCCTGGAGGAGGCACAGAAGGTTCAGTGGAGGAGGCCTGTCCTGACAGGGTCAGGGAGGGGGGTGCCAGTGCTGGGTCCATGCACCCCAGCAGCTGCAGGCAGTGGTGTGGCAGGGGAGGACACCTACTCTGGGATATGGCATCCGTGATGGAGGGATTGGGCCCCTGGAGATCCCCCAGGCTGTTGGCTGTGCTGCAGAGGGGACCCTGATGTGAGTCTGCAGGCACAGTAGTATGGCTTTGGTGAAGGGGGCAGGATGAATGACCCTTACTGGTGTGTCAGGGGATGCAGTGTGTAACAGGAAGCCAGGCGTGGGCTGGAGGGGGGGTGCTGGGTGGTCTGGGATTGCAGCCTGGCCAGTGTGAATGAGGGTCCTCCTCCCCACCCTGCCCCTCTCGGAGACGTTCCTGTTCCCTCTTCTCTGCCAGGCAGACCTCTTTCAGGGAAAGGCAGAGGGAGGTAGAGCAGTGCGGGAGCAGGTCGAAGTCTGCGACCCGCATCCAGAAATCCCTCGGGGAGTGGCCAGAGCTGCCGGGCAATGGCACTAGCCCCAGGACACCTGGGTGCCTGTCGCCCTGGCCGTGGCCTTTCCTCCCCGTGCCCTGGGGACTGACTGGGGATGCCCTTTCCCACCATGGCTCCCTGCAATTTGTCCCGCTTGCTTTGAGCAGCAGCAGTGGTCAGAGCTGGCAGAAGCTGTTCAGGAGCAGGTTGAGGTCAAGAAGGTGGAAGGGGGACAGGAGGGACGGGGGCTCAACATGTTTGTGGGGGCAAGCCCCCTCAGAGCAGGCATGGCGTGGACTCTTGACTGGGCCCTCTGCTTGTCCAGCTACTCAGGAACAAGCTCCAGTGCCTCCTGGAGAGACGGGAACGCCTCCGAGAGTCAACAGCTTTGTGAGTGGTGATGGAACCTGATTGGAACCTGGGGCAGAGGGGTGGGGAAGTGATGAGCAGCTTTGGGCAGACCTCTGCAGCTCATAGACATTTTCTGGCTCCTGTCAGCTCCTCCAGCCTGCTCTGGAAAGCCCTTTGCCTTCTCTTAAGCAGCTCAAAAGACCTCTGAACAACTCGGGACTTCTGGAAGCAGCTCTGCACAACTCTGAGCAGCTCTCAGGCTCTCCTCCATGCCCCCCTCAGGCCTGGGGTAGGTCTGTGCAGTGCTGGGATGCTGGAGGTGCCTGGTGCCAACCCCAGCAGAGGCTGGGCAGCACCCTGGCTCCCTGTTGGCCACCCGGGGGATCGCCATGCCGGCCGAGGTCTCTTCTCACAGCCTAGAATCCCATGGTGTCCATAGCACGGAGAAGGTGGTGCCGGCAGACGAGACAGAGAAGTCACTGGTGCAGGAGATGGTGGCTGTGCGGCTGGTAGGACAGACAAACCGCGCTGTGGGCCTTGGGGAGGGAAGGGTCTGCACTGTGCCCGGGGGACATGGGGGCACTGATCTCAGCAGGGACAGGGGAGGGGGTCTGAGCCCCATACCTCGGCTTCCTCGCACACGCCAACACGTGTCCCTGCAGTGCCTTGGCCTGCAGGAGGAGGAGCTGGCGTCAAGGAGGCGTAAGAGCACTTCTTGGCTGAGGTGAGTTGCCCTGGGGGCTCGGGGTGCCGGGGCTGTGCAAGTGGTCCAAGGGCATTAGGCAGCTTTGGACTTCTCTGGGATGAAACGTTTCAGTATTTCTTTTCTTCCTAGCTTGGTGGGGTGCGTAGCGGGGGATTTTGGGGCCCACTGGGGAGACCTACAGTAGAGCTGAAAGAGATGCCTGGGCCCCTCACTCCAGTTCTGAGCGGGGAGTGTTGTACCCAGCACGGTGCAAGGTGCCACGGTGGCGTTCGAAGAGGGTGGCTGGAAAGAGCTGAGACAAACGTGCCCCCTGCTCTGCCTGACCCCACTTCTGTGCCCGATAAGATCATGGAGCACATCCTCCTGGAAGACATGTCAAAACATATTGAAGACAGGAAGGTGATTACAGACAGCCAACATGGCTTCACAAGGGCAAATTGGACATGACCCAAAATGAATTGAGAGCGGCCCTGCAGAGAAGGACTTGGGGATCCTGGTAGACGAAAAATGAGACATGAGCCGGCCGTGTGCGCTCGCAGCCCAGAAAGCCAACTGTGTGCTGGGCTGCATCCAAAGAAGCGTGGCCAGCAGGTGAAGAGAGGGGATTCTCCCATTCTGCTCTGCTCTGGTGGGACCCCACGTGGAGTAGTGCATGCAGCTCTGGGGTCCTCGGCACAGGAAAGACAGGGACCCATTGGAGCAGGTCCAGAGGAGGGCCACAAAAATGATCTGAGGGCTGGAACACCTCTGCTATGAAGAAAGGCTGAGAGAGTTGGGGTTGTTCAACCTGGAGAAGAGAAGGGTCTGGGTAGATCTTCCTAGGGCCTTTCAATATATAAAGAGGGCTTAGAAGAAAGAGGGAGGGAGGCTTTTTACCAGGTTAGGTTGGATGGGTCTTTGAGCAACTTCTCTAGTGAAAGACGTCCCTATCCATGGCAAGGGGGCTGGACCAGATGATCTTTAAAGGTCCCTTCCAACCCAAACTATTCTATGATTCTATGACCTGGAGCAGCCCCCACCCAGCTGCTCGCCAGGAACAGCACATTCCCTCAGCGCCCAGATGGCCGTGGGCTGAGGAACATCCCTGGGCTTGCCGGGGAGTGCTGTGGGTGCTTGCAGCAGCTCTTCCTGGCCGGGGGACAGCGGCTGGCCCCAGCACAGGGAGGAGGGAGGCAGGGAGGCAGGGAGGGAGGCCAGGACAGCAGCACAACTCAAGAGAGAGAGACAGCCTCGCTGCTGAGCATTTCCACAATGCGCAGAGTCATCACTGTTAGCACCGTGTGAAAACGCACAGGCCTGAGCAGCCCTGGGTGTATGTAGAGGTGGGAGACTGCATCGGGTGGTCCTCCAGCCTGAAGGGACCTGCACACCAGGCTGCTTGATCCCAGCCCTGGGAGCCTGGGCAGCAGTGGGGTGCCCGCTCCCCTAGGTGAGTCCCACAGGGGTCTGTGCAGTACCCACATGCCCAGCTCCTTGATAGTCGCCCCGGGGGGCTGTGCCCAGCACTCTCACAGCTCAATCCTGCAGGCTGCCGCACGCCCGGGAGGTGGCTGAGGAGCCTGATGAGGGGCCGAGGGACAAGCCCGGGTCTCGGGGCTTGTCCACAGCACCTGCACACGGGGTTTCAGTGGGGAGCGCTTAAACCGACACTGCGTCTGGACTAACCCACGTGGAACTACAGCCTGTTCTGAAGCACCGCAGTTCACTGCCATCAGCAGCTGGCAATGCCTGAGTGCAAAAAAGCAATTCCCTGATCTAATTCAGTGCTAAAACTCTCCAAATTCTCACAAAACTACCCTCCTGCCCACAGCCCAGGGCATGCCACTGCCTGGCACAGGAGGAGGTGTGTAACGGCACAGCAGCTTGCTGGGGCAGCTGAAGGAGACGCTGCTCTCTGTGCTCCCAGGTGCTTCTGGGCCCCTTGTCTCTCGGAGCTGCAGGTGTGGGCAGGGGCTAAGACACAGGGTTTCTCCCTCACAGGTGGCACAGCAACCCCCCTCGTGGGTAGCCCCTCTGAAGTCATCATGGGCATCACCAGTCGGCTCTTGTGAGGTCATAATCTGCTGCCCTCCATAAAACTCCATGCTGGAGAGGTGTGCGGCAGCGCGAAGCAGAGCGCTTTCAGCAGCTAGCGGATGCTTAGAGAAGAGGTGCTTGGGTCTCGAGAGGAGAGCAGGCTTTTCCCTCCGCCTGGCCAGGGTGCTGGGGTTGTGGAGATGCCAGCCAGGTTGGGCAGGTGGGTGCAAGAGGGCCCAGAAAGCCAGGAGGGATCAGCCCAGAAGCCGTGTGTGCTGTCTGCCTTCCCTCCCAGCAGGAGCAGGCAGCCCCAGAGCATGGGGGCTGTCTGCACTACCGCACTCCAGCCGGGGGCACGGCCCTGGCCTTTCTCTGGGGAGAGCCGAGCGGGGCCAGGATGCTGCCCCTGTGTCAGGCCAGAGGTCTTTGTGTCCCAGGGCTGGTGTGCAATGGGCCAGACCTTCCCAAAGGCCCCTGGGCCCTCGGGCTTGCAGGTGTGCTGAGCACAGGAACCTGGTAGCAAGCAAGCTCCTAAACGGATCCCTGGCAAATATGTGTCCCAACCTTGGGCTTTGGTAACAACAGTGTTCCCTCTCTTTTAGACGACGCAACACCCACCAGAAGGGCAGGAGCATCCTGAGGCTCCTTTTCCTGCTGCTTCCCGTCCTGTCGGGTGAGTATCCCTGACCAAAAATGGTCCTCTCAGTCCTGCGGAGGGGGACCAGCTCCTGAGGAAAATAACCATCTCTTGACAATGTGACCCACAGCTGTTGTCTACTGCTCGGGCTCAACGATCTGGGGAAAGGGAGCATTACGGGTAAGTGTCTCTTGCTGTGGGAAAGCCAATGCCTGCAAAGGCCGTGGCTCTGCCCTCCTGCCTCTCCTGGGAACATGGGGTGCCTGGTCAAAAATGCCCACCACTGCTGAGGCAGAGGTTGGGCGGGGCACTTCTGTTCATCCTTCAATCTCCTTCGCGCCTGGGTGGGGTTCAACACAGAAACGGGTCTTCCCAAGTGACCTCTGCAGGGTGGCAGGCTGAAGAGTGGAGCACTTTGGCAGAAGGTGCTTTTGCTGCCTGCATACCTCTCGGAGAGCCTGGGGGGGGTCAGGTGGAGACCCGAAAGATGCTCTGCTGGACGTGGCTGGTTAAAGAGTCCAACCTTCGGGTCGGGGTCTCTCCAAAGTGACTCGAAGCAGCTGGAAATTCTGCCAGCTCTGCCTAGGGGAGTGTCCTTTGGGAAGCCCTGGCAGTGCTCCTCATGCTTGCTCCAGTGGAGTGTCTCTCCAAAGCGTCAATTTTGGCAGTAAACAAGCTACTTAAGGAGTCCATCCCGCACCCTCTTTATCTTGCAGGAGGCATCACAGCTTCCTGAAGCAGAGCCGCAGTCTCTGGGGTAAGAGCGCTTTCTTGCCAAGGAACGAACTCTGTGGAGCCATCTCAGCTGGCTTCGTGCTACCTGCACTCGCTCACCTCGCGAACAGGGCCCCTGACCTTCCCCGTCTGCCACCCGCGGTAGTGGAAGGGAGCCATTTGTAAACCAGAGGAAGGAAAGGGGCCAGGGGCCGGGGGGTGACACAAGCCCACGGGGACCCTTCTCTGCACAGCGTTGGGAGCCTGCCTGCAGGGGCTGGGCAGCTGCTGGACAAGACCTGCTTTCTCTCTGCCTCCAGGAACTCACAGGCTTGGCTGGAGCAGAAGAAGCGGGAGCTCAAGGAGACGGTGGCTCAGGTGTCTGCTGCGAGGGGAAACATACTTCAGGCAGTGAGAGAGGTCCTCGAAGCCCACGGTGTCCAAGAGGAGAAGAGAGAGGTAAGGGTGCTGGGGGTAGACCAGAGACCTCGCTGCCTTTCCGGGCACCCTCCTGCTGCTTCCTCTTGGCACTCTCAAAGTGGGCACCTTTTCCGACAGGTCTTGCCTTGGGTTTTCTGACACAGAGGCGCTCCTTGGCTCTGTGCTAGGACTCGGTGTTCATGCAGAATGGCCCATGCATGTGTTTGTGTTCACTGCCATCTCTCCATCCCCAATTTTTTCCCAGGAAGTTCTGCGGTTGACAGAGGCAGCAGTTCAGAAGGTGCTTGAAAACTACCTTCAGATGCCTGACTGGGCTCTGGAAGCCATAGGTATGCAGACGGGAAGTCTCGCCCTTGGTTTGTGTATGGCACTCCCCCAAAGCCTGCCAAGCTCTGCTTGAAGCCTGAGAAATACATCCTAATGCACTGCTTCAACTCCTAATCTCTGGCCACCTTCATGTCAGGTGCCGCCATTGATGAGGAGAGGACATCCAAGAGTTACGGTGGGCAAGGCAAGATGACCTGGTGGCCTTCTCCATTCGGCTTCTCTTCTGCAAATCCTCCAGAGACAATCTTGCAGGTATCACAAGGGAACTCCTGACTTGTGAGTCACCTCCTTGCTTTCGGGTTGGCAGACCAAGTGCGCAGCACTTCCCTTCAGCCCGATCGTATCGCTCAGCCCTGCAGTCTGCATTGCATTCCTGATCCCTGCGACCCCTGACAGCACTGCCCTCCCATCAGGAGGGGGACCGAGCTGCCCCCAGCTGCTGTGAACTTTGGCTGTCTTGCCACTGATGGTTATGGCTTTCTGGTTTCAGCCGCGTATTGCCCCTGGCAACTGCTGGGCTTTCCAAGGATCTCGGGGTCACGTGGTCATCCGGCTGCCTGAGCAAATCTGGCCAAGGGCTTTCACCATTTGGCATATCTCCGAGGCAGTCTCTCCTTCTGGGGAAGTCAGCAGCGCCCCCAAAGACTTTGCTGTCTCCGTAAGTCTTTGCCTTGCGCTTATCGGGTGGGGCCCAGCCCCAGGGAAAAGCTGTACCAGAGACGTGCTTCTCGCGGCGGCTTCTCTCAGACATCTGTCTGGGGCTGGCTGCTGCAGAGCACCTCATCCCCTGGGGGGCCACTGGGGGCATGTGGGGTTCTGTGCCTCTGGGGGCTGCTTCTCTGCTTCACGGCCAAGGATCCTGGAGCACGTGCTCGAAGCACCCTGACCCAGAGCCTCCCTAACCTGTGCTAGACTACCGCTAGAGCTGAGGGAGGCGGGGAAGGGTTCCCGGGTTCGGCCTTGGCGTGCCCTTTTTCTGACACCCTGCTGGAGCCTGACCTGCTCCCTTTGTCTCTCGTCTTTCAGGGAGTGGATGAGGCAACGGCAGAAACTCTCCTGGGGACATTCACCTACGAGGTGCACAAGGAGATTGCTCAGACTTTCCATGTGCAGGTACTGCAAGAGCTGTGGCAGGATGCCCGGGAAGAAGGCAGGGTTGTCTGCAAGTCCTTGGAGAAAAGAGTGTGGAGGATCATCCCAGACACCCTCTGCTCTCCCACGCTCTGTGCTCCTGCGGGGAAGACGGCAAGAGGAGAGCAAACGGGGCTTTGCTCTGCTGGCCGAGGCAGCTGCCCCACCTTTGCAAGGGCTTTCCTTTTCCTTCGGGTAGCGCAGAGAAAGCAGCAGTGGGAAGGGGTCCAGGAAGGGAAACGGTCCCCCTCAGGGGAGACGGCGGGAGGGAGGACGGCAGACATCTTCCCCCCTCAGCGGGACTCTCCCTGCAACCCGCGTCAGCCCGGGCAGCAAAGCGCCTCCGGTTTCCACAGCTCCCCTCAGCAAGGCTCTGAGGCCAGGCCTTTGCCTTCTAGGCACAGAGGGCTCCTCTGTGGCCCTGGCAAAGGAGGGTCTGGTCGCCCTGGCTTCCTCCTTCGTCAGGGCTGCTGCTTGGTCCTCAGCAGAGGGAATGCGGGCAGAGGGGACTCTGGCGATATGCCGTGGCTCTTGCCACCTGCGTAATGATGGCTCCCCCCATTTCTTTACAGAAGGAGCTTCCCAGGACATTTCGCTACATCAAATTCCAGGTGCAGAGCAACTGGGGAAACCCAGAGTACACCTGTATGTACCGAGTACAGGTTCACGGGAAGGCGGCAAGCCACAACGACCACCCGCAAGCCCAAGAGCTCCTTTAGGAAGCATAATAAACCAAAGAAGATGTGTGGCAGCTCGACTTGTGTATGCCGCGTGCCCCCACCCCTTCCTCCTGGTGTCCCCCCACGTGCCGACAGCCCCAGCTCTCTGAGCAAGTGAGAGTGTCTGCCCAGGCTAGAGCAGAGGACTAGTCTTTATTTTTCCCCTTCCCGGGCTGTAGTTCGGGGGCTAGATGCTGGATCCAGACGGGGGCTGGATGCTTGAGGCCTGTGCTGGAGCCCACGCAGTGTGTCTGTCCGTGCACGTGCGCACAGCCGTGGTGCACGTGTGTGTGTGTGAGTGTTTTGAAACAAAGAAGTTCCTAACAAACTCTCTAAGACTCAATTTGGAGTTTTAGAAAGCAGGTATTCTTTATTGCAGCGCTGGACGCACAGGGTGCCAAATCACTTACCCATAGGGGCTCCCTTCCCCACTAGTTCCCTTTCCCTTTCCCAGTTCCCTTTCTAGGTTCTTTTCCTGTGCTACCACTCCCTTTTTTTGGGGGGAAAATACCACCCCCATGGCCCTCCTGCATTTTTTCTGGGGGGGAGGAGGGGGAAATAATTCCCCCCAGTATCCTCCTGTATTATTTTTGGGGGGGAACTCAGCCCCATGCCATGGCCCTCCTCTATTTTGGGGTGAGAAATAACTCATGTTCATCTTATTTTCCAGCACAAAATGTCCTCGGCTGCTCCCAGCGTAGCCCGGCCCTTGGCCATCGTGTTGCGTGGGGCTGTTGGGGTTATGATCCACAGGAAACACAAAGACAGGTGCAAAATCCCACTCCAGGGGTTGATTTGTCTCTGTGTTGCAATTTTTTTTAAAAATTTGAATAGCAAAATTTGATAAAAGAATATTAAACCTCAAACATGTTTGTGCCAGATGGGTTTCGTGGATGTGCTGATCTCTTCTGGATGCACAACCCTCCCCACCACGTAATGAAGCCCACATGACTCAGACGGGGCAATACTGCCACCTTCCCGACAATGTCAAACCAAAATCATTTCAGGATTTTTCTCCTGGCAATTCTTCCAGTCCAAGAATTCCTGTAGGGACACCCCCTGCCCACAGGCTGTAGTATGGCCTTTCTGTAAAGAGGGTGATTGCTGGGGAGGAGCAGGGCAGCAGCAGGGCCCCGGCTTGTGCATCTCCCATCAGCCAGATCCCTCAGCCCTCGCGGGTGCGTCCCATCTGTGCCCGTATACTTCTGTACGGCCAGTTTCCTTAAGTATTCCCTGACCTGATTCTCTTCCGCCAAGGGTACGTCTGCCTTGCTCCAGCCTTTTCCCAGGCCTCTGTGACCTGGGATTCCTGAAGGCAGGTCGGGCTGGTAGAGACGGCAAAGGCAGCTTTCAGTGCCTCAGCCTTTCCCACCGCCTGTGTGACCAGCTCCTCCACCTCATTCAGCAGCAGGACCCCATTTCTCCTCGCCGTCCTTCTATCACCTGTGTACCTATAGGCAGCGTTGGGGCTGTGATGGGGTTGTTTGGAGGAGTTGTATGCATGATTAAAAATGCATGTAAAACCCTGCGGCCAGGGCCCTGATGGTGCCCTACAGTCCTAAGGGAATGCTGACATGAACACACTTCAAGCCAGGTCTTTTAGTAGCGTTAATCCAGGTATGGGGGGGACACAGAAACCTCCCGGGCGGGAATGGGGGATGAGAAGGGTGCCTCCACCCCCCCACGCGCAGAAGGGGCAGAGCCAGGATATATATAAGCAGGGGCTGGTACCTGGTGGGGGGGAAAGGGATTCGCAGGGGATTGTGGGGCCCAGGGTGGGGCAGGGATGCCTGGGGGAGGGTTTTATGGTGCTGTCATGGCACCTTTGCGGGGATGCGGCACTGCAGGGGCACCTGTGGGGTGAGGAGCCATTTCCCTGCCAGGCTGCCAGGCCCTTGATCCCCTCTGTTACCCCCTC
Organism: Calonectris borealis; assembly: GCF_964195595.1. Taxonomy (NCBI): domain Eukaryota; kingdom Metazoa; phylum Chordata; class Aves; order Procellariiformes; family Procellariidae; genus Calonectris; species Calonectris borealis. The sequence continues at coordinate 54,111 of NW_027441491.1, read as the reverse complement.
AGTGACCCCAATCCCCTCAGTTAGCCCCAGAAACCTCAGCCCCAAAGATGCCTCTGCTTCCTCCCAGACAGCCCTGATACCCTGCTACCCTTCCAGGCATCCCAGATCTCCCACTCAGATGTCTTCTCAATCTTCTCAAACGCCTCCTCAATACCACTGATCCCCTCACTTCCAACCAGAAGTCCCCGATCCCCTCAGTTCCCCCGTTCAGACACCCCCAATCCTTTGAGTTCCTCTCAGACTCCCTCCATCTCCTCAGTTCCCCCCTGCACACTCTTCATTGCCTTCACTTCTCCCCAGACACCCCCATCACCTCCAGTTCTCTCCAGACACCCCCAACCCCCTTGACCCTCCTGATCCCATCAGTTCCCCCCAGACATCCCTCTCCTTTCAGGTACCCCAGGCATCTGCTCCTCCCAAGGTCCTTCCCCCCTCCACAGTCTGGGAGGAGGATGGCCATGGCAGGGAGCTATTTCCCCCCAAAAAGGGGGAGGCTGAGGGTGGGAGTTGGTTCCTTCCCAAAAGGGTGAGGTGACACAGAAGAAGAACATAGAAAGGGAACTGGGGATGATTCACAGGGAAAACTAAATCCAGTCAGTGGCACCGAACACAGGAAACCCTCCCAGGAAGAGTTTGCCCACTTCCTTTCTTTCTCTGGCTTGCTCTTTCCAGTGGTGCCTGCTGGAGATTTTTCCCAGTTCCGGCACAATATTGGTGCTGTAGCAGAGGTTCGTTCTCATGGGAGGGCACAAAGCCAGAAGCGAGTGCAGGAGAGTCTGTGTGCTCAAATGCTGCAGATGGGAGCGTGGGGGAGGGCAGCCAGGAGAGGGCGAGGCCGGTGTGACTGCCGCCATTTCGGGGGCAGGGAGCACTCGCGACGGGGCGGGGCCGCCTGTGAGGAGCCATAATGTGTCAGACGAGCAGGCACGTAGCCCGGGGAGCTCCCACCGGGCCCCACCCCCTTGCAACAGAAACGGCTTGCTCATTGGTAGAGCAGAAGGGCAGGGCCCCCTGATTGGTTGCTGCACTGCATATGGGTTCGTTGAGTGGCTGGGGGTTGGTGGTGCTGGTTGGAGGTGTTGGGTGGAGAGTGTGTGCAGAGTTGGGCCGTGTGCAGAGTTGGGCCATGTGCAGAGTTGGGCGTGGGGGTCCCTCTGCCTGCCACCGGTGCCTGCAGGGCTGGGTAAGAGGGGGGAGGTGAGGGCAAAGGCAGTGCCTGAGGGGGGCCGGGAGGGGATAATGTGGAGGGGAGTGTGCTCATGGGAGCGCCCGGGTGCCCTGGTGGCTGCTCCTCCTCCCCTCCTGTCCCACAGGTGCACTTTCAGATGACCGAAAGGGAGGCAGGGGTGTTACTGGGGTGGGAGGGGCAGGGCAGGGGGAGGAGGGGAGCACATAACATTTACCCAGGGGTCTGGGTCCACAATGGAGGGATTGGGCCATTGCAGAAGCATTTGGTGGTGGCTGTGCTGCAGAAGGGTCCCTGATGTGAGTCTGCAGGCACAGTAGTATGGCTTTGGTGAAGGGGGCAGGATGAATGACCCTCACTTGTGTGTCAGGGGATGCAGTGTGTAACAGGAAGCCAGGCGTGGGCTGGAGGGTGGGTGCTGGGTGGTCTGGGATTGCAGCCTGGCCAGTGTGAATGAGGGTCCTCCTCCCCACCCTGCCCCTCTCGGAGACGTTCCTGTTCCCTCTTCTCTGCCAGGCAGACCTCTTTCAGGGAAAGGCAGAGGGAGGTAGAGCAGTGCGGGAGCAGATCGAAGTCTGCGACCCGCATCCAGAAATCCCTCGGGGAGTGGCCAGAGCTGCCGGGCAATGGCACTAGCCCCAGGACACCTGGGTGCCTGTCGCCCTGGCCGTGGCCTTTCCTCCCCGTGCCCTGGGGACTGACTGGGGATGCCCTTTCCCACCATGGCTCCCTGCAATTTGTCCCGCTTGCTTTGAGCAGCAGCAGTGGTCAGAGCTGGCAGAAGCTGTTCAGGAGCAGGTTGAGGTCAAGAAGGTGGAAGGGGGACAGGAGGGACGGGGGCTCAACATGTTTGTGGGGGCAAGCCCCCTCAGAGCAGGCATGGCATGGACTTTTGGCTGGGCCTGCTTCTCTCCAAGGCAGACCTCTTTCAGGGCAATACAGAGGGAGGCGCAGCAGTGTCCTGTGCTGGAGAGCGCCTGGGTGCCCCTCTGCTTGGGAGCGCAAGGCAGCGCGTGGCTGTGCCTGCGGGTCTACGGCTGTTCCTGTGTCAGCAGCTGTGGTGCTGGACACAGCTGCAGGTGAGCAGGGTGGCATGCCTGTGCACAGACGTGCGGGGGGTGCATTCCCCTGAGCACGTCGGTGTGCGATTGTGTGCGAGGATAGGGCAGCATCCCCGTGACCGTCCGTGCCTGACAGAGCCTGTGGCTGTGCCCCTCACACCCTGCTGGCTCCTGACGCACAGGTGCAGCCATGCAAACAGAAGCGGTGAAGCAAGACCTCCACATGCTCCAGGAGCGCCTGGCTCAGTGTTCAAGTCACAAAGGCACAAGGAGCTGCTGCGGTGTCTGGTAGGCGTGGAGTGTTCCCCTTGTCCCCGGGAGCTGGGGCTGCGAGACCTGAGCCCCTGACCCCTCGTTTCCCCACGCAGGGGAAGAAGCCGCAGGAGCTGCAGAAAACCATGGAGCAGCGCAGCATGGAGGTCAGTGCCCCTCCTCTGCCAATGTCCCCCAGTTGCGGCGCCTGGGGCTCTGTCAGGGGCTTAGTGCCTGTGTGCGGCTCCTCTTCCCAGAACTGTGTCGTGGCGTGGTGTTTGGAAAAGAACCATCAGGAGCTCCAGCAGCTGGAGGGGCTGGTGGCCCACACCAAGGTGAGTTCACAGAATCACAGGCTGGTTGAGGTTGGAAGGGACCTCTGGAGATCATCTTGTCTTGTCCAGTGCCTCTGCTCAAGCAGGGTCACCGAGAGCCAGTTGCTCAGGACCATGTCCAGATGCGGACCGCGTCCAGAGTTGGGCCTGGGGGTCCCTCTACCTACCTGCAGGGCTGGGAAGGAGAGGGGACAAATGGGCAAAAGCAGTGCCGGAGGGAAGCTGAGAGGGGATAATGCCGAGAGGAGTGCACTCGTGGGAGTGTGCCGGTGCCTGATGGCTGCCCCTCTTCCCCTTGTCTCCCGCAGGAGCGCTTGCAGGTGGCAAGTAGGGAGGCAGCCGCGACCCTGGAGGAGGCACAGAAGGTTCAGTGGAGGAGGCCTGTCCTGACAGGGTCAGGGAGGGGGGTGCCAGTGCTGGGTCCATGCACCCCAGCAGCTGCAGGCAGTGGTGTGGCAGGGGAGGACACCTACTCTGGGATATGGCATCCGTGATGGAGGGATTGGGCCCCTGGAGATCCCCCAGGCTGTTGGCTGTGCTGCAGAGGGGACCCTGATGTGAGTCTGCAGGCACAGTAGTATGGCTTTGGTGAAGGGGGCAGGATGAATGACCCTTACTGGTGTGTCAGGGGATGCAGTGTGTAACAGGAAGCCAGGCGTGGGCTGGAGGGGGGGTTCTGGGTGGTCTGGGATTGCAGCCTGGCCAGTGTGAATGAGGGTCCTCCTCCCCACCCTGCCCCTCTCGGAGACGTTCCTGTTCCCTCTTCTCTGCCAGGCAGACCTCTTTCAGGGAAAGGCAGAGGGAGGTAGAGCAGTGCGGGAGCAGGTCGAAGTCTGCGACCCGCATCCAGAAATCCCTCGGGGAGTGGCCAGAGCTGCCGGGCAATGGCACTAGCCCCAGGACACCTGGGTGCCTGTCGCCCTGGCCGTGGCCTTTCCTCCCCGTGCCCTGGGGACTGACTGGGGATGCCCTTTCCCACCATGGCTCCCTGCAATTTGTCCCGCTTGCTTTGAGCAGCAGCAGTGGTCAGAGCTGGCAGAAGCTGTTCAGGAGCAGGTTGAGGTCAAGAAGGTGGAAGGGGGACAGGAGGGACGGGGGCTCAACATGTTTGTGGGGGCAAGCCCCCTCAGAGCAGGCATGGCATGGACTTTTGGCTGGGCCTGCTTCTCTCCAAGGCAGACCTCTTTCAGGGCAATACAGAGGGAGGCGCAGCAGTGTCCTGTGCTGGAGAGCGCCTGGGTGCCCCTCTGCTTGGGAGCGCAAGGCAGCGCGTGGCTGTGCCTGCGGGTCTACGGCTGTTCCTGTGTCAGCAGCTGTGGTGCTGGACACAGCTGCAGGTGAGCAGGGTGGCATGCCTGTGCACAGACGTGCGGGGGGTGCATTCCCCTGAGCACGTCGGTGTGCGATTGTGTGCGAGGATAGGGCAGCATCCCCATGACCGTCCGTGCCTGACAGAGCCTGTGGCTGTGCCCCTCACACCCTGCTGGCTCCTGACGCACAGGTGCAGCCATGCAAACAGAAGCGGTGAAGCAAGACCTCCACATGCTCCAGGAGCGCCTGGCTCAGTGTTCAAGTCACAAAGGCACAAGGAGCTGCTGCGGTGTCTGGTAGGCGTGGAGTGTTCCCCTTGTCCCCGGGAGCTGGGGCTGCGAGACCTGAGCCCCTGACCCCTCGTTTCCCCACGCAGGGGAAGAAGCCGCAGGAGCTGCAGAAAACCATGGAGCAGCGCAGCATGGAGGTCAGTGCCCCTCCTCTGCCAATGTCCCCCAGTTGCGGCGCCTGGGGCTCTGTCAGGGGCTTAGTGCCTGTGTGCGGCTCCTCTTCCCAGAACTGTGTCGTGGCGTGGTGTTTGGAAAAGAACCATCAGGAGCTCCAGCAGCTGGAGGGGCTGGTGGCCCACACCAAGGTGAGTTCACAGAATCACAGGCTGGTTGAGGTTGGAAGGGACCTCTGGAGATCATCTTGTCTTGTCCAGTGCCTCTGCTCAAGCAGGGTCACCGAGAGCCAGTTGCTCAGGACCATGTCCAGATGCGGACCGCGTCCAGAGTTGGGCCTGGGGGTCCCTCTACCTACCTGCAGGGCTGGGAAGGCGAGGGGACAAATGGGCAAAAGCAGTGCCGGAGGGAAGCTGAGAGGGGATAATGCCGAGAGGAGTGCACTCGTGGGAGTGTGCCGGTGCCTGATGGCTGCCCCTCTTCCCCTTGTCTCCCGCAGGAGCGCTTGCAGGTGGCAAGTAGGGAGGCAGCTGCGACCCTGGAGGAGGCACAGAAGGTTCAGTGGAGGAGGCCTGTCCTGACAGGGTCAGGGAGGGGGGTGCCAGTGCTGGGTCCATGCACCCCAGCAGCTGCAGGCAGTGGTGTGGCAGGGGAGGACACCTACTCTGGGATATGGCATCCGTGATGGAGGGATTGGGCCCCTGGAGATCCCCCAGGCTGTTGGCTGTGCTGCAGAGGGGACCCTGATGTGAGTCTGCAGGCACAGTAGTATGGCTTTGGTGAAGGGGGCAGGATGAATGACCCTTACTGGTGTGTCAGGGGATGCAGTGTGTAACAGGAAGCCAGGCGTGGGCTGGAGGGGGGGTGCTGGGTGGTCTGGGATTGCAGCCTGGCCAGTGTGAATGAGGGTCCTCCTCCCCACCCTGCCCCTCTCGGAGACGTTCCTGTTCCCTCTTCTCTGCCAGGCAGACCTCTTTCAGGGAAAGGCAGAGGGAGGTAGAGCAGTGCGGGAGCAGGTCGAAGTCTGCGACCCGCATCCAGAAATCCCTCGGGGAGTGGCCAGAGCTGCCGGGCAATGGCACTAGCCCCAGGACACCTGGGTGCCTGTCGCCCTGGCCGTGGCCTTTCCTCCCCGTGCCCTGGGGACTGACTGGGGATGCCCTTTCCCACCATGGCTCCCTGCAATTTGTCCCGCTTGCTTTGAGCAGCAGCAGTGGTCAGAGCTGGCAGAAGCTGTTCAGGAGCAGGTTGAGGTCAAGAAGGTGGAAGGGGGACAGGAGGGACGGGGGCTCAACATGTTTGTGGGGGCAAGCCCCCTCAGAGCAGGCATGGCGTGGACTCTTGACTGGGCCCTCTGCTTGTCCAGCTACTCAGGAACAAGCTCCAGTGCCTCCTGGAGAGACGGGAACGCCTCCGAGAGTCAACAGCTTTGTGAGTGGTGATGGAACCTGATTGGAACCTGGGGCAGAGGGGTGGGGAAGTGATGAGCAGCTTTGGGCAGACCTCTGCAGCTCATAGACATTTTCTGGCTCCTGTCAGCTCCTCCAGCCTGCTCTGGAAAGCCCTTTGCCTTCTCTTAAGCAGCTCAAAAGACCTCTGAACAACTCGGGACTTCTGGAAGCAGCTCTGCACAACTCTGAGCAGCTCTCAGGCTCTCCTCCATGCCCCCCTCAGGCCTGGGGTAGGTCTGTGCAGTGCTGGGATGCTGGAGGTGCCTGGTGCCAACCCCAGCAGAGGCTGGGCAGCACCCTGGCTCCCTGTTGACCACCCGGGGGATCGCCATGCCGGCCGAGGTCTCTTCTCACAGCCTAGAATCCCATGGTGTCCATAGCACGGAGAAGGTGGTGCCGGCAGACGAGACAGAGAAGTCACTGGTGCAGGAGATGGTGGCTGTGCGGCTGGTAGGACAGACAAACCGCGCTGTGGGCCTTGGGGAGGGAAGGGTCTGCACTGTGCCCGGGGGACATGGGGGCACTGATCTCAGCAGGGACAGGGGAGGGGGTCTGAGCCCCATACCTCGGCTTCCTCGCACACGCCAACACGTGTCCCTGCAGTGCCTTGGCCTGCAGGAGGAGGAGCTGGCGTCAAGGAGGCGTAAGAGCACTTCTTGGCTGAGGTGAGTTGCCCTGGGGGCTCGGGGTGCCGGGGCTGTGCAAGTGGTCCAAGGGCATTAGGCAGCTTTGGACTTCTCTGGGATGAAACGTTTCAGTATTTCTTTTCTTCCTAGCTTGGTGGGGTGCGTAGCGGGGGATTTTGGGGCCCACTGGGGAGACCTACAGTAGAGCTGAAAGAGATGCCTGGGCCCCTCACTCCAGTTCTGAGCGGGGAGTGTTGTACCCAGCACGGTGCAAGGTGCCACGGTGGCGTTCGAAGAGGGTGGCTGGAAAGAGCTGAGACAAACGTGCCCCCTGCTCTGCCTGACCCCACTTCTGTGCCCGATAAGATCATGGAGCACATCCTCCTGGAAGACATGTCAAAACATATTGAAGACAGGAAGGTGATTACAGACAGCCAACATGGCTTCACAAGGGCAAATTGGACATGACCCAAAATGAATTGAGAGCGGCCCTGCAGAGAAGGACTTGGGGATCCTGGTAGACGAAAAATGAGACATGAGCCGGCCATGTGCGCTCGCAGCCCAGAAAGCCAACTGTGTGCTGGGCTGCATCCAAAGAAGCGTGGCCAGCAGGTGAAGAGAGGGGATTCTCCCATTCTGCTCTGCTCTGGTGGGACCCCACGTGGAGTAGTGCATGCAGCTCTGGGGTCCTCGGCACAGGAAAGACAGGGACCCATTGGAGCAGGTCCAGAGGAGGGCCACAAAAATGATCTGAGGGCTGGAACACCTCTGCTATGAAGAAAGGCTGAGAGAGTTGGGGTTGTTCAACCTGGAGAAGAGAAGGGTCTGGGTAGATCTTCCTAGGGCCTTTCAATATATAAAGAGGGCTTAGAAGAAAGAGGGAGGGAGACTTTTTACCAGGTTAGGTTGGATGGGTCTTTGAGCAACTTCTCTAGTGAAAGACGTCCCTATCCATGGCAAGGGGGCTGGACCAGATGATCTTTAAAGGTCCCTTCCAACCCAAACTATTCTATGATTCTATGACCTGGAGCAGCCCCCACCCAGCTGCTCGCCAGGAACAGCACATTCCCTCAGCGCCCAGATGGCCGTGGGCTGAGGAACATCCCTGGGCTTGCCGGGGAGTGCTGTGGGTGCTTGCAGCAGCTCTTCCTGGCCGGGGGACAGCGGCTGGCCCCAGCACAGGGAGGAGGGAGGCAGGGAGGCAGGGAGGGAGGCCAGGACAGCAGCACAACTCAAGAGAGAGAGACAGCCTCGCTGCTGAGCATTTCCACAATGCGCAGAGTCATCACTGTTAGCACCGTGTGAAAACGCACAGGCCTGAGCAGCCCTGGGTGTATGTAGAGGTGGGAGACTGCATCGGGTGGTCCTCCAGCCTGAAGGGACCTGCACACCAGGCTGCTTGATCCCAGCCCTGGGAGCCTGGGCAGCAGTGGGGTGCCCGCTCCCCTAGGTGAGTCCCACAGGGGTCTGTGCAGTACCCACATGCCCAGCTCCTTGATAGTCGCCCCGGGGGGCTGTGCCCAGCACTCTCACAGCTCAATCCTGCAGGCTGCCGCACGCCCGGGAGGTGGCTGAGGAGCCTGATGAGGGGCCGAGGGACAAGCCCGGGTCTCGGGGCTTGTCCACAGCACCTGCACACGGGGTTTCAGTGGGGAGCGCTTAAACCGACACTGCGTCTGGACTAACCCACGTGGAACTACAGCCTGTTCTGAAGCACCGCAGTTCACTGCCATCAGCAGCTGGCAATGCCTGAGTGCAAAAAAGCAATTCCCTGATCTAATTCAGTGCTAAAACTCTCCAAATTCTCACAAAACTACCCTCCTGCCCACAGCCCAGGGCATGCCACTGCCTGGCACAGGAGGAGGTGTGTAACGGCACAGCAGCTTGCTGGGGCAGCTGAAGGAGACGCTGCTCTCTGTGCTCCCAGGTGCTTCTGGGCCCCTTGTCTCTCGGAGCTGCAGGTGTGGGCAGGGGCTAAGACACAGGGTTTCTCCCTCACAGGTGGCACAGCAACCCCCCTCGTGGGTAGCCCCTCTGAAGTCATCATGGGCATCACCAGTCGGCTCTTGTGAGGTCATAATCTGCTGCCCTCCATAAAACTCCATGCTGGAGAGGTGTGCGGCAGCGCGAAGCAGAGCGCTTTCAGCAGCTAGCGGATGCTTAGAGAAGAGGTGCTTGGGTCTCGAGAGGAGAGCAGGCTTTTCCCTCCGCCTGGCCAGGGTGCTGGGGTTGTGGAGATGCCAGCCAGGTTGGGCAGGTGGGTGCAAGAGGGCCCAGAAAGCCAGGAGGGATCAGCCCAGAAGCCGTGTGTGCTGTCTGCCTTCCCTCCCAGCAGGAGCAGGCAGCCCCAGAGCATGGGGGCTGTCTGCACTACCGCACTCCAGCCGGGGGCACGGCCCTGGCCTTTCTCTGGGGAGAGCCGAGCGGGGCCAGGATGCTGCCCCTGTGTCAGGCCAGAGGTCTTTGTGTCCCAGGGCTGGTGTGCAATGGGCCAGACCTTCCCAAAGGCCCCTGGGCCCTCGGGCTTGCAGGTGTGCTGAGCACAGGAACCTGGTAGCAAGCAAGCTCCTAAACGGATCCCTGGCAAATATGTGTCCCAACCTTGGGCTTTGGTAACAACAGTGTTCCCTCTCTTTTAGACGACGCAACACCCACCAGAAGGGCAGGAGCATCCTGAGGCTCCTTTTCCTGCTGCTTCCCGTCCTGTCGGGTGAGTATCCCTGACCAAAAATGGTCCTCTCAGTCCTGCGGAGGGGGACCAGCTCCTGAGGAAAATAACCATCTCTTGACAATGTGACCCACAGCTGTTGTCTACTGCTCGGGCTCAACGATCTGGGGAAAGGGAGCATTACGGGTAAGTGTCTCTTGCTGTGGGAAAGCCAATGCCTGCAAAGGCCGTGGCTCTGCCCTCCTGCCTCTCCTGGGAACATGGGGTGCCTGGTCAAAAATGCCCACCACCGCTGAGGCAGAGGTTGGGCGGGGCACTTCTGTTCATCCTTCAATCTCCTTCGCGCCTGGGTGGGGTTCAACACAGAAACGGGTCTTCCCAAGTGACCTCTGCAGGGTGGCAGGCTGAAGAGTGGAGCACTTTGGCAGAAGGTGCTTTTGCTGCCTGCATACCTCTCGGAGAGCCTGGGGGGGGTCAGGTGGAGACCCGAAAGATGCTCTGCTGGACGTGGCTGGTTAAAGAGTCCAACCTTCGGGTCGGGGTCTCTCCAAAGTGACTCGAAGCAGCTGGAAATTCTGCCAGCTCTGCCTAGGGGAGTGTCCTTTGGGAAGCCCTGGCAGTGCTCCTCATGCTTGCTCCAGTGGAGTGTCTCTCCAAAGCGTCAATTTTGGCAGTAAACAAGCTACTTAAGGAGTCCATCCCGCACCCTCTTTATCTTGCAGGAGGCATCACAGCTTCCTGAAGCAGAGCCGCAGTCTCTGGGGTAAGAGCGCTTTCTTGCCAAGGAACGAACTCTGTGGAGCCATCTCAGCTGGCTTCGTGCTACCTGCACTCGCTCACCTCGCGAACAGGGCCCCTGACCTTCCCCGTCTGCCACCCGCGGTAGTGGAAGGGAGCCATTTGTAAACCAGAGGAAGGAAAGGGGCCAGGGGCCGGGGGGTGACACAAGCCCACGGGGACCCTTCTCTGCACAGCGTTGGGAGCCTGCCTGCAGGGGCTGGGCAGCTGCTGGACAAGACCTGCTTTCTCTCTGCCTCCAGGAACTCACAGGCTTGGCTGGAGCAGAAGAAGCGGGAGCTCAAGGAGACGGTGGCTCAGGTGTCTGCTGCGAGGGGAAACATACTTCAGGCAGTGAGAGAGGTCCTCGAAGCCCACGGTGTCCAAGAGGAGAAGAGAGAGGTAAGGGTGCTGGGGGTAGACCAGAGACCTCGCTGCCTTTCCGGGCACCCTCCTGCTGCTTCCTCTTGGCACTCTCAAAGTGGGCACCTTTTCCGACAGGTCTTGCCTTGGGTTTTCTGACACAGAGGCGCTCCTTGGCTCTGTGCTAGGACTCGGTGTTCATGCAGAATGGCCCATGCATGTGTTTGTGTTCACTGCCATCTCTCCATCCCCAATTTTTTCCCAGGAAGTTCTGCGGTTGACAGAGGCAGCAGTTCAGAAGGTGCTTGAAAACTACCTTCAGATGCCTGACTGGGCTCTGGAAGCCATAGGTATGCAGACGGGAAGTCTCGCCCTTGGTTTGTGTATGGCACTCCCCCAAAGCCTGCCAAGCTCTGCTTGAAGCCTGAGAAATACATCCTAATGCACTGCTTCAACTCCTAATCTCTGGCCACCTTCATGTCAGGTGCCGCCATTGATGAGGAGAGGACATCCAAGAGTTACGGTGGGCAAGGCAAGATGACCTGGTGGCCTTCTCCATTCGGCTTCTCTTCTGCAAATCCTCCAGAGACAATCTTGCAGGTATCACAAGGGAACTCCTGACTTGTGAGTCACCTCCTTGCTTTCGGGTTGGCAGACCAAGTGCGCAGCACTTCCCTTCAGCCCGATCGTATCGCTCAGCCCTGCAGTCTGCATTGCATTCCTGATCCCTGCGACCCCTGACAGCACTGCCCTCCCATCAGGAGGGGGACCGAGCTGCCCCCAGCTGCTGTGAACTTTGGCTGTCTTGCCACTGATGGTTATGGCTTTCTGGTTTCAGCCGCGTATTGCCCCTGGCAACTGCTGGGCTTTCCAAGGATCTCGGGGTCACGTGGTCATCCGGCTGCCTGAGCAAATCTGGCCAAGGGCTTTCACCATTTGGCATATCTCCGAGGCAGTCTCTCCTTCTGGGGAAGTCAGCAGCGCCCCCAAAGACTTTGCTGTCTCCGTAAGTCTTTGCCTTGCGCTTATCGGGTGGGGCCCAGCCCCAGGGAAAAGCTGTACCAGAGACGTGCTTCTCGCGGCGGCTTCTCTCAGACATCTGTCTGGGGCTGGCTGCTGCAGAGCACCTCATCCCCTGGGGGGCCACTGGGGGCATGTGGGGTTCTGTGCCTCTGGGGGCTGCTTCTCTGCTTCACGGCCAAGGATCCTGGAGCACGTGCTCGAAGCACCCTGACCCAGAGCCTCCCTAACCTGTGCTAGACTACCGCTAGAGCTGAGGGAGGCGGGGAAGGGTTCCCGGGTTCGGCCTTGGCGTGCCCTTTTTCTGACACCCTGCTGGAGCCTGACCTGCTCCCTTTGTCTCTCGTCTTTCAGGGAGTGGATGAGGCAACGGCAGAAACTCTCCTGGGGACATTCACCTACGAGGTGCACAAGGAGATTGCTCAGACTTTCCATGTGCAGGTACTGCAAGAGCTGTGGCAGGATGCCCGGGAAGAAGGCAGGGTTGTCTGCAAGTCCTTGGAGAAAAGAGTGTGGAGGATCATCCCAGACACCCTCTGCTCTCCCACGCTCTGTGCTCCTGCGGGGAAGACGGCAAGAGGAGAGCAAACGGGGCTTTGCTCTGCTGGCCGAGGCAGCTGCCCCACCTTTGCAAGGGCTTTCCTTTTCCTTCGGGTAGCGCAGAGAAAGCAGCAGTGGGAAGGGGTCCAGGAAGGGAAACGGTCCCCCTCAGGGGAGACGGCGGGAGGGAGGACGGCAGACATCTTCCCCCCTCAGCGGGACTCTCCCTGCAACCCGCGTCAGCCCGGGCAGCAAAGCGCCTCCGGTTTCCACAGCTCCCCTCAGCAAGGCTCTGAGGCCAGGCCTTTGCCTTCTAGGCACAGAGGGCTCCTCTGTGGCCCTGGCAAAGGAGGGTCTGGTCGCCCTGGCTTCCTCCTTCGTCAGGGCTGCTGCTTGGTCCTCAGCAGAGGGAATGCGGGCAGAGGGGACTCTGGCGATATGCCGTGGCTCTTGCCACCTGCGTAATGATGGCTCCCCCCATTTCTTTACAGAAGGAGCTTCCCAGGACATTTCGCTACATCAAATTCCAGGTGCAGAGCAACTGGGGAAACCCAGAGTACACCTGTATGTACCGAGTACAGGTTCACGGGAAGGCGGCAAGCCACAACGACCACCCGCAAGCCCAAGAGCTCCTTTAGGAAGCATAATAAACCAAAGAAGATGTGTGGCAGCTCGACTTGTGTATGCCGCGTGCCCCCACCCCTTCCTCCTGGTGTCCCCCCACGTGCCGACAGCCCCAGCTCTCTGAGCAAGTGAGAGTGTCTGCCCAGGCTAGAGCAGAGGACTAGTCTTTATTTTTCCCCTTCCCGGGCTGTAGTTCGGGGGCTAGATGCTGGATCCAGACGGGGGCTGGATGCTTGAGGCCTGTGCTGGAGCCCACGCAGTGTGTCTGTCCGTGCACGTGCGCACAGCCGTGGTGCACGTGTGTGTGTGTGAGTGTTTTGAAACAAAGAAGTTCCTAACAAATTCTCTAAGACTCAATTTGGAGTTTTAGAAAGCAGGTATTCTTTATTGCAGCGCTGGACGCACAGAGTGCCAAATCACTTACCCATAGGGGCTCCCTTCCCCACTAGTTCCCTTTCCCTTTCCCAGTTCCCTTTCTAGGTTCTTTTCCTGTGCTACCACTCCCTTTTTTTGGGGGGAAAATACCACCCCCATGGCCCTCCTGCATTTTTTCTGGGGGGGAGGAGGGGGAAATAATTCCCCCCAGTATCCTCCTGTATTATTTTTGGGGGGGAACTCAGCCCCATGCCATGGCCCTCCTCTATTTTGGGGTGAGAAATAACTCATGTTCATCTTATTTTCCAGCACAAAATGTCCTCGGCTGCTCCCAGCGTAGCCCGGCCCTTGGCCATCGTGTTGCGTGGGGCTGTTGGGGTTATGATCCACAGGAAACACAAAGACAGGTGCAAAATCCCACTCCAGGGGTTGATTTGTCTCTGTGTTGCAATTTTTTTTAAAAATTTGAATAGCAAAATTTGATAAAAGAATATTAAACCTCAAACATGTTTGTGCCAGATGGGTTTCGTGGATGTGCTGATCTCTTCTGGATGCACAACCCTCCCCACCACGTAATGAAGCCCACATGACTCAGACGGGGCAATACTGCCACCTTCCCGACAATGTCAAACCAAAATCATTTCAGGATTTTTCTCCTGGCAATTCTTCCAGTCCAAGAATTCCTGTAGGGACACGCCCTGCCCACAGGCTGTAGTATGGCCTTTCTGTAAAGAGGGTGATTGCTGGGGAGGAGCAGGGCAGCAGCAGGGCCCCGGCTTGTGCATCTCCCATCAGCCAGATCCCTCAGCTCTCGCGGGTGCGTCCCATCTGTGCCCGTATACTTCTGTACGGCCAGTTTCCTTAAGTATTCCCTGACCTGATTCTCTTCCACCAAGGGTATGTCTGCCTTGCTCCAGCCTTTTCCCAGGCCTCTGTGACCTGGGATTCCTGAAGGCAGGTCGGGCTGGTAGAGACGGCAAAGGCAGCTTTCAGTGCCTCAGCCTTTCCCACCGCCTGTGTGACCAGCTCCTCCACCTCATTCAGCAGCAGGACCCCATTTCTCCTCGCCGTCCTTCTATCATCTGTGTACCTATAGGCAGCGTTGGGGCTGTGATGGGGTTGTTTGGAGGAGTTGTATGCATGATTAAAAATGCATGTAAAACCCTGCGGTCAGGGCCCTGATGGTGCCCTACAGTCCTAAGGGAATGCTGACATGAACACACTTCAAGCCAGGTCCTTTAGTAGCGTTAATCCAGGTATGGGGGGGACACAGAAACCTCCCGGGCGGGAATGGGGGATGAGAAGGGTGCCTCCACCCCCCCACGCGCAGAAGGGGCAGAGCCAGGATATATATAAGCAGGGGCTGGTACCTGGTGGGGGGGAAAGGGATTCGCAGGGGATTGTGGGGCCCAGGGTGGGGCAGGGATGCCTGGGGGAGGGTTTTATGGTGCTGTCATGGCACCTTTGCGGGGATGCGGCACTGCAGGGGCACCTGTGGGGTGAGGAGCCATTTCCCTGCCAGGCTGCCAGGCCCTTGATCCCCTCTGTTACCCCCTCAGTGACCCCAATCCCCTCAGTTAGCCCCAGAAACCTCAGCCCCAAAGATGCCTCTGCTTCCTCCCAGACAGCCCTGATACCCTGTTACCCTTCCAGGCATCCCAGATCTCCCACTCAGATGTCTTCTCAATCTTCTCAAACGCCTCCTCAATACCACTGATCCCCTCACTTCCAACCAGAAGTCCCCGATCCCCTCAGTTCCCCCGTTCAGACACCCCCAATCCTTTGAGTTCCTCTCAGACTCCCTCCATCTCCTCAGTTCCCCCCTGCACACTCTTCATTGCCTTCACTTCTCCCCAGACACCCCCATCACCTCCAGTTCTCTCCAGACACCCCCAACCCCCTTGACCCTCCTGATCCCATCAGTTCCCCCCAGACATCCCTCTCCTTTCAGGTACCCCAGGCATCTGCTCCTCCCAAGGTCCTTCCCCCCTCCACAGTCTGGGAGGAGGATGGCCATGGCAGGGAGCTATTTCCTCCCAAAAAGGGGGAGGCTGAGGGTGGGAGTTGGTTCCTTCCCAAAAGGGTGAGGTGGCACAGAAGAAGAACATAGAAAGGGAACTGGGGATGATTCACAGGGAAAACTAAATCCAGTCAGTGGCACCGAACACAGGAAACCCTCCCAGGAAGAGTTTGCCCACTTCCTTTCTTTCTCTGGCTTGCTCTTTCCAGTGGTGCCTGCTGGAGATTTTTCCCAGTTCCGGCACAATATTGGTGCTGTAGCAGAGGTTCGTTCTCATGGGAGGGCACAAAGCCAGAAGCGAGTGCAGGAGAGTCTGTGTGCTCAAATGCTGCAGATGGGAGCGTGGGGGAGGGCAGCCAGGAGAGGGCGAGGCCGGTGTGACTGCCGCCATTTCGGGGGCAGGGAGCACTCGCGACGGGGCGGGGCCGCCTGTGAGGAGCCATAATGTGTCGGACGAGCAGGCACGTAGCCCGGGGAGCTCCCACCGGGCCCCACCCCCTTGCAACAGAAACGGCTTGCTCATTGGTAGAGCAGAAGGGCAGGGCCCCCTGATTGGTTGCTGCACTGCATATGGGTTCGTTGAGTGGCTGGGGGTTGGTGGTGCTGGTTGGAGGTGTTGGGTGGAGAGTGTGTGCAGAGTTGGGCCGTGTGCAGAGTTGGGCCATGTGCAGAGTTGGGCGTGGGGGTCCCTCTGCCTGCCACCGGTGCCTGCAGGGCTGGGTAAGAGGGGGGAGGTGAGGGCAAAGGCAGTGCCTGAGGGGGGCCGGGAGGGGATAATGTGGAGGGGAGTGTGCTCATGGGAGCGCCCGGGTGCCCTGGTGGCTGCTCCTCCTCCCCTCCTGTCCCACAGGTGCACTTTCAGATGACCGAAAGGGAGGCAGGGGTGTTACTGGGGTGGGAGGGGCAGGGCAGGGGGAGGAGGGGAGCACATAACATTTACCCAGGGGTCTGGGTCCACAATGGAGGGATTGGGCCATTGCAGAAGCATTTGGTGGTGGCTGTGCTGCAGAAGGGTCCCTGATGTGAGTCTGCAGGCACAGTAGTATGGCTTTGGGGAAGGGGGCAGGATGAATGACCCTTACTGGTGTGTCAGGGGATGCAGTGTGTAACAGGAAGCCAGGCGTGGGCTGGAGGGTGGGTTCTGGGTGGTCTGGGATTGCAGCCTGGCCAGTGTGAATGAGGGTCCTCCTCCCCACCCTGCCCCTCTCGGAGACGTTCCTGTTCCCTCTTCTCTGCCAGGCAGACCTCTTTCAGGGAAAGGCAGAGGGAGGTAGAGCAGTGCGGGAGCAGATCGAAGTCTGCGACCCGCATCCAGAAATCCCTCGGGGAGTGGCCAGAGCTGCCGGGCAATGCCACTAGCTCCAGGACACCTGGGTGCCTGTCGCCCTGGCCGTGGCCTTTCCTCCCCGTGCCCTGGGGACTGACTGGGGATGCCCTTTCCCACCATGGCTCCCTGCAATTTGTCCCACTTGCTTTGAGCAGCAGCAGTGGTCAGAGCTGGCAGAAGCTGTTCAGGAGCAGGTTGAGGTCAAGAAGGTGGAAGGGGGACAGGAGGGACGGGGGCTCAACATGTTTGTGGGGGCAAGCCCCCTCAGAGCAGGCATGGCATGGACTTTTGGCTGGGCCTGCTTCTCTCCAAGGCAGACCTCTTTCAGGGCAATACAGAGGGAGGCGCAGCAGTGTCCTGTGCTGGAGAGCGCCTGGGTGCCCCTCTGCTTGGGAGCGCAAGGCAGCGCGTGGCTGTGCCTGCGGGTCTACGGCTGTTCCTGTGTCAGCAGCTGTGGTGCTGGACACAGCTGCAGGTGAGCAGGGTGGCATGCCTGTGCACAGACGTGCGGGGGGTGCATTCCCCTGAGCACGTCGGTGTGCGATTGTGTGCGAGGATAGGGCAGCATCCCCGTGACCGTCCGTGCCTGACAGAGCCTGTGGCTGTGCCCCTCACACCCTGCTGGCTCCTGACGCACAGGTGCAGCCATGCAAACAGAAGCGGTGAAGCAAGACCTCCACATGCTCCAGGAGCGCCTGGCTCAGTGTTCAAGTCACAAAGGCACAAGGAGCTGCTGCGGTGTCTGGTAGGCGTGGAGTGTTCCCCTTGTCCCCGGGAGCTGGGGCTGCGAGACCTGAGCCCCTGACCCCTCGTTTCCCCACGCAGGGGAAGAAGCCGCAGGAGCTGCAGAAAACCATGGAGCAGCGCAGCATGGAGGTCAGTGCCCCTCCTCTGCCAATGTCCCCCAGTTGCGGCGCCTGGGGCTCTGTCAGGGGCTTAGTGCCTGTGTGCGGCTCCTCTTCCCAGAACTGTGTCGTGGCGTGGTGTTTGGAAAAGAACCATCAGGAGCTCCAGCAGCTGGAGGGGCTGGTGGCCCACACCAAGGTGAGTTCACAGAATCACAGGCTGGTTGAGGTTGGAAGGGACCTCTGGAGATCATCTTGTCTTGTCCAGTGCCTCTGCTCAAGCAGGGTCACCGAGAGCCAGTTGCTCAGGACCATGTCCAGATGCGGACCGCGTCCAGAGTTGGGCCTGGGGGTCCCTCTACCTACCTGCAGGGCTGGGAAGGCGAGGGGACAAATGGGCAAAAGCAGTGCCGGAGGGAAGCTGAGAGGGGATAATGCCGAGAGGAGTGCACTCGTGGGAGTGTGCCGGTGCCTGATGGCTGCCCCTCTTCCCCTTGTCTCCCGCAGGAGCGCTTGCAGGTGGCAAGTAGGGAGGCAGCCGCGACCCTGGAGGAGGCACAGAAGGTTCAGTGGAGGAGGCCTGTCCTGACAGGGTCAGGGAGGGGGGTGCCAGTGCTGGGTCCATGCACCCCAGCAGCTGCAGGCAGTGGTGTGGCAGGGGAGGACACCTACTCTGGGATATGGCATCCGTGATGGAGGGATTGGGCCCCTGGAGATCCCCCAGGCTGTTGGCTGTGCTGCAGAGGGGACCCTGATGTGAGTCTGCAGGCACAGTAGTATGGCTTTGGTGAAGGGGGCAGGATGAATGACCCTTACTGGTGTGTCAGGGGATGCAGTGTGTAACAGGAAGCCAGGCGTGGGCTGGAGGGGGGGTTCTGGGTGGTCTGGGATTGCAGCCTGGCCAGTGTGAATGAGGGTCCTCCTCCCCACCCTGCCCCTCTCGGAGACGTTCCTGTTCCCTCTTCTCTGCCAGGCAGACCTCTTTCAGGGAAAGGCAGAGGGAGGTAGAGCAGTGCGGGAGCAGATCGAAGTCTGCGACCCGCATCCAGAAATCCCTCGGGGAGTGGCCAGAGCTGCCGGGCAATGGCACTAGCCCCAGGACACCTGGGTGCCTGTCGCCCTGGCCGTGGCCTTTCCTCCCCGTGCCCTGGGGACTGACTGGGGATGCCCTTTCCCACCATGGCTCCCTGCAATTTGTCCCGCTTGCTTTGAGCAGCAGCAGTGGTCAGAGCTGGCAGAAGCTGTTCAGGAGCAGGTTGAGGTCAAGAAGGTGGAAGGGGGACAGGAGGGACGGGGGCTCAACATGTTTGTGGGGGCAAGCCCCCTCAGAGCAGGCATGGCATGGACTTTTGGCTGGGCCTGCTTCTCTCCAAGGCAGACCTCTTTCAGGGCAATACAGAGGGAGGCGCAGCAGTGTCCTGTGCTGGAGAGCGCCTGGGTGCCCCTCTGCTTGGGAGCGCAAGGCAGCGCGTGGCTGTGCCTGCGGGTCTACGGCTGTTCCTGTGTCAGCAGCTGTGGTGCTGGACACAGCTGCAGGTGAGCAGGGTGGCATGCCTGTGCACAGACGTGCGAGGGGTGCATTCCCCTGAGCACGTCGGTGTGCGATTGTGTGCGAGGATAGGGCAGCATCCCCGTGACCGTCCGTGCCTGACAGAGCCTGTGGCTGTGCCCCTCACACCCTGCTGGCTCCTGACGCACAGGTGCAGCCATGCAAACAGAAGCGGTGAAGCAAGACCTCCACATGCTCCAGGAGCGCCTGGCTCAGTGTTCAAGTCACAAAGGCACAAGGAGCTGCTGCGGTGTCTGGTAGGCGTGGAGTGTTCCCCTTGTCCCCGGGAGCTGGGGCTGCGAGACCTGAGCCCCTGACCCCTCGTTTCCCCACGCAGGGGAAGAAGCCGCAGGAGCTGCAGAAAACCATGGAGCAGCGCAGCATGGAGGTCAGTGCCCCTCCTCTGCCAATGTCCCCCAGTTGCGGCGCCTGGGGCTCTGTCAGGGGCTTAGTGCCTGTGTGCGGCTCCTCTTCCCAGAACTGTGTCGTGGCGTGGTGTTTGGAAAAGAACCATCAGGAGCTCCAGCAGCTGGAGGGGCTGGTGGCCCACACCAAGGTGAGTTCACAGAATCACAGGCTGGTTGAGGTTGGAAGGGACCTCTGGAGATCATCTTGTCTTGTCCAGTGCCTCTGCTCAAGCAGGGTCACCGAGAGCCAGTTGCTCAGGACCATGTCCAGATGCGGACCGCGTCCAGAGTTGGGCCTGGGGGTCCCTCTACCTACCTGCAGGGCTGGGAAGGCGAGGGGACAAATGGGCAAAAGCAGTGCCGGAGGGAAGCTGAGAGGGGATAATGCCGAGAGGAGTGCACTCGTGGGAGTGTGCCGGTGCCTGATGGCTGCCCCTCTTCCCCTTGTCTCCCGCAGGAGCGCTTGCAGGTGGCAAGTAGGGAGGCAGCCGCGACCCTGGAGGAGGCACAGAAGGTTCAGTGGAGGAGGCCTGTCCTGACAGGGTCAGGGAGGGGGGTGCCAGTGCTGGGTCCATGCACCCCAGCAGCTGCAGGCAGTGGTGTGGCAGGGGAGGACACCTACTCTGGGATATGGCATCCGTGATGGAGGGATTGGGCCCCTGGAGATCCCCCAGGCTGTTGGCTGTGCTGCAGAGGGGACCCTGATGTGAGTCTGCAGGCACAGTAGTATGGCTTTGGTGAAGGGGGCAGGATGAATGACCCTTACTGGTGTGTCAGGGGATGCAGTGTGTAACAGGAAGCCAGGCGTGGGCTGGAGGGGGGGTGCTGGGTGGTCTGGGATTGCAGCCTGGCCAGTGTGAATGAGGGTCCTCCTCCCCACCCTGCCCCTCTCGGAGACGTTCCTGTTCCCTCTTCTCTGCCAGGCAGACCTCTTTCAGGGAAAGGCAGAGGGAGGTAGAGCAGTGCGGGAGCAGGTCGAAGTCTGCGACCCGCATCCAGAAATCCCTCGGGGAGTGGCCAGAGCTGCCGGGCAATGGCACTAGCCCCAGGACACCTGGGTGCCTGTCGCCCTGGCCGTGGCCTTTCCTCCCCGTGCCCTGGGGACTGACTGGGGATGCCCTTTCCCACCATGGCTCCCTGCAATTTGTCCCGCTTGCTTTGAGCAGCAGCAGTGGTCAGAGCTGGCAGAAGCTGTTCAGGAGCAGGTTGAGGTCAAGAAGGTGGAAGGGGGACAGGAGGGACGGGGGCTCAACATGTTTGTGGGGGCAAGCCCCCTCAGAGCAGGCATGGCGTGGACTCTTGACTGGGCCCTCTGCTTGTCCAGCTACTCAGGAACAAGCTCCAGTGCCTCCTGGAGAGACGGGAACACCTCCGAGAGTCAACAGCTTTGTGAGTGGTGATGGAACCTGATTGGAACCTGGGGCAGAGGGGTGGGGAAGTGATGAGCAGCTTTGGGCAGACCTCTGCAGCTCATAGACATTTTCTGGCTCCTGTCAGCTCCTCCAGCCTGCTCTGGAAAGCCCTTTGCCTTCTCTTAAGCAGCTCAAAAGACCTCTGAACAACTCGGGACTTCTGGAAGCAGCTCTGCACAACTCTGAGCAGCTCTCAGGCTCTCCTCCATGCCCCCCTCAGGCCTGGGGTAGGTCTGTGCAGTGCTGGGATGCTGGAGGTGCCTGGTGCCAACCCCAGCAGAGGCTGGGCAGCACCCTGGCTCCCTGTTGGCCACCCGGGGGATCGCCATGCCGGCCGAGGTCTCTTCTCACAGCCTAGAATCCCATGGTGTCCATAGCACGGAGAAGGTGGTGCCGGCAGACGAGACAGAGAAGTCACTGGTGCAGGAGATGGTGGCTGTGCGGCTGGTAGGACAGACAAACCGCGCTGTGGGCCTTGGGGAGGGAAGGGTCTGCACTGTGCCCGGGGGACATGGGGGCACTGATCTCAGCAGGGACAGGGGAGGGGGTCTGAGCCCCATACCTCGGCTTCCTCGCACACGCCAACACGTGTCCCTGCAGTGCCTTGGCCTGCAGGAGGAGGAGCTGGCGTCAAGGAGGCGTAAGAGCACTTCTTGGCTGAGGTGAGTTGCCCTGGGGGCTCGGGGTGCCGGGGCTGTGCAAGTGGTCCAAGGGCATTAGGCAGCTTTGGACTTCTCTGGGATGAAACGTTTCAGTATTTCTTTTCTTCCTAGCTTGGTGGGGTGCGTAGCGGGGGATTTTGGGGCCCACTGGGGAGACCTACAGTAGAGCTGAAAGAGATGCCTGGGCCCCTCACTCCAGTTCTGAGCGGGGAGTGTTGTACCCAGCACGGTGCAAGGTGCCACGGTGGCGTTCGAAGAGGGTGGCTGGAAAGAGCTGAGACAAACGTGCCCCCTGCTCTGCCTGACCCCACTTCTGTGCCCGATAAGATCATGGAGCACATCCTCCTGGAAGACATGTCAAAACATATTGAAGACAGGAAGGTGATTACAGACAGCCAACATGGCTTCACAAGGGCAAATTGGACATGACCCAAAATGAATTGAGAGCGGCCCTGCAGAGAAGGACTTGGGGATCCTGGTAGACGAAAAATGAGACATGAGCCGGCCGTGTGCGCTCGCAGCCCAGAAAGCCAACTGTGTGCTGGGCTGCATCCAAAGAAGCGTGGCCAGCAGGTGAAGAGAGGGGATTCTCCCATTCTGCTCTGCTCTGGTGGGACCCCACGTGGAGTAGTGCATGCAGCTCTGGGGTCCTCGGCACAGGAAAGACAGGGACCCATTGGAGCAGGTCCAGAGGAGGGCCACAAAAATGATCTGAGGGCTGGAACACCTCTGCTATGAAGAAAGGCTGAGAGAGTTGGGGTTGTTCAACCTGGAGAAGAGAAGGGTCTGGGTAGATCTTCCTAGGGCCTTTCAATATATAAAGAGGGCTTAGAAGAAAGAGGGAGGGAGACTTTTTACCAGGTTAGGTTGGATGGGTCTTTGAGCAACTTCTCTAGTGAAAGACGTCCCTATCCATGGCAAGGGGGCTGGACCAGATGATCTTTAAAGGTCCCTTCCAACCCAAACTATTCTATGATTCTATGACCTGGAGCAGCCCCCACCCAGCTGCTCGCCAGGAACAGCACATTCCCTCAGCGCCCAGATGGCCGTGGGCTGAGGAACATCCCTGGGCTTGCCGGGGAGTGCTGTGGGTGCTTGCAGCAGCTCTTCCTGGCCGGGGGACAGCGGCTGGCCCCAGCACAGGGAGGAGGGAGGCAGGGAGGCAGGGAGGGAGGCCAGGACAGCAGCACAACTCAAGAGAGAGAGACAGCCTCGCTGCTGAGCATTTCCACAATGCGCAGAGTCATCACTGTTAGCACCGTGTGAAAACGCACAGGCCTGAGCAGCCCTGGGTGTATGTAGAGGTGGGAGACTGCATCGGGTGGTCCTCCAGCCTGAAGGGACCTGCACACCAGGCTGCTTGATCCCAGCCCTGGGAGCCTGGGCAGCAGTGGGGTGCCCGCTCCCCTAGGTGAGTCCCACAGGGGTCTGTGCAGTACCCACATGCCCAGCTCCTTGATAGTCGCCCCGGGGGGCTGTGCCCAGCACTCTCACAGCTCAATCCTGCAGGCTGCCGCACGCCCGGGAGGTGGCTGAGGAGCCTGATGAGGGGCCGAGGGACAAGCCCGGGTCTCGGGGCTTGTCCACAGCACCTGCACACGGGGTTTCAGTGGGGAGCGCTTAAACCGACACTGCGTCTGGACTAACCCACGTAGAACTACAGCCTGTTCTGAAGCACCGCAGTTCACTGCCATCAGCAGCTGGCAATGCCTGAGTGCAAAAAAGCAATTCCCTGATCTAATTCAGTGCTAAAACTCTCCAAATTCTCACAAAACTACCCTCCTGCCCACAGCCCAGGGCATGCCACTGCCTGGCACAGGAGGAGGTGTGTAACGGCACAGCAGCTTGCTGGGGCAGCTGAAGGAGACGCTGCTCTCTGTGCTCCCAGGTGCTTCTGGGCCCCTTGTCTCTCGGAGCTGCAGGTGTGGGCAGGGGCTAAGACACAGGGTTTCTCCCTCACAGGTGGCACAGCAACCCCCCTCGTGGGTAGCCCCTCTGAAGTCATCATGGGCATCACCAGTCGGCTCTTGTGAGGTCATAATCTGCTGCCCTCCATAAAACTCCATGCTGGAGAGGTGTGCGGCAGCGCGAAGCAGAGCGCTTTCAGCAGCTAGCGGATGCTTAGAGAAGAGGTGCTTGGGTCTCGAGAGGAGAGCAGGCTTTTCCCTCCGCCTGGCCAGGGTGCTGGGGTTGTGGAGATGCCAGCCAGGTTGGGCAGGTGGGTGCAAGAGGGCCCAGAAAGCCAGGAGGGATCAGCCCAGAAGCCGTGTGTGCTGTCTGCCTTCCCTCCCAGCAGGAGCAGGCAGCCCCAGAGCATGGGGGCTGTCTGCACTACCGCACTCCAGCCGGGGGCACGGCCCTGGCCTTTCTCTGGGGAGAGCCGAGCGGGGCCAGGATGCTGCCCCTGTGTCAGGCCAGAGGTCTTTGTGTCCCAGGGCTGGTGTGCAATGGGCCAGACCTTCCCAAAGGCCCCTGGGCCCTCGGGCTTGCAGGTGTGCTGAGCACAGGAACCTGGTAGCAAGCAAGCTCCTAAACGGATCCCTGGCAAATATGTGTCCCAACCTTGGGCTTTGGTAACAACAGTGTTCCCTCTCTTTTAGACGACGCAACACCCACCAGAAGGGCAGGAGCATCCTGAGGCTCCTTTTCCTGCTGCTTCCCGTCCTGTCGGGTGAGTATCCCTGACCAAAAATGGTCCTCTCAGTCCTGCGGAGGGGGACCAGCTCCTGAGGAAAATAACCATCTCTTGACAATGTGACCCACAGCTGTTGTCTACTGCTCGGGCTCAACGATCTGGGGAAAGGGAGCATTACGGGTAAGTGTCTCTTGCTGTGGGAAAGCCAATGCCTGCAAAGGCCGTGGCTCTGCCCTCCTGCCTCTCCTGGGAACATGGGGTGCCTGGTCAAAAATGCCCACCACCGCTGAGGCAGAGGTTGGGCGGGGCACTTCTGTTCATCCTTCAATCTCCTTCGCGCCTGGGTGGGGTTCAACACAGAAACGGGTCTTCCCAAGTGACCTCTGCAGGGTGGCAGGCTGAAGAGTGGAGCACTTTGGCAGAAGGTGCTTTTGCTGCCTGCATACCTCTCGGAGAGCCTGGGGGGGGTCAGGTGGAGACCCGAAAGATGCTCTGCTGGACGTGGCTGGTTAAAGAGTCCAACCTTCGGGTCGGGGTCTCTCCAAAGTGACTCGAAGCAGCTGGAAATTCTGCCAGCTCTGCCTAGGGGAGTGTCCTTTGGGAAGCCCTGGCAGTGCTCCTCATGCTTGCTCCAGTGGAGTGTCTCTCCAAAGCGTCAATTTTGGCAGTAAACAAGCTACTTAAGGAGTCCATCCCGCACCCTCTTTATCTTGCAGGAGGCATCACAGCTTCCTGAAGCAGAGCCGCAGTCTCTGGGGTAAGAGCGCTTTCTTGCCAAGGAACGAACTCTGTGGAGCCATCTCAGCTGGCTTCGTGCTACCTGCACTCGCTCACCTCGCGAACAGGGCCCCTGACCTTCCCCGTCTGCCACCCGCGGTAGTGGAAGGGAGCCATTTGTAAACCAGAGGAAGGAAAGGGGCCAGGGGCCGGGGGGTGACACAAGCCCACGGGGACCCTTCTCTGCACAGCGTTGGGAGCCTGCCTGCAGGGGCTGGGCAGCTGCTGGACAAGACCTGCTTTCTCTCTGCCTCCAGGAACTCACAGGCTTGGCTGGAGCAGAAGAAGCGGGAGCTCAAGGAGACGGTGGCTCAGGTGTCTGCTGCGAGGGGAAACATACTTCAGGCAGTGAGAGAGGTCCTCGAAGCCCACGGTGTCCAAGAGGAGAAGAGAGAGGTAAGGGTGCTGGGGGTAGACCAGAGACCTCGCTGCCTTTCCGGGCACCCTCCTGCTGCTTCCTCTTGGCACTCTCAAAGTGGGCACCTTTTCCGACAGGTCTTGCCTTGGGTTTTCTGACACAGAGGCGCTCCTTGGCTCTGTGCTAGGACTCGGTGTTCATGCAGAATGGCCCATGCATGTGTTTGTGTTCACTGCCATCTCTCCATCCCCAATTTTTTCCCAGGAAGTTCTGCGGTTGACAGAGGCAGCAGTTCAGAAGGTGCTTGAAAACTACCTTCAGATGCCTGACTGGGCTCTGGAAGCCATAGGTATGCAGACGGGAAGTCTCGCCCTTGGTTTGTGTATGGCACTCCCCCAAAGCCTGCCAAGCTCTGCTTGAAGCCTGAGAAATACATCCTAATGCACTGCTTCAACTCCTAATCTCTGGCCACCTTCATGTCAGGTGCCGCCATTGATGAGGAGAGGACATCCAAGAGTTACGGTGGGCAAGGCAAGATGACCTGGTGGCCTTCTCCATTCGGCTTCTCTTCTGCAAATCCTCCAGAGACAATCTTGCAGGTATCACAAGGGAACTCCTGACTTGTGAGTCACCTCCTTGCTTTCGGGTTGGCAGACCAAGTGCGCAGCACTTCCCTTCAGCCCGATCGTATCGCTCAGCCCTGCAGTCTGCATTGCATTCCTGATCCCTGCGACCCCTGACAGCACTGCCCTCCCATCAGGAGGGGGACCGAGCTGCCCCCAGCTGCTGTGAACTTTGGCTGTCTTGCCACTGATGGTTATGGCTTTCTGGTTTCAGCCGCGTATTGCCCCTGGCAACTGCTGGGCTTTCCAAGGATCTCGGGGTCACGTGGTCATCCGGCTGCCTGAGCAAATCTGGCCAAGGGCTTTCACCATTTGGCATATCTCCGAGGCAGTCTCTCCTTCTGGGGAAGTCAGCAGCGCCCCCAAAGACTTTGCTGTCTCCGTAAGTCTTTGCCTTGCGCTTATCGGGTGGGGCCCAGCCCCAGGGAAAAGCTGTACCAGAGACGTGCTTCTCGCGGCGGCTTCTCTCAGACATCTGTCTGGGGCTGGCTGCTGCAGAGCACCTCATCCCCTGGGGGGCCACTGGGGGCATGTGGGGTTCTGTACCTCTGGGGGCTGCTTCTCTGCTTCACGGCCAAGGATCCTGGAGCACGTGCTCGAAGCACCCTGACCCAGAGCCTCCCTAACCTGTGCTAGACTACCGCTAGAGCTGAGGGAGGCGGGGAAGGGTTCCCGGGTTCGGCCTTGGCGTGCCCTTTTTCTGACACCCTGCTGGAGCCTGACCTGCTCCCTTTGTCTCTCGTCTTTCAGGGAGTGGATGAGGCAACGGCAGAAACTCTCCTGGGGACATTCACCTACGAGGTGCACAAGGAGATTGCTCAGACTTTCCATGTGCAGGTACTGCAAGAGCTGTGGCAGGATGCCCGGGAAGAAGGCAGGGTTGTCTGCAAGTCCTTGGAGAAAAGAGTGTGGAGGATCATCCCAGACACCCTCTGCTCTCCCACGCTCTGTGCTCCTGCGGGGAAGACGGCAAGAGGAGAGCAAACGGGGCTTTGCTCTGCTGGCCGAGGCAGCTGCCCCACCTTTGCAAGGGCTTTCCTTTTCCTTCGGGTAGCGCAGAGAAAGCAGCAGTGGGAAGGGGTCCAGGAAGGGAAACGGTCCCCCTCAGGGGAGACGGCGGGAGGGAGGACGGCAGACATCTTCCCCCCTCAGCGGGACTCTCCCTGCAACCCGCGTCAGCCCGGGCAGCAAAGCGCCTCCGGTTTCCACAGCTCCCCTCAGCAAGGCTCTGAGGCCAGGCCTTTGCCTTCTAGGCACAGAGGGCTCCTCTGTGGCCCTGGCAAAGGAGGGTCTGGTCGCCCTGGCTTCCTCCTTCGTCAGGGCTGCTGCTTGGTCCTCAGCAGAGGGAATGCGGGCAGAGGGGACTCTGGCGATATGCCGTGGCTCTTGCCACCTGCGTAATGATGGCTCCCCCCATTTCTTTACAGAAGGAGCTTCCCAGGACATTTCGCTACATCAAATTCCAGGTGCAGAGCAACTGGGGAAACCCAGAGTACACCTGTATGTACCGAGTACAGGTTCACGGGAAGGCGGCAAGCCACAACGACCACCCGCAAGCCCAAGAGCTCCTTTAGGAAGCATAATAAACCAAAGAAGATGTGTGGCAGCTCGACTTGTGTATGCCGCGTGCCCCCACCCCTTCCTCCTGGTGTCCCCCCACGTGCCGACAGCCCCAGCTCTCTGAGCAAGTGAGAGTGTCTGCCCAGGCTAGAGCAGAGGACTAGTCTTTATTTTTCCCCTTCCCGGGCTGTAGTTCGGGGGCTAGATGCTGGATCCAGACGGGGGCTGGATGCTTGAGGCCTGTGCTGGAGCCCACGCAGTGTGTCTGTCCGTGCACGTGCGCACAGCCGTGGTGCACGTGTGTGTGTGTGAGTGTTTTGAAACAAAGAAGTTCCTAACAAACTCTCTAAGACTCAATTTGGAGTTTTAGAAAGCAGGTATTCTTTATTGCAGCGCTGGACGCACAGGGTGCCAAATCACTTAACCATAGGGGCTAAATACAATTAGAATATACATGTTCATTACATTTCTAAGAAATAATCTAAATATTCATGTCATTTCCCGGAATTCATTAACATATGCAAAAGACTCTGATGCATGCACCCTTGTGCTCTTGGGTGGTCTTTCAGGTCCTCTGGTGGTTGTCGATAGTCTTCACCACAGTGCCCTCTGGTTGAACTAAGTCTTTACGCATGCTCCATTTATCCCTTGGCTTGGTGTTTACATGTTTTTCACTTGTAACAAGCTAGCTTATTCCAGTATACCTTCCCTATCTACCCTACAAGGTTAACTTCTCTATCTAATTTACTTAGAGTACAAAGTTTCAAGGTTCTTTTGTTTACTGAATGTCCGGCCTATCTATTCATAAAGCATTCCTAACCCATGTACATCATTTCAACCAAAGAGTCTCATGTCTCTTCAGTGTTCCTTTCTTAACAATGCTTCCAAGATACATAATTTATCTGCATACCTGCATACACAACACCTGCTAGTTACCTAACTTCTAAGCAACAAATCTTAACAAACTGTATCCGCTACATCAATTCCCCCCTTTGAGACTTATGATGTTAAGCATCATGAGTCTCACATAATTCACCTATAGACATTTGGTCTACAAAAAGACATACATTGTATCATACAACAAGTGATTATAACTAGGATGGCGATCAGTATTGCAAATATGAACAACTGTCTGAGCCAATCAAAATTGGGAAGCCACGAGAACAGCCAAGAAAGATCTAATCCTTCTCATTCCTTAATTCCTCAATTCCTTAGTTCTTCAATTGTTGAATTTTTTCTCAGTTAACTGTGAATTAATCACTCAGGTTAAAACAACACATACCCTTGAATTCCTCACAACCATGATTATGTCTTAGAAGTAAATAATCGATTGCGGCCCTGTTCTCAAGAGTGGCTTCTCTCTCAAGAGTGGCTTCTCTTATTTGAGTCATTTCCATGCTAATAGCTGAAAGTGCCTGGGAGGTATAATTTATATCTTTAACTAAGGCACAGGTGATCCTTTTTATGATACGGTAATTCATAGCTACCCCAACTCCAGGCACTAGAATAGCTGCAGCTGACATTTCACTTGGGCTGTATAAGGTGACTTGTGAGTCACAATCTTCTGATACCTGGTGTGCACTACTTTTAACCTGTTCACTAGGTTCTAAGTCTTTCTTATTTATCAGCAATGGAGCCATCCTCCCAATTGAACATGGACCTCCTGTTATATTTGCTTAATTCTTAACATCCCTCTCTCCTTAGATTTTGTTGCTTGTCCCAGACTATAAATACTATTATAGGATAACTGGATGCCAAAACTTTGAAACATAGGGTAGTTTTTTATCAATTCCAAAGGAATTGGTATTCCTACGAGACAAGAACTGTACATTCCTCCCACTGAATTCTCTGCTGCAATACAAAAAGAAGACATGTTGGTTACTTCTTGGGCTAAAAGTTCCCAGATATTTTGATTGTTATCCCATTTTGGCAGTAAAAATTGGGGTTCAGCTTTACTGATCATCATAGCTAATATCAACAGGCTCCACATTTTCTGCCCTTGAATTTACAATTTCCCAGCTAATTTGATTTCCCTTTTAAAATGAAATTTCAAATGTTACAAATAATTCAGCAGCTTCTCCAGTGACTCATCAGGTACGCCTTAAAGTTAATTTCAATGGTCCCTTAGGTATAGATATCCAAATTTTAGGAAGCACTTTCTTTATTCTAGTGTAATGAATCTATTCCTTACTCAAAAGCTAATATCAGTGTATAATATATGAAAGTCCCAAGTGTAATTTACTACATCGGAGGGAGTTTCAACTTTAATGGTCCTGTCCTCTCAGAAGTCCATTCTCCAGGTGGAGCTTTCTTCACATGAATATGGTGTATTCAGGGTGTCTGCTCCTTGATCTTGATTGCAGTAAAGGTCAGCAGCAGCACGTGGAACGGTCCCTTCCACTTTTCTTCCAACAGTTGACCTGCAAAAACTTTGACATAAACCCAGTCCCCTGGCTTAAAAGGGTGAACCGGTTGGTCTGGGCCCCTAGCTCTGGTTCCTAAGACAACTTTTGCTATTTGGCCCAATTGTTTTCCTAGAGCAATCATATACTGTTGCAAATATCCTTCTCCTAACTAACTGATTCAAATCTTCTCCTCTATATTGCAATTGGTATGGCCTTCCAAACAGAATTTCAAAAGGACTTATGCTTTCCTTAGTTCTCAGTTGTGTTCTGATCCTAAGCAACGCAAGTGGAGGCCCTTGATACCAATATAGATTAGTTTCTTGGCAAATTGTAGCTAGTTGTTGTTTTATCAAATGATTCCTCTTCTCAACCTGCCCACTTGCTTGGGGTCAAAGTGGCGTGTGTAAGTACGACTCAGTCCCTAGCATTTTGCTAAGTTGTTGAACTATGTGTGTGCAAAAGTGAGTACCTCTATATGATTATATTACTGCTGGTATTCCAAATCGAGGTATAATTTCATTCAGTAATACTCAGATGACTTCTCGAGCTTTGTTTGTTCTGCAAGGGAAGGCTTCTGGCCAACCTCAGAATGTGTCTGTTAACACTAGCAAGTACCGCCACCCTCCTTTTCTTGGGAGTTCAGAAAATGTCTATTTGCCATTGTTGCCCTGCGACGTTACCCTTTCCAATTGTCCCTACCTGTACCCTATTGGTTGTATTAGGATTGGTTTTCAGACAAATTTCACATTGCTGCGTTACTTGTCTCACCACAGTATACAAATTGCGACCTACTGTTCTTTTGTTTAGATCCTTGTATAAAGCATCTGCTCCTCAATGAGTTTTACAGTGCTCATCTAAAACTAATTTCCATAATATTCTAGAGGGTATTATAATACGTCCATCATCTGGTGTATATACCCATCGTCTTTTTCTTTCCCTTCTAAATCGTCGAAAATATTTAATTAAAGTATACAATAATTCAGCAGCATGGTTTCAATAGCAGCATGGTTTCAATATTCAATATAGCAGCATGGTTTCAATCCCCCCCTTTTCTATGCCCTTTGCAAATTCTTTTGCAAAAGTTCATACTCCTCATACCGATACCGATTTGAGTTAGACTAGCCCACATCCGTTGCATTATGGACATTATAACATTTTTTAAACAGGCAAGCATCGTACAAACTATTCCAATTACTATAAGAATTACAATGACATTCCGTAACATAGATGCCAACCATCCGGAGAGAGAAAACCCTAATTTACCCAAAATTGTATTTATCCAGTTTCCTTCCAAATCCTCCTTAATGCCTCTACTCTGCTGGGCAACTTGCCTAATCTTGTTTATTTGCTTATTTAGGTGCCAGGTTACATTGGGTATGTGGATACAACAGGTATCACTACTAAGGTCAAGGTATCCACATAATCCATGTTCTTTTGCGAGCATAAAGTCTAACGCTAGCCTATGCTGTAAAACCACTTTTGAGGTAGCTTGTAGTTGTGTATTCAGACCTCGTAAACCCTTTTGAGCGGCATTTGCGAAACTTTCTGTCTGGTAAGTCAGATTGTAAATAGCTATTTTGTTTTCTAGCGTGGATATACCTGGTAAAAAGATGGATTCCAGAGTCCATCCTAATTGTACACCAGAGCTAGGCCTCTTCCATTCACTATCTCTCTTCATTCGTAGCCATGGATGTGGATGTAAAGGTTCTTGTCTCTATAAAGGGCATAAAGTGAGCATTCCCAAAGTCCATTCTCTAATTGGCCCCGTAAGGGGAGCGTGAGCGTGCCATTCACCACTACTGCTAACACACACGGTTTGACCCAAGCTTTCTACCCTATCCTTTAAGCAATCAATATTTGACCAAGTATCATTATTAGTTAGGTAACTCCAAGTATCATTTAGGTATGTAGTTAAATTTCTGCAGGCACATCCTAATCTTAACAGTTTCGCTACTGGGTATATTCTTTGTACTTCCGCGTCTTTGGTAGAACAATTGTAAACTTTTGTGCAATTCCACTTACTATTTTTCTTATCGGCGGTAGCTTTATCGCTCTCAATATTTCCATATTCTGTTGATACTTGTAAGGGATCCTCTGGTCTGCCCTCTGTTCCTTTAAAGATCAGACACCACTTCACTTGTTCAGTGTGATTCCATTCTCCAGATTGAGCGTTTTCCCAAATTTTGGGAAGTTGGCAGCCCCCAGGAGTGTTAGTTCACTCATTCCCTGAGGGCCTATAAATAATCTCTTTCGCCCATGGAGTTGGAGGTTTAGTTATATTACACTTTGTGATCACACGATTCTTTTTTTCAAAATTGAAAGAGTAATTCCCTTCTACACTTGTCCAATTCAAAGGAGAGGTTAGATTCGTGCTATTCCCCATCTTTTCCCATATCGGGTAAGGTCAGTAGTGAGTACTCCCCATGGAACTGGATTTTGGGCTGAGCTAGGAAAGGGTAGCCAAGCGGTGACTGATGATACATTCTGGATTTTTCCAAATCCTTGAACTAATTTTAAGATCAAATTGTTTTCAATTGCCCCTGTCTTGTTCACATAGAACACCAATAGTGTCACAATTATCGTTTTAACCTTAGCTTCGTCGGTCCCAGTTCTTCCACAATCCATTTTGGGGGCGACCTTTTCACTCATGTGTAGTGTATCCACGCAGGTTGCTCCTTGATCTTGATTGCAGTGAACGTTGTCAGAAGTACTTGAAATGGTCCATTCCACTTCTCTTCCAACGGTTGATGTCATTTGGGGCACCGCAACATCACCGGCGGGCTGATGATGCCGTGGAGGAGCAGGTGAGTGGGGAATGGGGGGTCATGGGGGGTCGTCCCCCCCCCCCCAAAAAGGGGGTCACAGCCCAAAAATGCCTGATAATTCCTGGGGGGGTTCAAAAATTTTTAAAAACTGTAAATCTATCTGTGAGGCCTCGAAATAGAGAAAAATCTCTCCTTGTTCTATATATTGAAAAATAATATTCCTTTATATGTATACAAGGATTTCAAAATAGGAACCTATATCTGCCCTATTATATAAAGGATTTTAGAGTAGAAAAAAATTCAGAAGACGTATATAGGGTTTTAAAATACAAAAAGAACTCACGTCTATATAAATTAAAAAAGAAAGCACTTCCAAATGCAAAAAGGATGATATATTTTATGTATGAAGGAATTGAAAATAGAAAAAAGTCTGAATAGATACCGCTGTCTACACTTACTACGTGTTACGTAGAGAGCCTAAATAGGCATTATACGTAATCTAAGAGATGATCTACAAGTGTAAATAGATATCTAAGTCTAAAATCTAAGTCTATAAAGAGATAAGTGTAAATATATGTAAGTGTAAATAGAGAAGTCTATAAAGACATTTAAGTGTCAAAATATGTAAGTCGACAGATATATAGTCTGAGCAGGTATTATATATAATGAGTGGGAAATAGGGGGGTATAAGTGAAACATAAATATATTCACTAAATATATAGAGAGAGGTACGTGTAAATACGTTAAGCGTAAACGTCTATGATAGATAAGGTTTTTAAAATGCAAAGAACCCCTGTTTATAGAAAGGATATAAAAACTCTTCACCCCACCCCCCACCCCCCCCCCCGAAACACCTCTCTATTGAAGATACAAAAGCGCTTTCAAAAGCTGCCTCTTCCCTGTTCTCCTTTTCCGCCTTTTCCCATCCTGATCGGGGGCCAGTTCCCCCAACAGGGACTTTCCCCTGCAGGGCCGTGCACACAGAGCGGGACCTGCCGCCGTGGCCTAAAAACACCACAAAACCCCTGATTCGGGGCCTGCAAGGGGTGGGGAAAAAGAAAACCCGCAATTTGGGGGGAAAAATACCCAACTTGGAGCTCCCGGGAAAGCCAAATCCACCAGGATTTGGGCAGCCGGAAAGCAAAAAAACCCCCATTTTCATGCACAAAACGAAAAAACAAAAATCGCCAATTTTTGTTGTGAAAAAGTGTTGAAAAACCTCCAAGTGGAATATTTTGGAAAAGGAAAAAACCCCGGTTTTGATATTATAGAAAAGCAAAAAACCCCCCGATTTGGGGAAGCTTTGGGGTGAAACACCAGCCATTTGAGGGGCCCGGACCCCTGGGGTGCTGCCTGCCCCGCCAACCTGCCCGTTGCCCCCCGCCCAAACTCTGGCACCCCCCTCCCGCTCCCCCGCCCCCCACTCCCACCCCACTCTCCCTCCTCCTGCGTTTTGGGTTTGTGCTGAAAACGGCGTCGGTGACGTGGGGCTGCGTGAGTTCCCGCTGAGCAGCGCTTGCACGGCGCCGGGGGCTGTTCTGCTCCTCGCCCCGCCCTGCCGGCGAGCGGGCTGGGGGTGCGCGAGGGCCTGGGAGGGGGCACCGCTGGGAGAGCTGACCCCGGCGGACCCAGGGGATGTTCCAGACCCTATGACGTCAGGAAATAAAACTCGGGGGGCGGTTGGCGGGGGGGCCGCTGCGGGGCTGCGGCTGGCTGGGCATCGGGCGGTTGGCGGCGAGCCGTTGTTTTCGTTTGTACCGCTTGTCTGTCTGGGGTTTTTCTCTCTGTTGTTTGGGGTTTTTTTCCCCCCTTTTCCTCACAAGTGGAGTTTTTTCACTTTTGCCCTTCCAATTCTCTCCCCCCTCCCACTGAGGGGGGAGCGAGGGAGCGGTTGTGTGGTGCTGAGTTGCCGGCTGGGATTCAACCACGGCACAAGGTGAGTGGCAAGCCCTGCCTGGCTAAACGCTTTAGGCTCCCCGCGTTATTCCTGCCATCTTGCGAGGCCCTCCTTGTTCTTTCCTGCTGCTTTCAAGTGCCTTGTGCTCCAGCAGCAGGCTGGGAAGGAGGGTTGTGGCAGGAGCGGCGGCTCCCTGTGACTCCTTCTCGGGCTGTGAGCTTCGCCCCGCGTGTGGGCTGCCGAGGATCGTCGGCTCTGCTGGGGACACAGGCAGCCCGCAGAGCTTGAGGCCGAGCCGTTCCTTTCCCCCTGTGAGCATCTGGGGAGGGGGACTGGGGGGGCTGCGGACCCCCGAGGGGGCCGAGGAGTGGGGCTGTGCATCCCGGGGGGGCCGGGGAGTGGGGCTGGGGGGGGCTGCGAGCCCTAGGGGGTCGGGGAGAGGGGCTGGAGGACTTTCGGACCATAGAGACCAGACCAGAGAGTATAGCTGGAGGACTCCCGGACCATAGAGATGGCGGACTCCCGGACCAGAGAGTACACCTGGAGGACTTCCGGACCATAGAGACGGAGGTCCAGATGCATAGAATGTACCCGGGGGACTTCCGCACCATAGAGGAAAATGTCCGGCCTAGAGAGTACAGCTGGAGGACTTCTGGACCATCGAGACGGTCGTCCGGACCGGAGAGTGCACCTGGGGAACTTCCGGGCCATAGAGAGCAAAGTCCGGCCTAGAGAGTACCCCTGGAGGACTCCCGGACCATAGAGCGCAAAGTCCGGCCTAGAGAGTACTCCTGGAGGACTCCCGGACCATCGAGATCAAGGTCCCCCAAGGAGCTGGGAAGTGGGGCTGTGGGTCCTGGTGGGACTTGAGAGTGGGGCTCCCAGGGGGCTGGAAAATGGTGTGGTCGAGTGCTGTGAGCTCCGGGGCTCCTGGGGCTGCGAAGTGCTTGCAAACGCTGCGGAGGGGCTGCGAGCCGTGCGCATGCGCGGTCCCGGGGCGCCGTGCGCATGCCCGGTCCCGGAGCGGGGACTACAACTCCCGGCGTGCCTCGCGCGGGCGGTCCGGCGGAGCCGCGCGCTGATTGGCTGCGGACCGTATTTCAACGGGGCGCGCGGCGGGGTGTGCACCGAGGCGGCGGCGCAGCGTGAGTGTGAGGAGCCGCGGGCCCGGGGAGCCGAGGAGTGGGGCTGTGGCGGGGCGGGCGGTTCTGCAGGGGACGGGGGCTGGGGGGGGGCTCCAGGCGGAGGAGGGGCTGTGAGCATGTGGGGAGTTGGGGTGGGGGGGGGGCTGCGTGCCCTAGAGGGGCCGCGCAGTGGGGCCGGGGAGGGGGGGCGGGCGGGAGGGAGGAGGGGGCGCTGTGTGCAAACAGACCCTCCCTGCGAGTCCCTGCTGTCGCCCCGTGGGGCCGGGGACCCCCCGGCCCTCCTTGCAGGCAGACTGGGGGCTTCGCGGGCCGAGTCGAGGGAGGAGCTGCTGCAGAGAGGGATTAGAAACGGCCTTCTGCCCCCGAAACTCCTGCAGCATTTGAAGGGGAGGGACAGGTCCACCCCGGGGCCCCAGGGGGAAGACCTCGGAGCAGGGACTTGGGGTTGTTCCAGGAGCAAAAGCTGGTCCCAGCCAGCTCGCCTCTGCTCCCCCGGCACCGGGATCAGACCTTTCAGCCCCGTTTCTGCCCGAAACATCACACAAGCGCTTGCCCTCCCCGGGGCACCTTTGGGACTTGAGAAGAGGCGCAGCAGCTGGGTTTTTGGGCTCAGAAATGGGCGCTAAGTGAGCTGGTTTGGGGGCCCAAAGCAGAAGCCGGTTTGGCCGTTTGTGCGGGGGGTGGGCGGGCATTGGGGGCTGCAGGGGAAAGCAGGGGGTGGGCAGGGTGCGTGGACCCTCCCCGGGGGTGGGGGTCTGGTCCTGCTGGACCCCGAAGTGCGGGAGGCCGGCACGCATCAGGCCCAACTCAACGTCTGCGGTGGTCTCTGGGGGGAAGAGGTGGTCTCTGCTTTTCAGACCCCGCACGCCCTCTTTGAGTCCAGCTCTTGCTTGTCGACTGCTTCGAATAGTTATTAACTGATTAGTCGTACAAACTAATTAATGTTTGTACAATGTCCAACTATGATATTTAATCCTAACGGTCGAGTTTTGACGGCGATTGGTTTATGACCTTGTCAAAAGCCCAGGCTGTTGCAAATAGCTGGAGCTTGTGAGGAGAAGGAGCTGAAATCAATGGTGCGGAGCTGGAGCTTCAATTAGCCAGAACCGTAGCAAGCAGGAGCTGGAACGAGACGGGGTGTCCGCTGTCTGGGGCATGCCTTAGCCAGAGGCAAAATTACCAGCAGCTGTAACGAGCAGGAGCTGCGATTCGCTGCAGTGTCTGTTTGCCGGAGCATCCGTCGGCCAGACTGCACTCCCAGCACGGCTGAAGAGCAGCCAGGCGCAGGCAGGGCTGTCCCCGGCAAGGCGCTCCGAGCGGCAGGGAGGCGAGTTGTCCTTCTGCCAGCGGGTAGCCCGGCCTCTTCCCTCGGGGATTAAATCCACGCCACGCGTGGATCCGCTCTCTTTGCGTGGAGGGTCTCTCCCGGACCCGTTCCCGAGGGCTGAAGTGTCGCCTTCGCGAGGCGTGGCGACCTGGTTCAGGAACGGCACGGCGACCCCCCTCCCCGGAGCGCTCGGGCCATCGACTCGCAGACACCAATGTGGTGGACGGCAAATGGCGTTTTTTGGTAGATAACACGGTGTTATATACCTTGGGTTTACGACGTCACTTCCGTCTGCTTACTTCACACCTAAATGCTACTGGCTATTAGGGGAGGGGATCCTATCTTTCCGTACAGCGCGATATCTTCCGGCCGCCTGATCCTAACTACCCACATTTCCCCCCTCCCTATGCATAATGAAACTAGCTAAATGTAAAAAGCTTAAAAGATATATATCATAATCTTGGGTAAAAAACGTTAAAATATATACGATAAACTTGAATAGAAAATATATGGCACGCTAATGCAAGGGATAACTAGGGTGTAACAGGGAATAACAGGGTAATTAGAGGTAGAACTAGAGGTAGGTAAAAAATTCTAAGCAAGAATATTCTTAGAGCAATTGCCGGCGTTCTATCATCATGATGTTAACTTGTTCTAGCTGGCTCTTGGCAAACGACATGAGCTTATTCAATATACAGGGTCCGAAGATCAATTCTATTATGATTGTTACTATTGGCCCTATCAGGGTAGATATCAGGGTGGCAAGCCACGGTGAATGGTAAAACCATGATGCAAACCAATTTTGCTGCGCCTCTCGCTCCCTTTTTCGTTTTTCCAATCCTTCTTGCAATTTGGCCATGGTGTCTCTCACTATTCCAGTGTGGTCGGCATATACACAGCATTCTTCTCTCAGCGCGGCGCATACTCCTCCTTGTTGTAAGAACACTAGGTCTAACCCTCTCCGATTTTGTAGCACTACTTCTGATAGTGATCTAATTGAACTTTCTAACGCACTTATTGATTGTTCGATTCTAGCTAAGTCCTCATCTACTGCTATTCTCAAGTCACTGAATTCTTTATTTTGTTGCACTAAGGATGCTACTCCTGTACCCACTCCCGTCCCTGCTATGATCATTAGAGTGGCTACTGTTAGTGCTGTAAAGAGTTCCCGTTTTGACAGATGGTGTGCTGGGGTAATCTGTGAGTCATAGACAAAGTCTTTGGAATGGTAAAAGATTTTAGGGATTATAACTACCTGGACACAATATTCCGAGGATTCATCAAATTTGTCCAACGACAAACAGGGTGTGAAACCCACTTGGTATTGTTGGCCGGTATTAACCACTTTGCAGGAGTTTTATCCTGTGTCTCATTAACACATAGTTGTTTTTTATGGTTTGGGACTTTACCCATGCACACGCCGCTTCCTACAACTTCTGCTAATGTAATCCCTTGTTTTTCTATGTCCCATGTGCACTGGGCCGGATTTGAACCATTTACTCGCATGGGCTTGTTATTTACTCCTACAGCCTCGTAAAAGGGTGGCCGTATTCCGTAACACAACCAACAATGCTCCGTAAGATTTGGGTTAGTTTTGTTCAGCAGCTGATAGCTAGCTTGCATCATTTTCCAGAGAGAATGTTGGTCAGAAATTATGGCGGTCTGTGCAGTAAGTCTGGTGGTGTGTACAATAAGTTCGGTACTACTTACAGTACTATGTGGCAATGGTGCAGGTATTGTCGGGTCAGGTATTTTTGGGTGAGGAACCGGGTTAGGCCCAATTACTCGGTTAGGGCCTGCTGGCAGTGGATCTTTCGGAACAATCTCCTTTTTTATGAGGATAAAACCGCCTCTGTCTGACCCTGATTCTAGATACCTTACTCCCCACATTTTCCCAAGAAGCCAAGCGTCTTCTCGGGGGTTGGTAACATTTAGAAAGAGGAATGAGCAAGCTCCCTTTCTTTGTGATGTCGCTCGTCCTGGCCCTTGTGCTGGGGCACGCCCCCATTTTGCACGTCCTGACGCTGCTCGCGGTGGAGAACACTTATGCGGACCCCACTGGACTTTTAGGTATTTATCCTTACCGTCACCCGGTATCCAAGTAGGGGCTATGGTCTCACATCCCCAATGACTGCAAAAATATTGATCAGGGTAGTTACAATAACCTTTCCCAGGATTAGAGCTGGGGCACATATAAAATTCTGAGTATTCCCAGCATGGGTTTATCGGGACAAGCTGACACAGAATGGTAGTGAAGCTCGGTGCACTTGATGTAATCTGAGTAGCGATAACGTGCTGATCTTCAACTCGAATGAGGGACCATTTAAATGGACGATGAGGATGGTGTTCTGATGCTGCTTGTCCTATAGTGACGAGCCCTAAAATGAAGATTACACATTGTGGGTGTAAACATTGTAGCCTCTGCTTATAGGGGTTGTGTCGCCGTTGTCCGGATTCTGCTGGTGCGGAACTCTCAGGTGTGGGCAGGACGTTTGCTGATTTGTCGTCTTCTCCTGCTACCGGAGCATACGGATTACGAGGGCGTCCGATAATCCGGTTCTGTGGAGAAAAACTCACAATTTTTATTAGTTTTATTCTGGAGGTCTGGTTTGATGGATTTAAGCGGACACCACTTAACTATTCCATCTCTTTTGACCGCGGCATACCCTCGCCCTGTAAGGACTAGCCTCCACCCTTGTTCCCATTCTCCTAGCTCATTTCTGATTATGACCAACGGGCCTTCTTCTAGCGCCCGAGTGGCCCAATGTTTTTGGGTGGGGCTATTTCTCTCTTCCCCTCTAGGAAATTGATTTAGTGCTAAAAGAGCGGTTGCTAACAGGCGTGCTTGGTCTCCCGGGGGAATGGCGCTGGTGAAACCTTCTGTTTTTGCCAGCACCTCTAATTTAGACTTTACAGTGTGATTCGCTCGTTCGACTATGGCTTGTCCTGTGCTATTATACGGAATGCCGTGTGTCAGGGTAATACCCCATTTCAGAGCAAATGCCTGAACTGATTTAGAGACAAAATTCGGACCGTTGTCTGTTTTGATCTGATTAGGAATGCCAAGCCACGCCATAACCGTTAACCAAT
Source organism: Calonectris borealis (assembly GCF_964195595.1). Taxonomy (NCBI): domain Eukaryota; kingdom Metazoa; phylum Chordata; class Aves; order Procellariiformes; family Procellariidae; genus Calonectris; species Calonectris borealis. The sequence goes on along the minus strand of NW_027441491.1, from coordinate 14,314 downwards.
GTTGGATGGTTACTTTGGAGTTGGTTCTAAGGTGTTGTGTGGCTACGATCATTCCGCTATATGTGTCTACAGTTACTGCTAGCCACGCTCGGGGTTTTAGCAACTGACAGAGCGTAAAGTCTGTTTGCCACAATTCGGAGGCTTTGAGACCTCTGGGGTTGACTCCACTGGACCACAGTGGTGTTTTCTGACAGTGGGGACATGTGGCTACTACGTGTTTTGCGTCAGTGACCGAGATTCCGCATCTCTTCGCTAGCGCTTTAGCTCCGACGTGGAGGGACTCGTGTAGCTGACGGGCATCCCTTAGCGTCCACAACCCTTTCGCTGCGGCGTCTGCTTTGTCGTTACCGGTTTGGAAAAACCCTTTGATTGGGTCGTGGCTGTTAACGTGGATGACCGATATGGTGCCCTTTCGAGAAAAAAGTGCTTCTTCCAGCATCAGGGCTGTTGTGGATGTTGACACGCCGGGCCCCGCCATGGCCAAGCAAAGTTTGGCCACGAACATCGAATCGGTCACGATATTGAGATGTTCCTCTGGGAACAGTCCGCACGCCAGTACTACGGCCATCGCTTCTAGCTGCTGGACTGAAAGCGCACAGTCGGTCATTTTAATGCAGTGCCATTTTTCTCCAGATTGCCATACTGCCGCCGCGGTTGAGGTTGTTGAGGATGCGTCTGTAAAGGCCGTTGGTCCCTGTTGGGGTCAGTCCATGATCTTCTGTGGGAGGTCGATGTCGACAATGGTCAGCATTTGAGTCCAGGGGGGCTTTGTAGCATACTGGACTTCTCCGCCAAACCCAACAAGAGCTATAGCTAGATACTCCGACATCGCCACTGATTGCTTTGGGAGCTGCTTGCGGAAGGGTAGGTATATCTTGGCGGGTTCGATGCCTAGGTGTCTTAGGGCGAGTTTTCTGCCTTTCATGATGAGATTACCAAGGCACTCGACTCCTGGAGAGAATGCACGTGATGGTTTTCCCAGGACTATCCATTGTATTGGTCGAGCCTTTTCAGGGGGCCCCTGGGCTAGTGCCCCTACTCCCCCGCCCTCCGTGAAATGTACATACAGATCAAGCGGTACACCAGGGTTCCACCTGGCGAGCGTGCTCGACGATACCTGTTGGTCGATAAAGTCGAGAGAGTTCATTGCTTCCGTCGTCAGAGTTTTTTGTTCCCAGGGTTTTTTTCCTTTCAGAAGATTGTATAGGGGGGCCATGATTTCGGGAGGGATCAGGACAATGTTACGGAGCCACTGCAAGGATCCCACCAATTGCTGCATGTCATGGAGTGTTTTGATGTTCCGGCGGATTTTTATTTGGGGGGGGGGGGTTACGTAAGAACTGGTGATCCCCACCCCCAGGAAAGTTACACATGGTCCCCTTTTAACTTTCGCGCCTGCGATTTCGAACCCGTTTGTTTTTAAAGTTTCCGAAACCGCTGTTACTAGCTGGTTCACCTGATTTTCTGTCGGCGCGGCGATTAGAATATCGTCCATGTATTGAATGATAGTCGCAGTCGGATCATCGCGCCGAACCGGTGCTACCGCGCGATCCACTATAATTTGGCAGATAGTAGGCGAGTTGATCATTCCTTGAGGCAGCACTTTCCACTGGAAACGTAGGTTGGGGCGTGAGCTGTTTGGGAACACTACAGAAAAAGCAAACCGCTCTTTGTCCTCCTCATGCAGTGGTATTGAAAAGAAACAGTCTTTAATATCAAGGACGGCACACGGTTGTCCTTCTGGTATCATAGAGTTCATGGGCAGCAGCGTTTGGACGGGACCCATTGGTTGAATTTTCTTGTTTACTTCGCGCAGGTCATGGAGGAGACGAAACCCCTCGCCGGTTCGTTTGGGTATTACAAAAACTGGGGTGTTCCATGGGCTAGTGGAAGGCTCTATATGACCTCGTTGTAACTCGCGGTCGACTAGCTTAAGAAGAGCGTCCATTCGAGGCTTTGACAGGGGCCACTGCTCGACCCACACTGGGTTGGACGATTTCCACGTCAGTCTAATAGGTGGAAGTGGGTGTGCGGCAGTGGCCCTCACAATAAATTTGTCACCCTGGCTTTCAAAAGGGCTAGAGCGTCCCTTCCCAGCAGGGGTGGGACTCCTGACATAACATATGGGAAGAGGGTAATGGTTTTCTCCGGCCCTTTTTCAGTGTGAAGCGTGATTGCTGTTAGTTGAGCACTTTTCCGAGCCCGGGTTAACCCCCCGACTCCACCCACCATGGGGGCGTTTTCTAATTTCCAACGCGGGGGCCAGTTTGTCTCAGGAATAACTGTAACATCTGCTCCGGTGTCAATCAAAAAAGGGACACTAATGGTGGTGTCATCTAGGGTATTATAGAGGGAACAGATGCCCCACACCACTGGCGGGCTATCGCATTTTACTGCCAGGGCCAGCCTGGGGTCTCGCCCCCAGGAGGTGGTTGTTGCTGCCCTTGAGGTAGGGACTGGTTCGGATGGATCGTCGGTTGAGCCATAAAGTTGGTCGTTTCTCGAGGGGGCAGCGGGTTCGGGGGTGTTGTGCCCCATCCGGGGTTGGCATAACTGGGCCGCCTTATGTCCCAAGTGGGAGAGGGCTGTGCGCGGCCCGAGTGCCCTCTCCGCTTCCCGTTTCCCTGGTGTTTAGATCTGCAGTCTTTGGCGAAATGCCCTTTCTTTCCACAGGCCCAACATGGTCCTCTCGGTCGATTTTGGCGCGGGGGGAGCGCTGTGGGCGGGTTCGCCAACCGAGGGCAGTTTGCTGCCACGTGGCCCGCCTGACCACAATTAAAACATGCCATCACATTAGCTATCGCAGTGCGAACAGCTACCTGAATTGGGGCTAGATGCTCTTTCTTTGCGACATGCTTGATCATGTCTGCGATACTTGACCCCGCTGGTAGTGATCGTAGGATCTCTTTGGTTGCCGAATTACACTGCTGACGTAAGCACTCTGCAACAACCGGGCCTTTCGCTTCCGCGGGCAGGGTCGAGGAGTCGACCGCTGCCTGAAGGCGATCCACAAACTGCGTAAAGCTCTCACTTTCATTTTGCTTAATTGTGGACCATGGCGACGGCTTGGCAATAACTCTAGAAGCGGTGCGAATAGCTTCTCTAGCCGTGCGGGTAGTTGTCATAATTTCATGGGCCCGCAGGCCCTGGGCCTGCGCCTGGGGGGTAATCATGGTGGGGTCTGTACCCATCAGCCGCTGCAGGCTGGAACCATGCAGCGGGTGATCCGCCCCGGCCACTTGGGCTAATTGTCTCGCACAGTTGTCCTCCCATTCTTGTTTAAAAACGATCATCCCTGCCCCATCAAAAATCAATCTACAAGTTTGTTTTATATCGAACGGGAGCATATCGTCTCCCCCAAAGACACCATCTATGAGGGTGGAGACCACGGCAGAATTAAGGCCTTTATCTGCAATCGACTTAACGATCGCTTGTATATCTTTAGGGTTTACTGGCGAGTAAACCCTCTGTCCCCCGTCCGTCACTCGGACCGGGAACGCTAGTCTGGCTGATGGAACCCACTCGGCACACACAGTCTTTATTTTCCTCCAGTCGGTGAGGGGGAGGTTTTTGTTTTTATTTTGGATGAAAGTGTTTTGGCTTTTGACTGTGTGTACTCCCATTTCCTCCTCCTCTGAGCTTGGATCGGTCACGAGCCACTCGTCCCAGCTAGTGTCTGATCCGGAGCCGGAACTCGACTGACCGGCTGCTTCCGGTTTCTGATACCTTTTTGTCGGGCTCCGGCCCTGCCCGCTTCTCCTGCGGGCGAGCCATTCCCTCCCTCTTGGCCCGCCCCTCCTTTCTGGTTCGCCCCGCCCGTTGCTCGGGGGGGGGGGGGGGGGAGGGGGGGAGCCTGCCCTCTGAGGGCATTTTTTCAGATGGTCGCTCTGATTGGCTTTCCGCCCTTCGCTCATGCTCCCCTCCTCCTCCTGGCCACTCCCGCCGCCTTTCTTCTCGTTCTCCTCCCCTTTTTGTTCATGTGCGCTTGTTAATGCTAGCGCCTCCTCCCAGTTCCCGCCACGGGCATCTTCGGCCCGCCCATCCCCTTTGTGCTCGGCGCCATCTTGGGGCATATAGGGCGGTGGTTTAGCCCGGGCTTCCTCAGACTCTATCCTTTTCGTAATGCCCCTGGCTTCCTCAGCCAACCCTCCCCAGAAGGATTTAGCTCTCTCTTGCGCCTCCGTAAGCGGGTCAGGGTTCGGGGATTGAGGGGACATGGCGCCCTCTTGCAGATCTTTAGGCTCGGCAGAATCATCACCATCTAAGGGGTGCAAAGTCTGCGTGGCTGCCCCGACTCCCAATTTCGGGATGGCCAGCAAACAGTTCTTTGCCGCCCTCCAAGTCTCCTGTTCTTGTATTGCCTTCTGCAGAGCCTGTACGACTTTCCCCCACGACTTAAGGGTTTTCCCAGAACCCGAGGACATCGTCTCCTCGGCTAACGCTTTAGTACATTTATCCCACACTTCAGGGTGAAGGATATCGACCGGCTGGTCAATGGTCCCAATGTGTAAAAGCCTCGCAACGGCGAGGGTAAAATCTTTGGGCTTACAATCAATACCCCAGTGCTTATGTAATTGCGATACGACCTTCACAAGAGCTTCCATCCTCCTTGTTGGTCCGGCAGCGTCCTCCCCGCCGGGCTGGTCCTGCCGCTCCGGCCACCGTTCACCCGATTCCAGGTGGGCTTTCCCGGGTTTCGGCACCACTTGTCGCCTTCGCGAGGCGTGGCGACCTGGTTCAGGAACGGCACGGCGACCCCCCTCCCCGGGGCGCTCGGGCCATCGACTCGCAGACACCAATGTGGTGGACGGCAAATGGCGTTTATTGGTAGATAACACGGTGTTATATACCTTGGGTTTACGACGTCACTTCCGTCTGCTTACTTCACACCTAAATGCTACTGGCTATTAGGGGAGGGGGTCCTATCTTTCCGTACAGCGTGATATCTTCCGGCTGCCTGATCCTAACTACCCACACTGAAGTGAGGTGGGGGTCCCCTGGCTCTCCCCGGGGGGCAGGCGGCAGCACGAGGCGGCGGTGTCTCCCCGGTACCCGGCAAAGGGGAGTGAAACCAGCCGGCTGGAGCTCCGGGGGTGCACAGCCCGGCCCCGCACGGCAGAATCCTTCCCTGGGTTTTCACCTTTGGCTGGATGTGACAAACAGGTTCATTTTGTGCCTCCTCTTTTCCCAGCGTCACCTTCTGCGTCACGTGAAGAAAATCCTGCGTGGCTGACGCCGCTTGCTGCTCAGGTAATGGCACGTGTGGGGCCGGGGGAGCGGGGAGAAACATTGGCGCGTTCAAGGACGCTGCAGGTGCTCCACGTCAAACCCAGGGAAAAGGCAAATTTGCTGCCGGTGCAGAAAAGCTGATGAACAGTTGCCGTTAACAGAGCGTGCGTGCCTCGTTCCCGCATCGGTCCCTGGGTAGTTACGAGTGTTTTCCTTTCAGGGAAAAGAATGAGCTTTCACCTACGATAAATTAAGAGCTGCCTGTGACCTTCTTTAGGGTCAAGTGTTTCTCTTCTGTTTGTTCATACTGATTTTACGGGCAGGTTGGAAAGAGCCTTTTATTTTTACACGCGTAACTCAATTTGTAGTACTACGTGGTGTCAGGATAGTGAATTTTGGAGCACCCAGGTACTACTAGAAACGTAATGAATGAGACACGATGGAAACTGATATTTAAACTTGATTTTTACTTGATTTTTTTTTCATTAGAGTGTTGATGGCATGTTGTCCTGTGGCTCAATCCACATTCTGTTCAGTGGAGTCTTCAATCTAGGACTTTGAAGGAAAAAAGTTGGTCCTTCCAAAAAAGGGCTAGTCATTCATAGGATCGAGGTATAGACTTGGCGAGCCGCTTAAGTACGTGATCAGAATTAAAGCCAAATGCTGCTTCGTGTTGCTGCTGTTGGTCTTCACTTTCATTAGTTTTCCCGCTGCTCTGTCATGGTTGGGAGCTCTGAATCATCCTTTTTTTCACTCCCTAACGCATTTTTCTCCCCAAGGAGAGGCTACGTTTAAAAGCTACTTAGTTTCCTCACAAATGCATCGGTCGATAAAACGGAGTTACGATTATTAAAACCACACAAATGACACCGGTCTTACAGATCTGGACTATTTCTGAACATGTGTTCATCGTGTGCAGATGTCATCGGGATACGGATCATCTGCACCTCGTGCTCTGACGAGACGATCAGCTGAGACAGGGACGAGCTCTAAAAGAAAAAAAAGGTACAACGTCAAAGTTTTATTTTGTTGTTGGTTTTTGTGGTACGCCTGTGCAAAGCTTGCTTCCCTCCGTCTGTTTTCTCTTCCTGCAAGCACGGTCTTCTGTTTCTGTGCGCTTGCTGTGAAAGGGTGCTGTGAAAATAATGTTGGACTAGAAGAGGAAAGGAACCGTTTGTAAGAGTTGGGATGTTCGGGAGAAACAGGCTTTGTTTTCACGATAAAAGCTTTATGCTTTTTCAGTGAGTCAGTGTTTAAAATGCCTTACAGGAGCACTCGAACACCTTAGTGAGATACTAGCATCTGTGCTAAAAGCAATCAAGGTCAAAGAAACGGCGTGGATAACACGGGACAAATTGGCGTCGCTTCGGTGCGTTTTCCAGGCTTTCCCGAGAAGCGGTAGCAGCCTCGTAACTAGCGACAGAGAGTCCTGATGTGGTTTTGGTGAGTTACTGCTTTTATCACGTCCTTTTTCCTTAACCTGCAGTGCGGCGGCGGGTCAGGGCCGAGGTCATCGGTGAGGCGAGCGAGTCCCCTCGGCGGATGGGGCGGTGTCTCCTGCCCGCTGGCCGCTCGGGGGTGGCGGGACGGGAAGCTTCAAACTGCTCGCTGCGGCAGGCTCCCGGTCTGCTGGAGCCCTGTAGCCCCAGGTCACCCCCAAGCCCAGTCGGCAAGCTGGCCTTTGATGCGTCTCCAGAAGCCCCTGCAGAAGGAGAGGATGCGGCCAGGGGCAAGCTATGGTACTATCGGTCACTGCTTTTTCTTTCTCTCTTCCAGAGGCTGCACTGAGGATGCGGTTGTCTGTTCCTGCCTTGGGGATGCCGTTGATGGCACCCGCTTCAGGCTTGCGTGGGTTGTCTCTGCCCGGCCTCGCTTTCCTCGCAGCGTTGGGGCAAAAAGGGTCCGGCGGAGCACTTACTGGATGTGGACAGGGGCTGCCGCGGCTGAAGCTGGAGAGGCCGGAGAAAGGTAAAGAAGATGACATTGAAGGCCACGTGGCCGGCAGCTGCCTCCTGCTGCAGGCGAGAGAGAGCTTGCCTCTCCAGGTGAGGAAGGATCCCTCTTCGTAGTCCGCAGCAGGCCAGGCCGCCAACACGGACCGCAGGGTCTGTGTGCGTCATCAACGGCGTGGTACGGCCACGTAGTGCACGAGCGAGCGAGGCTACTTGTGTAGGAAGCCTCGTCTCGTCAGAGCTGCGAGATACCCACGTATTCTTTTAGGTGGAGGACAGCAAAGCGACCGGAGTTACAGAAGAGGAAGGGAGGAGAGGAGGAGAAAGAAGCGTCTGAACTGTCTAATTCTCCCGGCAGCGCCGAGAGCGAGAGCTGCGGTGAGTCCCAGGCGCTCAGGGCACTGTCTTCCCTCTTATGCATCCTGGGCCCTCCCAGCCTCTCCCCTGGTCCCCTCTGTTTCCCACGCTGCAGTGTTTTTCTTTGTTTTGTTCCCCTGTACCTCTTCCTCTATTCTTGTGTCCTGCTCCGTCTCCCTCTTTTTTTTCATTCTCTGTCTCTGTTCTGTAGCCCATCGCTGTTTTTTCCTTTTCTATCTCTTTTTCCTGATCTGCATTTGTTTCTTTTTTCCCCACAATTTCTCTGGTCTGTTCTCTGGCTTTCTTTTGCTCTCTGCGCCTGTACGTGCAGCGCCGTGTCCCTGCCTTCCTTCCTCTATCTCTCCTTTCCTGCCTCCCTATCTCTTTCTGTCCTTCTGTCTTTTTCTCTCTCCTTCGTCCTGTCCTTCCTTCCCCCTGCCCCCCCGCCTCTGTCCTGCTGTTTGTCACTGTTTTTTCTTTCTGCCACTCTCTGCCTGGGTTTTGTCACTCTCTCTCTCTCTTTCCTTCAACCTGTTTTTTCCTGTCTCTATTCGTCTGCCTCTAATGCTTCTTTCTCTATCTTTTAGTCCTGCTGTGTTCTGCTGCCCATCTCTGTCCAGTTCCCTTTCTGTTTTTTTTTCCTCTCTTGGTTACTCTGCTTTTCTTCCTGTCCCTATTTTTTTTCTCTCTCTATTCCTCTGTCCTGCTCTGTGTTCCCTCCCTCTCACTCCCCCAGTGTCCTGGTAATATGCAGTCCTCCTGTGTGTTACCAGACCTTCTCCCTGTTGATTTTTTCCTCTTGCTCTATTGCTCTGTCCTGCTCCCTAGAAGTATTTTTTTAATTCTCTGTATTTTTGTTCTTCAGCCCATCACTATTTTTTTGTTCTCCATCTCTCTGTCTCCTGCTCCCCATTCTCCTCTTTCTCTCTCTGTCATTTTTTTCTTTTCCCTGTACCTATGCTTTTCTTTATCCTTGCATCCCACTCCTTCCCTTCCTCCGTCTCCCTCTGTCACGCTGTCTCACTCCCTATCCCTCTTTTTTTATTTCTACTCTTGTGACGTGTGTGTCCCCCAACCCTTCCTTTTACGTGTCCCGGTCTTTCTCTCTACATCCTTCTATCATTCTCCTTCTCTTGCTGTTCTTGCTCTTTTTCTTACTTTTTCTCTAACCTGCTGCCCATCACTATTTTTCCTCCTGCATCCCTTTGTCCTGCTCCCTGTACTTGTCAGTCTTTCCCTTTGTTCTGCCTCCAGTCTTTCTCTGTTTTCTCCATCTCTGTCCTTTTCCCTGTACCTTTTTCCGTCTGCTTCTCAGTTCTTCTCTGTCATCTTATTTTTCTCTTTCTGCCATCCCTCTCTTTTTCTCTGTGACCCTCTGTGCTGTTCCCTTTCTTTTCTTTCTCCAATTATCTGCTGCCTTACCTGTCCCCCTCTCTCTGTCTCTCTTCCTCTGTCCTGCTCCCTGGCCCTATTTTTTATTGCTTCACTTCTCTGTCCCGTTCTCTGTCTTTTTTCTCTTATCTCTTTGTCATCCATCCTCCCCCTAACTTTTTGTCTGTATATGTCCATACCACTGCCTGTTTGCATCGTTTCTCGCTATATACCCCTGCCCAGCATGATTCTCCTTTGTCCTGCTTCCTGGCCTTTTTTCTCATCCTGCAGCGCTGGTTTTTCTTTCTCCCTCTCTTTATCCTGATCTGTCTCTCTCTCTTTTCTCAGTCCTTCTGGTGTGTTCACTATGTTTTTTCCTCTCTCTCTCTTTCCTTATTTCTGTAATTCAATTTTTCTCTCAAGCCGTCTGTTCTGCACCCTGCTCATAATTTTCTTCCTGTTTTCCTCTGTCCTACTCCTGCGTGTAGCGCGCGAGCGAGGCTACACGTCTAGGAAGCTTTGTCTCGTAAGACCTGTGAGACACCCATGTATTCTCTTAGGTGGAGGACAGCCAAGCGACCGAAGTTACAGAAAAGGAAAGGAGGAGAGAAGGAGAAAGAAGCGTCTGAACTGTCAAATTCTCCCGGCAGCACCGAGAGCGAGAGCTGCAGTGAGTCCCGGTTCCTCCGTGCCCCTCACCTGGTCCCCTCCCTTTCCCACTGTGCTGCGATTTTTTTTTTTTGCTCCCCTGTACCTCCTTTCTCCATCTCGCTCTAAGCGGCTCCCTGTTCCCATGTTTTAGGTCCTCCCTCTCTCTGCCCTGTAGCCTGTGGCTATTTTTTCCTTCTCCGTCTCTCTCTGTCTGGCTCCCGGCCACTATTTTTGCGTTCTTCCCTATTTATCCTGTAGTTAGTGTGTCGGTATTGTTGCTGTCTCTCTCTCTCTCTGTCCAGCTCCCTGTCCCTCGGGCGCTTCTTTCCTTTCTCCGTCCCTCTCTGTTCGTCTCGCTGTCCCCACTTTTAAACTCTCCTCTCCTTTGCCCGGTAGCCCACTGCCGTTTTTTTTCTTTCTCTGTCTGTCTGTCCCACTCCCTGTCTGTAATTTTTAATGCCTCCTTCTCTCTCTGGAAGTCTGTCAGGAGTTTTCCTTTTCTCAGTCTCTCTGTCCCGTTCCCTCTCCCTGTTTTTTAATTCCCTCCTCTCTGCCCTGTTACCCATCACCATTTTCATTTTCTCTGTCTCTCTCGGTCCGCTCAAGATCCTGATTTTCTAAATTCCTCGCTTTCTGCCCTGTAGCCCGTCACTTTTGAAGTTCCCTTTCTTCGCCTCTTTCCGTCTGGGTCCCGGCCCCTCTTTTGTACTTCCTCCGTCTGTACCCTGTGGCCTGTTGCGTTCTCCCTCTTATTTCTCAGTCTCTCTCTCTGGCTCCCCACCCCTGTTTTTTCATTCCTCCCTCTCTGCCCTAGAGCCCATCGGTCTCTTTTCTTTCTCTGTCTCTCTCTTTCCAGTTCCCAGGACCTGTTTTTCAATTTTGTCCTTCCTGGCTCTGTGCCACGTTGCGATTTCATTTCTTTTGCCGTCTCTCCCTGTCCGGCTCCCGTCCAGGATTTTTTAATTTCTCCCTATCTGTCTTGTAGTCCATCGCTGTTTTTAATTTGTCTGTGTCTCTCTGTCCAGCTCCCTGTCTTTATTTTTTTTTTTAAATTCATCCCTCTCTGTCCTGTACGTGTCGCTTGTTCAATTTTTGTTCCCCAACGTCTCTCTGTACATCGCTTCCGGTCCTGTTTTTTAAAAATTCCTCCCTGTCTGTCCTGTGGCCTATAGCGGTTTGTTCTTACTCTGTCTCTCGTCATTCTGGCTCTCGGTCCCTATTTTTCAGTTTCTCCCTCTCGGCCCTGTAGCACAATGCTATTATTTGCCTTTCCTCATCTCTCTCTGTCTGGCTCCCTGTCCCCGTTTTGTAATTCCTCCCTCTCTGCCCTGCAGCCCGTCACTATTTTTCCGTTCTCTGTCCCGCTCCCTGTCCCGAGTTGTTAATCGCTCCCTGTCTGCCCTATAGCCTGTCGCATTTTTTTTTCCTTTCTCCATCGCTCTCTGTCTGGCTCCCTGTCCCTACTTTTTAGTTCTTCCCTCACTGCCCTGCAGCCCGTCGCTATCTTCTCATTCTCCGTCTCTCTCTGTACGACTCCCGGTCCCTTCTTTTTTGAAATCCATCCCTCTCCGTCTTGGAGCCCATCACGGTATTTCCTTTCTCTGTCTCTCTCTGGTTGGCTCCTGCTCCCTATTTTTCAATTTCTTCTTTCTCCATCTCTCTCTCTGGCTCTGGATCCCAATTTTTTAATTCCTCCTTCTCTTCCCTGTAGCCTGTCTGGTTTTTTTCCCCTCTCTTTATCTCCCCCTCCACCTCTGGCTCTCCGTCCCTATGTTATAATTCCTCCCTCTCTGCCCCCTAGCTATTGCTATACTTCCTGTGTGCATCATGCCGCGTCCGGGTCCTCGTCCCTCTCTTAATTTTTCCCTCTTCTCCCTGTAGCCCTTCGCTATCATTTTCTTTCTGTTTGGCTCCGGATCCCTGTTTTTCCTTTCTACCTTTCTCTGCCCTGTTGGCCCCTGATTATTTTTTTTCCCTCCTTCTTGCTCTGCCCGGCTCCGGCTCCCTATTTTTTCATTCCTCTCTCTCTGTTACGTAGTCCGTTGGTATTTTTTCTTTCTCTGGCTCCCTGTCCCAGTTCTTCGGTTTCTTCTTTCACGGCCCCGTAGCACATTGTGTTTCTATTTCTTTCTCCACCTCTTCTTTCCCAGCTCCCCGTCCCTCACTTTTAATGCCCCGCCGCTTCCTCCATCTCACTCTTTCTTGCTTCCCGTCCCTGTTTTTTAATTCCTCCCTCTCTGCCGCGTACCCTGTCGCTTTTTTCTTTTCTCCATCTCTCTATATCTATCTTGCTGCGCCCCATTTTCAAGTCTTCTTCTCTGCCCTGTACCCTGTCGCTATTTTTGCATTACTCTGTCTCTCTCTGTCTGGCTCCCTGTCCCTATTTATTAATACCTCACTCGTCTTCCTGCACCCACTGCTATTCCCTGCGATCTCCCTCTCTCTCTGTCTGGCTCCCTGTCCCCAGATTTTAATTCCTCCGTCTGCCCCGTCTAGCCTGTCTGGATTTTTTCCTCGGTCCCTCTCTGTGTCCAGCTCCCTCCCTCCGTGTTTTAGTTCCACATTCTCTGTCCCGTAGCCCCATGCTATTTGTCTTTCTCCATCTCTCTCTGTCCAACTCCCTACTGCTAGTTTTTATTTTTTCCCTATCCGTATTGTAGCCATCACTGTTTTTTTTTTTTTCTCTCTCCGTGTCTCTCTGTCCAGCTCCCCGTCCCTGTTCTTTAATTCCTACCTCTTCCCTGTAGCCTGCTGCTGGTTTTTTCTATTCTACATTGTGTTCTGTCTGGTCCCCTGTTTATCAGTTCCTCTCTCTCTCTGCCCTGTGGCCTGTCACTTGTCCCCATTTTATTTCTGCCTCTCTCTCTGTCCAGCTCCCTGTTCATGGTTTTTGAATTCTTCCCTCTGTGCACTGTCAGCCGTCCAATCTTTTGCCTTTCTCCATCTCTCTCTGGCCAGTTTTCTGTCACTATTCATTAATTCTGCCCTCTCTGCCTTGTAGCCTGTCGCTTTTGTCCTCTCTCCTTCTCACTATCTCTGGCTTCCCGATGACCCTATTTTAGAATTTCCCCCCTCTTCTTTCTGTACGTGTTGCTATTCTTCTTGCTCTCCAGCTGTTTTTTTTTTTTTCCAGCTCGCTGTTCCTAATTCTTAATTCTTCCCTCCCTGCTACGTAGCATGTAGCTGTGTGGTTTGTTTTGTGTTGTTCCCCCCATACGGGCCCTTCCCTCCATCATTTGCTGTGCCGGCTCCCTGTCCCTGTTTCATTCCTTCCTCTTTGCCCTGTTCTTGTCGCTTTTTAATCTTTCTCCATGTGTCTCGGTCTGGCTTCCTGCCCATATTCTTTCCCTTCCTTCCTCCCTTTCTGTCGTGCTGCCCATCCCAGGTTTTTCCTGCATCTCCATCCCGCTCCCTGTCCTTCTTTGTCAGTTTCTGTCCTGCTCTGTCTCCCTCTTTTTGCTGCTTCCCTTCCTCTCTTCCTGCTGCTTCTTTCTCCACCTCTGTCAGGCTCCCTGTCCCCATCCTTCTCTCGCTGTCCTGTTCCCTGCCTCACGCTTTCTCGCTACACGCTCCCGGGACTTGTTACGTGCGTGACTAAATAAACACTCGCCGTCTCCTTTGCCCTCACGGCTGCATTTGCACTCCCTTTGCACCAGGAGAGGGGCTGTGACAGAGCCCAGGGGAGGAGGTGACGCTGAGCGGGGGTTGGCCGATGGCCCTCTGTTCCTGCTGGGCTCCAGCTGCGGGCCGGGGCTGGAGGAGCCCCAGGTGCGGGCAGTGAGGCTGATGGCGACGGCCCCTCCCTGTAAAGGGGTGGCTGCCGGGGAGGGGCTGGTGCTCGTGCTGGTGCTGCCCTGCCCCGGCTGGCCGGGGAGGGGCCAGTGTCAATCACGGGAGGAGGAGCGCGGTCGCTGAGCTGCAGCTACACCGGGGGCGAAGGTGGGCGGGGACTGGGCGATCACTCGGCGGTTCCCGGGAAAAACCCCAGGAGGGCGGTGGTGCTTGTGGGGGGCCGGCCGGGCCGGTGGGGTCCATGTCGGAGGCACGGAGCGGCGGCGGCGGCACGGGTGCGAGGGTGCTGCGCCGTGTCGGAGCCAGCGGCGAGGACTGTCGGGAGCCGGGCGGAGGGGTGCGCCGTGTCGGAGTCGGCGGCGGGGGCTGCTCGGGGTTGCGCTGGGGTCTCCGAGTGCGTTGGCGGGGGAGGGAACGGTGTCCCCGCAGGGTCAGAAGGCAGGGAAGGCTGCCTCGCGGCATGCCGGGAGCTGTAGTCCTGGGGTGCGGGGCTTCTGGTCGGACATGTTTGTTCCCCGGAGCATGCCGGAAGGTGTAGTCTTCCGGCACTTGGCTTCCGGGCGGCCATGCTGTGTTTGCCAGTGCATGCCGGGAGGTGTAGTTTTTGCGGACTTGGCTGCCTGGTAGCCGCCTTGCTCTCGAGCGCGTGCGGCGCGGTGTTGTCGTTGCTACCGCTGCGGCCCCCGTGACGCAGCACGGTGTGTAGTTTGTTGCCGGTTTCTTGTGGTTTTCTGCGGGCTTCCAGCTTTGGCCGCCCCCGACAAGCGGTGCAGCCGCCCGTCACGAGCGCATGCGCGGTGGCGCGCGGCTCAGCGTCCGAATAGCGATACTGCCGTTTTTTCCCTTTCCATCTCTTTGTCCTGATCTGCACCTGTCTCTTTTTTCCCGTGCAATTTCTTTGGCCTGTTTCCTGGCTTTCTTTTCCTTTCTGCGCCTGTACGTGCTGCTCTGTGTCCCTGCCT